>NC_142714.1:49487863-49794227 GCF_055471065.1 Atractosteus spatula
TTTCTTTAAAGGCACAGAGGATAAGCACTCTGTGTTGGGAGGCTGAATCTGTGTACACATACAATACAAGTAAATACAGTATACATGCAATATAGTACCTCCTGCATGAGTAAAAGGGGCTTTACTCTGTTTCCATCTGTGTACATTGATAAGTTCTGCTTTTTGCCTTGCTAAAATGCTGTTCCGCGCTATTTGCTCAAGTTGGTCCTAATGGATTGTCAAAGGATCAATCAGCCCAGAGTGATGACAACATTCTGGAGCCCTTAACTGTGGCTCAGCCACTCGTCAGGCAGAGGGGTGGGTGTTTCTGGAGTTAAGGGAGATCTAATGAGTCCAGGAGAGATGAAACAAATTCAAGACAAGCCAGTATTAAAATGCATGGTGTTCCCTTCCCAGAGAAAGAGGCCAAACATCTGGGAAAAGTTCATATCCAAGTCATGGTTGAACATTGCACAAAGGGATTCTGATTGCATGAAGCCCTGTTTGCTTTTGCCCGGTTCTTTGTTTTTAACGTGCCTTGCTGTGACTTGAGGTCCTTCCAAGAGTGCCCCCAGAGAATACTGACAACATCCTTGCCCATGTCCTCTCAGGTGTGTCTGTGGTCAGAGTGCCAGGGCATGCTGCTTTTGGGCAAAACATATCCAAAACTGAGATGCAGTTGCGCAGCTAGAAAACACCGAACAGCACAGGGCAGAGGTACCGAGAGAAACACGATCAAACACCAAAAGAGTAAGAGTCAACAAACACGTGTCCCTCCATACCTCTCCTGCTAACCTCCAAAACCATGTGCAATTAGATTGCTGAATATATATACGCTGAGTGACTGAAGGAACTGGCCTGTTTTTTTCTTGAAGAGAGAAACCTACGAGGGGACCTGATAAAAGTATTCAAAATCCTCAAAGAGATCAACAAAGCCAACCCAGAGGACTGTTTGAAACCATGAAATACAATCTAGGGGCCACATGTGGAACCTTTGTGGAAGGGCATCTAAATCAAAGAACAGGAGGCAATTCTTTACACAAAGTGTTGTGGGAGTCTGACACAAGCTGCCCAGCCATGTGGCTGAAGCTGATACGCTGACTTCCTTCAGGAAACAGTTGGATAAGATTAACTACAGACTACTAACCTGGTAGGTTGTAAACATCTCTTATCTCCTTGGCAGCACCATGAGTGGTGTTTGGGAGTCTGGACCTAAGAGATAAGGAGCACTGGGGTGAGATTCTGAACGACTGGGATATTATACCTGAGAATTGTCTCTGAGTTGAAGTATTGAGTTACTGTACATAAAGGATTAAATCTCTGTGTCTCGCTCAGATTGTGAATGTGTCAGGAGGTGCTGAAGAGGTAGGTATGTGGGAGCAGGGAGAAGTTCCAAGAGAGAATACCTAGTGCAGTATGTCAATTATTCTCATGCCCATTCAGTACATTCTGTGACCTGGTCAATGTGAATTCCTTTCTGGTAACTGTTTTCCCCACAAAAATACACCCAATATTAAATTGATTGTCTTTTTTTTGTATGAATTATTTATTCAGTGTGTGTATTTAATTTATCAGACAAAATCTATTAAACATTTCTTTTTAAAATAAATTAATGGAGTGGAACTGCTTCCTGTCACAAAGAGGATGATGTGATCTGTCTTTTGAAGAGGTAGACCTTCCATGTGCAAAAGAGTTTCTGATTTATCAAGACAGCCACACAAACCCAGGATCCTCATGTTCCTGCTCAGCCACCTGAGCTTCTTTTACACTGAGATCACCGTCAGACTGAGTTCATTCTTCTTTTTATTCTGAGAAATAGGAACATTTTTATCACGAAAAACTCCTTTTTCGTTAACAGATTTCCCCCTCCCCCTCCGCATAAACCTTTGTCTTGTGATCATCATCTTCGGATGCTTATCCCCGTAGGCCAAACCAAAACTTGTCAAGCACAGGAGGGTAAAAGATTAGAAAAGACGGAATCCTGGTCTTCCTTTTTTTGTCATTGAAGAATTTGCCTACAAAAGCTGTTTTGAGTTTGTGCCTCTTACTCTTACCAGTAAGCCCCCGAAACGACTGAAGAAGTCTTTGCACTAACCAGATCGATCTGAGGCGGCATGAAACTAATTGTTCTCGAAATATGCTGTCTTATTTAAATCAATCACCTAAAAATGAAATACGTATGGGACTACTCTAAGTTATTTTTTTAAGACAATCCATAATTCTCAGCATTGCTGCATTTATCCCACAATTCCTTGCTTTTGTTTTTTAAGATATATTCAAAAATGTCTCCAACCAGCCTGCTAAAGAAGTGTTTCCTAAAGTCTCTGTAAAAGGCATCATGTGACTTTAAAGAGACTTGATCTCTCAAAACCGGGATCTTTTCCTAAATCTTACACATTCTGGCGAAACTTTGGCATGTAACCTGACCTTTAAAGGCTAAGACTGTGTAAATGGTCGAAAATTGTAGTTAATGCAGCTAAAGTTCCCTTCCAGGTCCTGAGTGTATCATTAAAGGCTTATCATAGAGATGTATGTTTGAAAAGAGGGTTTTATAGAACGAGGCAAAATATAGAGAAAAAAGCTCTGCGCCAACTGTGGCCTAAAACGTCTTACAAATTACAGTATGTTCTGGTCACAGAGTGGTGCTTCCAATATTTCACAGCCCTGAAAGGGGTATATCACGGGCGTGTCAGCAAGGCATACAGTATAACACTCTGCACCTGTCACTCTTGGGCAATGGCGATGTGTTACCACTGCCTCTGCACATTCGACTGGGGAGTCCAGATGTTTCAGATGCTGAACCTTCACCTGTACAACTGCATATCCGTAGCAAAGAAAATCAAACCACAGCCCTTACAAACACAAACAAATGGGAGCTTTGTTTGCTTTCACAAAGGGACTTAATTAAAAGTGCTTTAGCAACGAAATTCTACATTACAGGCACTGCCACTGTCTCCTTGTTCCCCTTCATGAAAACGGTGCAATTCCTAACTAATGAAAATGGCAAAGAGAGAATTCAGCCTGTCAGGGCTAGAGACCATTTCCTGCTGCATCAATGATCTCTGACATCTACAAACTGGTCCTCTATGAAACACAAGCAGAATAATTGGTATCTTACAAACCAGACCAGTGGAGCTGTCACATGTGCATATTTATTAAGGGCACAGGGCAGGATAATTGGTGTTTTCATCTTTCATTTATGCACATCCATTAATGGCCTCTGCCTCTTTTCTGTGTGCATATTTTAGTGCAGTGGCTTAGGGTGTGTGTCCATCTCTGCGTGGGTGGGTGTGTGTGTTTTGGGGCTCAGGAGGAAGCAGCTGTGGTCTTCCCGGAGACAGCTCAAGATTGCATCCGTCTGAGCTGTTTTGTGCTTTGTGGTCACAGGGCATTCTTACTGATCCCCATTCCTTTGGAATACCGCTCTCCTGCTGCTTTCGCACAGGTGCTGGTCCTGCCGATGCCGAGCAGGGAGCAAGGGGGATGCTGAAGGCTCTGGTGGCGATCCCGAAGAAGAAGGAAAGGAAGGAACCCTGGAAGAGCACCCTCAGGGATCGGATCTGCATGTGGAAGTGGGAGCAAGGACACTTTTCCCAACACCCAGTCTGGGAGGACAGGCTTTAGCCGAAATGCTGCTGGTGCCTCTCCCACCTGTGCTGACTGAACCCTTGGCCTGCATCCCTGTCCCTGTGCATCTCTGTACCCATCCTGCCGTAAAGACTCTTTACCCCGGTAGGGACCATTCCTAATCTCACCATGCTTCTCCTACGGATTTTACACATGTACCATGCTGCCTTTGTGTTTTAATACACCAAGTCTGAGCATCATGACCAACCATTGCAGGTTTTTTTATCGTCCGTGCCATAGTGCCCTAGTGAAGGAAAGCACGAGGAAAGAATGGGGAAATATGGCAGAAAAACCCACAGTGAAACTATCAGTTCTCCAGGATAAGCTTTCAAGAGGGATCAGCATGGAAGAACTGCCCCAGGCATGATAAGAGCCATGCTGGACAAGCTGTAGATTTTGTATATATCAAGGAATAAACAACATTGATCTTCCCGGCTCTTTGATGTCCCGCAGAGCAGACATACCATTTACCGATAGGAACTCAGTCTGCAGACATGCAGGATGAGCAATCCCACGACAAGGTGGAGTAGTGAAGGGGGGCTGCAGAGCCTGACCTGCACATCGCCTCTGTTAATGAATTTACACATCCTCCTCTGTGCAGGACTGTGCTGTAGCCCTTATTCCTAAACTAGGAGCGATTTGATTTATCACTGCAGAAATTAAAACAATTGAATGAATCTTCTGCCACTGCAACGTGTAGCCACAGCAAGCAGACGAATCCATGAAGAGCCCCACTGGTTGCCAGCACCAATATCAGAAAAAAAACTGCAACTCTTTATTTTTATCGGCCAACTTTGAATTGTCCCCAGTGGAACCTCTTGTCTCAACTGATTGGTGGCACAGACAAGATTGGAGCCAGCAACCTCCAGCTATCAGAAATCTTCATGTACTGCAGAGGATATTCATTTTTGAATGCTGTGAGACTAAAGAGACATCTAATTTCAGAAGTAACAAAATGACTTATCCTGAATGTGCATTCAGGAGTTCACTACCTCCCTTCTCTTGCCCAAGGAACTACGTCCTCTTCCATCATTCCTGCCTCCACCCCACAGGGCTGCTCTGAAAACCCTCATCGTCTGCATCAACAGCTTCCAACAAAGAAGAATTGCAGTAATAAACAGAGAACACTGCAAGATATGATGACATGCAACAGTTTGGGGAAAAAGAAACTACAAACCAGGCTCCTGGGTAGGAGAGGTATTAGTCAAAGAACAAGCTATTTGAACAAATTCCAAGTGGTTTCTTGAGTGTGTCACTGCACCCTTGGACAAAGAGAGAGAGTGGAACCTCACAGAAAACTACAACAGACGAGCCTTTGCAAAATAAAAAGGGTATAGAAAAATGTCAGATTGTCTCTATCCAGCAGACAAGTGAGCCTAAGACGCAGGTTTTAGGATCATTTCAGTCTCTTGCTTGTTTTGCAGTTTTGCATCTCCTGCTGCAAAATGTATTTAATTAAGCTCCATGACAGGATCAGGATTTTTGATGGATAATTTCCCGAATTAGATGTTATAGGCCTCATAAACATGGGGAAATGTATTTTGTCCTTTCATATATTTTTTTCCTGTTTCTGTTCTGTAACAGCAGGTATTTATTAAAGTTTGTGTATCCATGCCGGAGAGTGTCTAGAAGCTCCGTGTGGTCCACTGCACAGGGCCTGATGCAGATGAGCACAAGTCTCTTTAAATTAGAAGCAGTGGAAGAAGGGAATCTGTTCTATGAAGCTCTGGTTCGGAGTGGTGGTCGAGTTCCTGATCAACCGCACCATCTGTGTCCACCTATCCGGTGGTATTCCCATAACTCCCCAGGACTGTTCCAACCACACCTTCAAGCAATTCTATGATTCATCCTGCTGCCTTGCTTTCTCCAATCAGTCATCGCCAGCACTGCAAGTCATTTCTCAGTCTACTGATATCATTTCTCACTTGGCTGTTCAAGCCTATCAGACTCCTGCGTCTGATTTGTGGCAGCTGCTCTACAATTGCATCAGGAATTGTTTTGTTTTTGACAGCCCAATAGGTAGATTTGTGCCACTGTACATCCCGCAGTTCACTGCATGGTGTTCTGCACTGTAAAACCTAATAAAAGTCACCCAGGGTTACAATGTTTAATTGCACAGAATACAGCTATGCTGCTGAATGTAGCTGATGTTGCTCTAGATAAAGGTCAGATTAAATAATTGCAGTAATATGGTAGGACTCTGTATATGAATATATTAGTAGGTTCATTAGAGATTTGCCTGGTCTTGGCTGTGATGAAACCTTTAGATGTAGAGCTCATGGCTAGCTGCTGTCCTCTGCTCCAGTCCACCTTTACTCAAGGAGCTAAAGAGTTACATCCACATGAGAGTCTCGCACGTTGCGTCAAGCAGCTCTTCATCCAATCCATCTAATCAGCAGGCACAGTTTGCCTTAAACAGCACTCTGATGACAGGGCCGGCTGCTGTACGACTCATACTGCCAGTGTAATAAAATTCAGGATTATTATTGATTTCAATAATGGTAAATCAAATCACACCACTGCAATTCAGTTCATAACAATTCAATCCATTTAACCACTGACAGGCAGTCAACACGATCCTATTGACAGGAAAAGAAATTTTCCGGCTCACTCGTACTGGTGTTTGCTGTTTATCTGAAGTGGGAACAAGAGGAATATGAGCCATTGTAATTAAGGCGGTGGGAGTCTGACAGAGTCTGCTTGTGTAAACTCCGGGCACTGTGCCGCATGTAGAGTGCTCAACCTGAGCCAGCCCGCTGTCTGCTAACAACACGCCCCATGGGGTTTTTAACACGCATCCGGAGAGCCAAAATGCGGGCGCAGATTATCGGTTACCCTCACGTTACCACTCACTAAAGACTTGGGGCAAGTTCATTTTGAGCAGTTAAGCAGGTGATTTGTCAAATTAAGACCCAGGTTGATCCGAAAGCCCGACCCACTTGCTGAGTCCTACAGGAACGCCACTGTGATCGGGCACAACGCTGGGACCTGGCAGTCGGCCAGAGCAGCCGAGCTTCTGTGTTGATCCAGGCCTGTGCCATTTTAAATAAACAGACAAGAACGCCTGAGGGCATTCGGGTGCAGTGCAGAAGGTTAGAGGGTTGAAATTCAACACTGTGGTACAAGCCCAAGATTTGCCAGAGAAAGAACGAAGCAGGACTGGGAGACCCAGACAGACAGCAGAAACAAGCATCCCTGGGTGTGAACACATCTGGCTAGAGAAGGTCAGAGATGAGGTCAAAGAAGCAGGATGATGACCAGATATGGGCCCCAACCCCTTAGCCATGGTAGAAAATCCAGTTTTAGCATCAATTCAGGTAAAAAAAGGAATGTATACAAAATGCACAAATTGTACTCTTTGGCGATGGTGCTGCAGTAGCTCTAACATGCTGTAAAATGTACAGGATTCAGTGTAGAGCTGGGTATTTATCTCAGCACACGTGAAGTCCAGGGGGTGAAAGCCAGTGAAGGTACCCCTTTAACAGCTGCAGTCAATAAAGGTGATGATTGTACTGTATGTATTCCTCTGTCCTGAGAGTTATCTGCCCCACTACACATTCTAATCCCAGAGCTGGCCAAATGAATCTCCTGTTAAACTTCCAACACCTCCAAGGCGTCTCTGAAGAGAGGCCTGGCAGATACCTGCATTCCCTACTGTTCTACCCTGATCAGGGACTTTTGTCCCCAAAACACATGGAGCCTAAACTCCCTCTGCTTGAGCTGTCACAGTGTGTGTCTATCCATCTGTGTGTCTCTCTCATCACCATGTCGCGGGAGAGCTAACTCTTCACCTATAGTCTTTAGTCCTTGTTTTCAGGACATTGAAGGCTTATGAACAAGTGGTCCACTTAGAGTAATTACACCCCTTCAACAGCGCAGTTAAGAGCTGGGGACTCACATCAAACGGAGAGTGTTTATGTCTCCTGTGTTCTCACTGATGGCAGATGTGAGGAAGGCCTTTGGTGGTGTCAGTGAAAAGCTGATTATTACTCATCTCACACAGGAATGGAAGAAGCACTCAGACCAACAGAAGCGCTGTTTCCATGTATGTCCTGGATGCATCCAGGACCTTAGCCGTTTATCCTTCTGCCTATCTACTTATTCATTTATCCTTTTAACTGCGACCATAACATGCAAAGAAAAAAGGAGACAGTGCTTTGTTTAAAAAACAAAATACAGTGTCCTCCAGAAGTATTTGCAGTACAAATTCAAAACTGTTGGTTTGCTCTACAGTCAAGCAATTTATATTCACGATTGTGAGATGAATGTGTATTCTAAAATGTTGTTGATAGAGGCATTAAACTGCACTGATTAGACCAGGAACAGGTAGAGACTGGTGTTGATAATGCCAGCTGCCTCCTTTAACCCCTCTTGCACAACTCCTCTGGCTCAGACCATTTCTGTAACTGAGTTACCGACACAGGAAAGCCACTGTACCTGTTGTGCACTGTGTGCAGCTTGAGAAAGACTGGGAAAGCACCCCAATATTCTACTTATACTACATAGGCAGCCAGGCTCTCTGCTGAAGAAACTCAAGTGGTTCCGAGTTGTGTTCTTCCCTGCGTCAGTAACCTCCTCTGCTGTTATTTCAAATGAGCAATATGTTGAGGATACTGGTTGCCACTCAGGGACCGTTAATTGGCTGAAATGCTATGGCTGTAGTGCTGCATCAAGTAGATTTTACTGCCCTGCCAGTTGTGGTCTTTACAAAACATACAATGTGTATGTCTCTTCGACAATTGTTTTACAAGCTAACTGGGCAGTTTCCTTTGCAGCCTGACATGCACAGATCTGTTTTGTTTGTGTTGTAAATAACACAAAGTGGCATGCGTTACTAATGTGTCGTAATGAGAAGCCATCTTGAAGCCACTCCCTGACAATTCTGCGCCATAAGACTGTGGTTTCATCACAATATTATTTCCTTTTCATTAAAGATACATAAGTGATACATTTTAATAATATCTCATGATCCTAGTTCAAGATAAGAATGAAAAAATAATAATGTCACTTCCAAAACTGTAAAAACCCTTTGGGAGTACTAAAGTACAGTTTTAGTGAACAGACTAAAAATGTCATAAAAAGAGCAGAATCTCAGATTGGAATTGTAGGGAAACTACACCCTGAAATCTTACAAAACATATGCTGAACACTACAGTAATAGCTGTATGTGTGCTGTACAACTGCTGGGCTTTAAATGTTAGTCACTAAAACTGATTTCAAGTGAAAGACCCATCTCCAGTTTGCATGAATCTCTTTATAGAAAGTTCAGAATAGCTAACAATTTTTTAATGAAAATGCCCAGTGAAATCTGAAGTGGCTGTATTGTGTCTGCATTATTGCCTGACTCACAGCAATGAGCCCTGTGCCTACACAGAATGAGCAAGGAGGTTCAGCCACCCCATTCTCTGTTTCTGACACTGTAGGAGCTCCAGAGCCAACACCAGGAGGGCCGTCTCTGCTAGGAGGAGATCGGGATGCCACAGGCTTGGCAGTAGGAGCTGAGAGACTGGCCCATCCTGACACACAATTTCTGCATTCTCCCCCACCTGTAGGTGCCAGTATCGTACCTGTGAGCCATTCACCCGCAAAAGGTGATCCCAAATCAGGTGAGAACATGACACAAAGAATTGGGGAAAAAAATCACAGATATCGAAAATGAATGTAGTTTGTTTTTGGGTTTTTTGCAGGCTGATGAGATGTATCTGTTTTTTAGAATAGGAACAAAACTAGTCACCTGAGCCCAGACTGTACAAACATAAGAAGAGCACGCTAAGTGTGGGAGCTGAGGCTCCTGCTTTTATTAGCTCCAACAGTCTTAATGGTGTCGGCGCACGAGTGATGTCAAACTCCTTACATCTTAAATAGGAACGCGAGCAGAACAGAAGTGCAGCTGCATCCTCCAGAACAGAAAAGGCGTCTGGGAAATCACTCGGGACCTCAGCTCTGGCAGCTTTCTCTCCAAATCGAATACAAATCCTTTTCTTTTTTTTTTTTTTGATTGGTTTTGCTTTGAAGTTTTGTTTCATATTTGTAATCCATGTGAGCGTTCTTCGTTTCACTGCAGGCACATCGGGCCTCACAGCCTCGTGGAGAAAGACAGTCAGCTCCCTTTCAAGGGGTGTCCTTGGCCAGGGAAAAGAGAGAGAGGAAAAGCCCGCATTGGTCCCAGAGAGAAGACATCATGTTTACTCTTTCAGAGCAATCGCACTTGGCAGATCAGCCAATTTAGTTTCACACTGCAGGACACATAGGGGCTGAATTCCTATTTCAACAGGTGCACAAATGTATGAGGAAAAAACAAATGACATCACCAATTCAATAGATTTCCTTTAACAACACTCCACAAATCAGATTCATAGAGTATTTGGTGAACGCCTGTGGACAATAATGACATAATTAAGTCACCATTAAAAGTCATTCTTTGTATTTTGTTTCCCTGGTGACCGAACACACAATGGGCAGCAGTCATGACCCAGGGAAGGGTCACCTGCCCAGAGCCCAGCAAGCAGGGAGAACTCAAAGGAGAGGAGAGACTGCTCAGAGCCCAGCAAGCAGGGAGAATTCAGGGGAGAGGAGAGACTGCTCAGAGCCCAGCAAGCAGGGAGAATTCAGCTGAGAGGAGAGACTGCTCAGAGCCCAGCAAGCAGGGAGAATTCAGGGGAGAGGAGAGACTGCTCAGAGCCCAGCAAGCAGGGAGAATTCAGGGGAGAGGAGAGACTGCTCAGAGCCCAGCAAGCAGGGAGAATTCAGCTGAGAGGAGAGACTGCTCAGAGCCCAGCAAGCAGGGAGAATTCAGGGGAGAGGAGAGACTGCTCAGAGCCCAGCAAGCAGGGAGAATTCAGCTGAGAGGAGAGACTGCTCAGAGCCCAGCAAGCAGGGAGAATTCAGGGGAGAGGAGAGACTGCTCAGAGCCCAGCAAGCAGGGAGAATTCAGGGGAGAGGAGAAACTGCTCAGAGCCCAGCAAGCAGGGAGAATTCAGCTGAGAGGAGAGACTGCTCAGAGCCCAGCAAGCAGGGAAAATCCAGCTGAGAGGAGTGACTACTCAGAGCAAGCAATGAGCACAAGGCAAGGTACACCCTGGACGGGATGAAAGGTCTATTGCAGGGCATCTATCATTATTAATCATAATTATTCTACATTCTGTAATTCTGATTATTGTGAATTACCTTTCATATAGTTCATTTGCTTAGATGAATATTGTCAGTATGTTGTGTTTCTTGCAGCTCAAGGTTGTGAAGTGAAAAGTAGCTCAAGATTTGTTTCAATCTCAGCAGAGTTTTAGAGTCTTTCACAGGGACTCACAATTGCATACAGTGATGTCTCCCGCGATGAAAACTGAACTCCCAAACTTGCAGGACACAAGTGACAGGGATGACAAAGTAACTATCAGGTCTGGAGGTTTCATGTTTCAAATGCCCACTGCGACCACACCATTGTTTGGGCATTTTTTAAAGACCAGCCTACACAGGAAAAAAATAGATGTGTTGGCAGTTTATTAGTAGTAAAGAGAAATCAGATGCAGATAAAGGTAAAGACTACAAGGTAAGATACAGATAAAGGGCCTGTCAACTGCCCCCTTGATCACGTCCTGAGGGGTGGAATCGGTACTGGCTTATTGAGTTTAATGCCAGCTTTGAACACTGTGCATGTGATTACTGACAGCCACACTGCACAGAATAAAGCCCTCACATGTGGCCCATTCCAGCTGTAATCTAAGCCTCTTTAGAACTAGCTGGTGAGTGACAACATGTTATTTCTCAATGACTGAAGCTGCTATTTGAAAACAAAGAGGAAATGCTGTTGGAAAACTCTTTGAATACCCCGCACAGTTTCGATTTTTCTATGGGGAGAAATCTGCTCCTAATAAAAATTGTTCTCAAAGGATGTCCTGCCTTTCTACCTCCAGTCACTGTATAGTGGACATGTTCTTGACCCCCAGCCTTTCCTTCTCTTAGCACAGCTGAACAGGACCAGGACCCCGTTCATTAAGCTGCAGTTTCATTTCCTGTAGGACAGATGTTGGGAGTACTGGGACTCACTCACTTCAATTCAATTCAATTTATTTTTATATAAGGCCTTTCACAACAAGGTTGCCCCAAGGCATTTAACAATGCAAGTGACCATACTGTACCTGTGAATACAGAACAGAAAAGACCAGAAGACAACAGAGGAGAGGAACCAAAAACTTAGTAAGGAGAAAAAAAACCCTAGGGGTCCAAGGTCAACTGGCTGCCCAACCCCTTTGGGCATGCTAACATTATACAATTAAAAAAGAAATAAATGAATGAGGGTATTAATCCATCCATCATGTCTTCTGTACGTCAGTACTCCATGTAGATCCCTGTAGACCAGCAAAATCCTCCTAAACGATAGCTATATCCACAATGTCCCTCTTGGATCCATGGCAGTGATGCAGCATCCAACTCAGGACATGTGGGGAGGAGAATAGGATAGTCTGGTCAGAACAGATGTCTCTACCTGGTGGGCCAACACAGAGACACACAATGGCACGTACAGCAGCACCAGCAGCCATGGTTGCAGCAGGCTACAATGTAAGGTGTGAGTAGGCTAGGCTGAAGTAATAGGCCTTCAGTCTGGATTTGAATACTGAGATTGACTCGGCATCCCGAACACAGGGTGGGAGACTGTTCCATAAGCTAGAAAACTAAAGGCTTTACCGACAATTATTTCATTATTAATGCATGGAATATGAAGGAGACCTGCATTCTGTGATCTAAGTGGGCGACTTGGATGGTAAACATTAATAAGTTCCATTAGATAACAGGTGCCTGACCTCAGAGAGCCTTGTAAATAAGTAGAAGGATTTTGAAGTTCGCCCTGTCCCTGACAGGAAGCCAATGAAGAGAGCTACCAATGAAGAGAGTTAATGAGCTAATTCACTGTCGCAAATAAGATTTTGTAAAGAAGGAAAGGAAACCCAGTCAGGATAGGGAGCTTTAAAATGGGATTTTTAATAGGCTTAGTTAAACATGCACCTCCGTTCTTTTTAATGGATTCCTTCTTCTTCAGCAACTTAAAGGCCGAACTGGGCCTTGAAGGCTTTTCAGATTAAGTCAAGGCTGGATTTGTCCTTTTTTGGCCCTAAAAGAGCAAAAACGACACTCGACACTCTACACACGATGCAGACGCGGCAGCCCCAAAAAAAAAATGTCGCCTCATTCTTTTCATGTTACAGATAACAGTGTTGAACAGGCTAACACGCTGCCTGTTGAGGGATCAGTATCACAAGTGCATTAACAGGTAAAATAGGCAGCTCCTTCCCCAGAGGGGTCAAGGAAGGGCTGTGCTTTTCTATCCAGAAAGCGCCATCTTATTTGAGGTTTGGAATCCAGTTTTGAACTCTGGCCTGTCCGTGCCCTGCTGCAGGAACAGGGCCCCTGAATGACCCCGGCTTCTTGGCCTGGCCCAAGCTCAGGTGCCCGCTGCTCGGGAGGGGACGCTGGGGAGGAAGGGCAGCATTGGGGAGCCAGGCGGGTCTCCCTGAGGATCATGGGTCGGCCGAGGCTGGTGACCCGCTCCATGAGCCGCCAGCTCGCGCGCCCGCGTCAGTCTGTCGCCCTGGCGGCGTGGCCACGCCCTGCCCGGCGGGCGTGTCTGCACGCTCGGTCTCTTCGCTCAGGCGGGCTCGCGGAGGGCCTCCCTCCGAGTGTGCGAGCTCCTTAGGAAACTGTTACAATCACAAAATGATTTGTAGCTGGTGAATGGGCTCTAAAGGTCACATTAGCATCCACATTACACTCACAATTAATTGTGAGTGTAATGAATTGGAACTCTTAATTATTAATGTATTGTCAGCACGCATCAGGGGGACAGCCACTACAATAACTCTGTTTTAATGCTGCTCCCCTCCGGTTTTATTGTTTTCCTTTTTTTGATAGAGGGGAGAAACATATTTGCCTCTCATATATAAAACCTCGCATTCTTAATGTATCGGGTAGCAGGTGCCACTTATAACCTTTCCATTAAGTCTTCTGAAAGAGGTCACCGTTCACATACGCACACGTACACAGGGAATCACTGTTTTGCAATCATGACACAAAACCTGTTTTATTTGGTTATTGCTCCAGCTCACAGGAAACTAGCTGAGACAGCTCTGACGTGCAGAAACAGTGCTCCTGCAGCCCCTTCTCCAGTCATGTCGGGAGCTGGAACCTGACCTGTAGTGATTTCTCAAAACAGGAGCCTAATTGACACTAAGTACTCGGTTTCTTGTATGTGCTTGCTCAACTTCCCACTGGCAGTGCTGGTCAGTGCTACAGCTAGAGCTGCCATCTGTTTCCATCAAAAAAAAAGTAACTCTGACCAGTCTCACATCTTGGTTTTGTGTTTTTTATGCAGAGGGGGGAGTCAAAGGCAAGGTTTTCCACAGACTGGGAAAGGGAGAGAATCTGGCGTTTTGATATGAGATGCAGTACAAAATCTCCCCCAGATCTATGTCATTGCCAGACTGAACTCTCCATAAACACTGGGAGTCTTCACCTTCGGCCCAAGGCTGAATCCTGCCGTCTACTCGTGAGTAGATCGCTCTCAGCCTCCGGCCAGTAAGAGGCGCTGTTTGGCGCAGGGCGGGTGCTGAAATCTATGCATCCTCACATTCCCTCCTCTTAAACAAGATGAATTGATCTACTGGAGGTGCTGTCCAGCTGCACCAGGCCTGCAGTCCCTGGTGGCTCATTCTGACCCCTCTCTCTGCTGGCAGGCTCCGACAGGCTGTCCGACGGAGTGGTGAGGCAGGGGCCCGGACAGCTGAAGCAGCTGACAGGCGAGGCTTCTCCGGTTCTCATTAAACCTGCTTACAATCAGCTGCAGCGGCTGCTGTGGTTCAGATCGCTCCCCACCTGTGATTTTACGAGCCCCCGTTCCTCGCACTCCCCCACGAAAGCCAGGTGCGGGGACTTGGGCGAACTGGCAGACGTGCAGTGAGCGAGCGGCGATCTCTGCTCACAGTGGACAGGCGGCACGACCCATCCACGTCAACCCTCCCTCCCCCACATCCAGCAACACGCCACCCCAGGAAACCAGTTATTGATTCTACATCACTCCCACAAAGCGGCTTAAACAAATTTCATTTCATACTTTTCTCCCTGTAATTAAATACCAAACAGACAGAGTTAACTACTTAGGGCCTGGTATCTTTTTTTTTTTTTTGGCTTTGGAAACCGCTTGAGAGAGAAAGGAAGCCGACTGGTGAACTGTGAATGATGAAATGTGCGTGGGAGCTGGTTTAGGTGAAAGTCACACTTATTTGTGATGCAGCTCCGTCTCCGTCTTGAGCACTAGTGTTCTGATTAACGGTAGTCGTTGAAATTAACAGCAGAGCTGTCATGTTATAAAGCCGGTCACCCCAGATCTCGGAAACCAGGCAAGCCTGGGGTTGTGGCCGTGAGTGGTGCAGACAGAACAGTAGGTGGCACTTTTCCTGCTGGTACCCCGGTCAGCCCAGTATGGTGACCGAAGCAGCTGTAAATGCTGCAGACTTTCAGCTGAAGTCCTGATTAATTGGTCATTAAAGATCCCAAGGCACTGTTTGTAGCAGTAGGGCTGTAAGGTTCCTACTTTATTCGATTGGTGAGGCGGTTTCTCACTTCTCTCGCCGCTCTGCTGTGCAGTGGGGCTGCTGGTGCAGGGTTGCTGGGACAGCATCACCCCAGTAGGAGCTACATGTCACCAGTGGGTCAAGTGAGACCCCTTCCTGTATGTGAAACACTTGAGGATCCTTTGAACATGCTACATAAATGCAAAGCATTGCATTTTAATTAATTAGTACTAATTGATCATTCAAGGCAGAAGGCTAAAGGACAATTTTTAAAATATCTTTTTGTCTGGCAGTTGAAGGTCTTCAGAATTTATTGACCACACAAAGGACAGAATGAGAAATAAAAGATCCATTGGCCATTTCTGCACATTGAGTGACTTTTGAAAAAACCAGGTCACACGTATAGCCAGCAGCTATATCACCCTGCAACTCACCACTGGCAGCCCACTGAAGCTTAGAAGGTTTGAGAGATGCTGTGGGACCAGTAGGGGGCGCTCACCCTGCAATCTGTGTGAGTACTAATAAACCAGTATAATGACGGAGACACTATACTGTAAAAAGACACCATCCTTCAGATGAAAACCGAGGTCCTAATTCTGTGGTGAATAAATATCCCAGGGCATTTACTGAAAAGAGTAGGTGTTACCCTGGTCAAATTTCCCCCCTGGCCTTTACCAATCATGGCCTCCTAATAATCCCCATCTCTGAACTGGCGTCATCACTCTGCTCTCCTCCCCACTGAGAGCTGCTGTGTGGTGAGTGTACTGACGCAACTATGGCTGCTGTCGCATCATCCAGGTGGGGCTGCACACTGGTGGTGGTGGAGGGGATCCCCATTTGAATGGAGTGTCCAGAAAAGTGTTATAGAAGTGTAAGTAATTCTTCTTATTAAATACACATGCAATACTTACATCTATGTGCCCATCTTTTCCAGTACTTATTCTTCTCACTGTGGTGCTTTGCTGAAAAAGACTGAAGCAGAATGGGAAGGCAGTCTAATTTTATTATCTGTTTTTGTATTTTCTTGCTTTAATTGAGACAGACACAATTGCTATGGCAATGCCTGCTTCCGCACGACAGGAAAAGAAAGAGAAAGCCCTCTTTGATTGAAGCTGACGGTCTAATGACCTGTGACAGCCTGTGACGTCTGCGCCCCTGCGTGCTGTTTGATGTGTGAGGCAGGTGCTGGCTGTGTAGGAGGCACAGCCAAACGTGAAAACATAAATAAGCCTTTATTGGCGACCCTCTGCAATTAACGGCTTCCTAGTGGAGGAGCTGAGCAGACCACAGTCAGCAGAGCAGGAAGACAGGGGGACAGTTTCACACAGCAGAAGATGGATTTCAGGTTCCAGGCGTAAATGAACCACATGTGACATGTATACAATCACAAACACTAATGCCATTCCCCTGCTAATGAGCTTTGACTGCAGGCAAGAACACATGCTAATTTACAATGTGGTTGAAACCTCTGCGTTTCTCACCGTAATGAGCCAGGTAATGTGTTTCATATAGCAGACAGTGCCCCCATTAGGGCAAGACTTACACTGACTGTAAAACTACCAATGTGTTTTGTCTGGGCAAATGATAATTGCATATAAGAACTGGCAGACAGATAGACAGATTGGATTGATTGACTGTAGAAGTGATTGATTCGCTGGGATTCTAGGTCTGCCCACTCTTTGTTCCAGACCCCAAGACAGTTGTAAAACACAGTCGCTCTATTGCAGTAGAGCTACAGTACGTGTTACATGTCACAGGAAAAACAGCGCTGGACTTTCATGCCCCACAGCAGCCTGGCCAGGGAGACTGTCACTCACAGCCCACCATTGTCACAGCTTAGTCATCCTGCAGAAAACAGGACAGGCAAGTGTCAGAAAGTGTGGCTGAGCCTTTGACAGGGAGCTGGGCTGAGGCTAATTGTTTAAGTCCACAGAGCACTACTTGGCCTGGCTGTTAGCCATGCTGAGAGTCACATGGTCCATCCAGAACACCGAAAGGAGATCAGCATCAGCACCCATGCAGTGGGTGGGGATTGACATCATCAGCATAAAACAGGCTGCATGGGGGAGTTCAGAATACTCATCTAAAAAGTAATTTCCTTTACCAGTTGACCTCACACAGCCTCAACATTCAGTATAAAGTAGACACTTGCTGGAAGGGCAGATTTTAGACAATCATCCATTAAAAATCCCCCATCACCTGAAAACCATTTTTGTTTGCTCTTCTCCTTCAAACACAGATCCATCCCCCAGAACCTACTGCAGGTCCAGCTCATTCCCTGGATCAAGATCAGCCTCATTCTCAGTGCAGCACTAACCCTGACTGTAGCCACACTCTACGTAACCTCTTGCCCAAGCAGTCCATCTTCTGCATGTAACCCTGGTCCGAAAACCGGTTTCACTCTAGACCTCACCAAGTCCAGTCCTGGATTCTAAGCAGCGAGACCAACTGCAGTTCTCAGAGGCTGCTTAACAGTTACTTTATATCTGCTAAAGAAAATAAGATGTTTTTCTAAATGTCTAAAATATAAAAGTGCCACAGACTGCACCCTTTCTACCAATACAAATCCATTGATCAAGTAATCAATGCAACTGATTACTTTATATATATATGATTATAGATATATATTACTTGACCTACATTTTAATCCCTTAGCACCCTTCGTAAAAACGTCATCAAAACCCTTTTGAATGAAAGCTGTTTAGAGGATTCACAGAATTCTCCCCAGAACCAATACTGTAACAGGCCAGAACCATAAACCAATCTGAAAGAGGCACAGCAAGGACCTTTATGGAAGAGAAAACTGAAAAAAATAAAACAGATGCAAGGCAGTTTTTTTCTCACTGACAAAAACAGCAGGTTTTCTCAATTGATTTACAAACATGTCACAGTCCATAATGCCTCTGAAACATTTGCATATTGTAGCGTGCTCAAAGCTGAGGTGTTATACTGAATAATATCATTTCTTAATTGAGAGCTGATTAAGAATTGACAGTAAAATGAATTGCTTTCTTTGGAACCATAACCTCTATGTTAATGCCAGTATAGGCAGCTCAAAAAGGGAAATAATAGCTGATTGTATTAGTGATAGTGGTCTCATTTAACAAGCCTCATACTTGCACTGATGTACAGTGTACAGAGAGACGTCAGACATTTTTGATTCCTCCTAGCATCTTAAAATAAAACCAATAATGCACATTGATGCACATTGCATGTACAACTCCTTTATTTATAATAAGGGCGCATGCTTTTATGCTTTTGCAAAATATTGACTTTCAGTGAATATCAGGTCCAGCTGGGGGCACTTTGACTTGGCGTCTGGAGGCCCTGAAGTGTCGTCTTTCGTACTTTCACGGGGTGAGCTAGATCTGTGCTGCAGTTTGACTGTCCCGTAGCACAGCAGTTGGTGTCAAGTCTGTGATGAAAGACTTGAAAGACGTGGTTGCAATGAAGTTGGCACAGAAAATGGAGGCTGACTGGTACACAAATTCATTGCCGTGATCTGCTCCATAGACTTGTTATTAGAAGAGTTCAGCTCTATAGTATGACTTAAAATGTGAAACAACGTGCCGGTTTTGAACAGGACTGCCTGCAGTGATCCTTGGGTGATTCACATTGCCCATATTCACAGGAAATGGAACACTAAGATGCCAACGTGTCCTGGGCAAGTAAATCTCCAGCAATGCAGTACAGCGCTCTGCAGATCTGCCTGAGCATTACAGCCGAAGTCAGACCGTCATGAACGTGGCTTTGAATGCCTTTAGCCTTGGAGAGTGGGTTCGCTCTTTCAATGACGCAGCTGTGTGTATTCCTATCTTCACGCCTCAATTACAAAACACCACGAGAAACAAAACATCATGGGCATTGCTACAGCCAGTGCCTGCTGCCTCCTTTATCCCTCTCACACACAACCTTAACCCCTCTGCCCCCCGCACACTACTCAGACACACACGCGAATGAGCTGTCTGGACGATCCACAATGCACACAAAAAGTGGGGAAAACTGAACATCAAAGTGGCCTCAGGCCTCATTTTCTTTCCCCCTTTTAAAGACATCGCCCATCTATCAGCCAGCAGCCGCGCAGGCAGGATCACAGAGGCTCTCTCGAACGAGAAAACCTTGATGAGCGCTGTCCATATTGGGTTGCCACGGCAACGTGATTGCTAGCGACAGGCCAAGGGGAGGGAAAAAAAAAGACAGAGAGAGGGAGTAGGAGAGAGGGAAAGACATTTCAGAGGGTTGCAGTGCCCCACGAACAGTTTCAGTAATTGCCTTCCTCCTCTACTTCCAAAGTCCCAGGAGACAGCCTCGTAAGACCTGCAGTGACGCAAGCGCTGATGTCAAAGCGAGGAAAACACCAAAGGAATTTTCATCCATTTTTTTAATGGCTTATTCTGCCCATTAAACTCTCTCCCCACCTCTGCCCTGGTGACAAGAGATAAATTAATATGCATATTTTAAAAAAAAAAACGTTCTGCAATCTGGAAGACACCCGTTATGATATCCCACGCTGCAAACTTCTATCTCTCTAATGGCTCTTACCATTCTTTTCTCAACAAAATTAAGTCAAATAAGCGTTTTGGCATTTATCTGCCATTGCACACTAACCTTTCAATGTGAGGCCATTATCACTCTGCAGGGAGCTGTGGAATTTTTATGTAATGGTAATGACATGTTTGTGTTAGTAAGTGCAGGTTTCAAAAAATTAAAAACAGTATTTGAATCCCTCTTGCCAACACCAGATAACAGCCATTAAAGCAATGGCTGTGTTTTATTTAGGTTTTTTTTACACATCTTCCTAGCATTGCAGCTATTACTCCTGACACCAGGTCACTATGCCAGAAACGACTCTGAAATTCCAAATGAGATAAAAACCTGCCAAGGCAATGTAATATTGCACTGAGGTAGACAGTGAATTAAGCACATCACCTCCTGAGCAATCTTTAACACCAGCATTAAATCTCCCTGCTGTCACCTGCTCTGGAGCTCTTTAACTGCTGTTTCTTAGGACTTCAGCTACAGTTACCTCTTGCTGCAGATCCTCCTGGCACGAATTTGTCGCCGTGTTGGAGTCCACATAATTCATGCAATAATGCCTATTACGCACTGTCTCTCATTCTTGAAGAGGGCTTTGCACAGTTGGTCTAAGCAAAGGGCTGTTTTCCCAGTCCAGTTACCAGACCACAGCTGGGTTTGAAATAACGTCTGCACCATCAGAGGTATTATTGCGCTGTCATTCTGACAGTGCCAGCAGGTGGGGTGATACTGTATCATTGTTTTAAATTTCTTACATGCCATACAGTCGTTAGTAATTAGGCATTTAGCCAACACTTTAATCCAAAGTGACTCACAGGGAGCAGAGGGTAATGTATCTATTATTGAACAGAGCGCAGGGATGTTCAGAAACTCGCTCAGTTTGACTCACAGGGAACCAGTGTCAGAATCCATTCCGTGTCAGCATTAGGACACCGCTGGCAACAAGCTCTTCGCCTCTACCACAGGACTGGCTGTGACTCACACGCTGTGTCCCTCAGTTCCTGCATTCCCAACCTGAACAGCAACTATATCAAACTGTTCCAGGGCTTCTGAAATGGAAACAAAATGTAGGGAAAAAAAGTGTTTAAAGACACCCTGTGTGTGTATACAGTAGCCCAGACTTAACAGCCCTACACTCTCCCCTTGCAATTAAATTACAAAATGAAGTGACTGAAACCTGATGAAGATTAATTAGCGTCAGGCTGTGCCTCGATGAAGCTGGCTGGACTTCTGAAGTAATACACCGTTCCTGTTTCAAAACACGGCTTCTTCTCGTAAAATGCGATGGGAATAGAGGAAAACGGACACGTATCCCTGCTGTTCTGATTTGGCAGTTCAAAACACCTGTGCCTCCCTATAAATTTTAATACATTAAAATATGATTCATCCCTTTTATTTTGCTGAATTTATCCACAGTTTATCCATCTGGGCAGCTCCATGTCTGATCAGACTGGCCTCCTCTTGTTAAGGCTGAGAAAGAGGAAGTGTCCAGCCCTGCGCTGTCCTGTCAGTAACACCCAGTGGGCTGAGGGCTCTGCAGCACCAGCCTGGACAGGGCCATGGTTTGGACATCTCTGGACACCTTGCTCAAAGGGGACACTAAACAAGTTCAGCCATGTCAAAACAGAGGCTTCTCTCTCTCTCTGTGTGTCCTAATGTTTCACTCTCCCTCGTCTTTCTCTCTTGCTGTCCCCCTCCCCAGGCATGCTGGTTTCAGAGTGCTGGTAAGAGACTGAAACACGACATCACATTCTATTCAGCTCCTCGGTCAGCGGGTGTCTTCTCAACCTGGTTTCTAGGTAAATAAAGAATGACATGATCTGCGGGTCTGGATTCAACTCTTAAACAAGTTGGAGATCGCTTTGAAACTATTGCATTTCATAAGGGACATCAAATTCCAAAAGGTTCAGAGATGGGGGGGAAAAAAACTTGCCCACGTTCCAGTCAAGCACCTTGTTAGTTCAATTAATGCTTCAGATAAGTCACTAGGATCAGCTGGAATGAAAGCCAGCAGGTGTGTGGGCCTCCATTACCAGGACGGAGAACCTCTGAAGGAGGAGACGCTGAAGAGCTCAGTGCAGCTAAAAACATCGATAAAGAGCATCATCCTTTTGACGTCACGCCAGACATGCCGCTGTGAAAGTCGTTACGTGATTCAAGGAGAACTAATGGTTTTTTCAGTCTCTAACCCTGATCCTGGAGGGACTCAGTAATCAATCTCTGGCTAAAGATCACATTTAACCCTACTAATTAAGCCAATAATTGGTTAAATCAAGTGACTCAGAGCTCCACTGCAATGAATATTTGAAGATCCTGTGGCTCCTTGGGAGCAGGGTTAAAAATCTCAGCCCTATGATATCTCCCATTCATCAGGAACAAAGGGGATCGTAGCAATGCCACTCTCGCAATCCCAGGAATCCTTCTCCTGCAAACAGGAAAGACTCACAGTAAAGAATTCACAGACGTGCAGAACCAGCTGAGAGTTTATATATACAGATATACAGTACTCAGGCCTGCCCTCCCAGAGTCAGACAGTAATATCAGTGCGACTACAGAGACAGCAGGCATAAACGACACCAGTCCTCCGTTAACACCACCCTATTTCCAAAAGAAAGAGGCTAACCAGGATGTATAGTGCTTGCTCAGGGTGCTTAGGAGACATGGCCCATAAAGAAAGCAAAACTTGAATTGCTCAAACATCTCTTACAGCTGTTGAGCACAGCATTAAGCAAACACTGCAGATGGGTGATTCATAGAGCCAGCTCTTTTTATGACAGTAATGACCGTTTTAAAACGCACAGTAGCAGGCTGCTGGTGCTGCACTGTCGACATGGACATGGGGAGCCCTGCTCATCTCAGACCGTGTGCGCCGCCGGCTCCGGAGTCTGGGAGAGTTGAGCTGAGCTGAGCCGAGCCGAGCCAGGCTGAGCTGGTGTCTTTCTTCCTCTCTTCCAGCTCTGGTGAACCTCTATCTACCCGCACATTTTTGGGGGAGGGGGTTGCTAGTGAGGGAGTCTCTTTTAAAAACCTTCGAGAGTGCACTGACCTCCCCATCAGCCACAGTGAGGGAAAAAAACAATAAAAGTCACTTACAGAAAGAGCAAAGCGCAGCTCAGGAAAGCAGGTGCTTTTTAACAATTTTATCTCCGAGATTAAGCCGCTGCAGAAAAATCACTTTTCAGACGCGGTTAGAAAATGTCAGGGGGGAGCGAGCACCAAGAGGCTCTTTTACAGCATTATAGGATCATTTATTCAGCTGCAGCACCCTGGCGATTTTCTTCCGAGTCATCTTAGACCTATCAAGAGTCATTTCTTTTCAGCAGAATTCTACTTTTCATTACCCGCTGAACTAATTTCGCAAGCGGTTTTCCCCCACTGTGAGTTATATACTAAACAGACTTCGTGTTGAATTAACTATAATGTATCTGCCTGCTGCGCCTGTGGCGGGGTCTGGCAATCAGAGCAGAGGGACTGTGGCTCGGCTGCTGTTGTCTGTTTTAATGCACATGGTCTTTCTCGCGCTCTCTCGTATTCCGTGCCTGGTTGGTATGAGAACATTTTCCCTGAATACAGGCCAACGGATTCCGGGAAAGGCTTTGTGGGGACATTTTCGCAATCATTCTGCAAAAGGATTTAAAAAAGGCGAAAATAGTCTTCTTAGAGGTTTAGTGTTTACGACATACCCATTGTGTCTTTTACTGTAGGTTAATCTATATCCTGCGTCATCCGCTATATGAACTGTACTGCTCTTCATATCACCGTTTTACAGCGATAATGCAGCCGCCTCATCGCTCTGCTTGCTTGAGCGCTTATTCCAGCAAATGAGTCTCCCAGAATCATTTCCTTCTATTGACTGGCCACTAATTAGCTCCCTCGGTTTAACAAAAGCCCATCTCTCCAGCTGATCCTGACGCGGAGATTTGAATAGTAAGCTGTAACGCGCGTTTTCACAAAAAGGGAGCTGACCTGTTGCTACGCACGGTGGTTGTTCACGGCGGTAGAGCCCCGTTTTTTTACCTGCTTCTTCGGGCAGAGCGGCAGGGGGCCGGGTAACCTCTGGGATGTGCGGTTCGGTTAAGCAACACGATGGTAAATTCGACACATATGTTATGAGGGGGCGAACATAGTGGCCTGATTAACAAACCGCCGGTCTTCCGCAGCATCCGGTGAACAGGATTTCGTTACTCTGGGAAAACAGTCCCCGAACAGCACGATGTCATATATATATATATTTACGTGTATAGTAGAATTGTAAATATTTGGTTTTGTTCCGATGCTTTCGCGCGCCACAATTGACAAAGCGTCCTGACCGGCCTTCCCAGCGGTTTATAATCAAAGGGCTCGTCACAGGCTGTTGTTATTGGTCTACCTCTGCCTACAGCTCAGAGGCATTATAAATCTCGCTCCGACGCGAGGCTGAGAGAGAGGAAGGTGATTGCAGTTCCGAACGCAACACATACCTCAAGTATTAATCACCGGTTTTAATTAAATATAAATTAGAAAGAATCCTGCGCGCACGGGCGTTTGAATAGTGCTCAGAGAGAACGCAACTAAATGAATCTTTCTCGCTCGATCCCTCTCGCATTTTCTTGCGCCCGGTGATTGTTGGGGCCACAAAAGGCATTAATCACGACAGGTGAATCGCTCAGCTGTCCTTCGTGTGGTTTGGCTCTATGCGAGAACACCTCATTGCTTTGTCTGTTGTTTTGATCTCTCTTGCGCGTAATTTTTACGTCATTGGTACCCCAACCACAGGCGGACTCCTGTAATTTTCATACATCATTAATCATTATAAATATATAGTGTATATTTATATACATCATCGTGCGTATATCATTGTAAATGCGTCCGATTGTTATCAGTTATCGTGTCATTATAGAAAGGCACGTAATTAAGGTGTGTAAGTGGTGCAGCACGGGGGGTGGCAGAGGCTTCAAAAACAAGCCTCTCTTCAAAAAACCTTCACCCTCTCTGAAGTTTCCAAAGCGCCGATACTGCCCAGATACACCAGTGCTCAAGTACTGTAGGTGCTTATTCACTCTGCAGCTCAATGGAACAAACAGGGCTTTTAAATAGACCAGACCGGCTTGTAAAACATGTAGAACTGCAAGAGGCCGCACAGAGGTGGAGAAGATTGTCCTCTACAACCAGGGGGGGCTCTATTCCTGGTCTGGTAGAGTCCCAGGCCAGTTATGTTCATAGGTCACACCATGAACAGTTTGAAGGCTTCTGTCTGGAAATAGTTATTAATGTTGGTGTAAATATGCACAGCATCATGTATTCTGGCTTCATGTCCTTTTTTGTATGCTTTTCTCCCTTTGATTTCATCCTAGTGAAAGTTGCAGGCATTTTTGATACCAGATTTGACCAATGAAATACTCAGAACACTTATGTAGGCAATTGATCAAATACGCAAGGACAGTGTCCATGAAGGGATCGCTGGTCCTTGAGGGCTAATGGATATTCTGATTTTTGCTTCAGATGATTTATAAATGACTGAATTGAATAACAACTGTTTAACTGACCTGTTAAATTGTCCCATGCCATAGAAACCACTAAAGCCTGCTTAAATTGGACTCTTCGGGTCCAGCACTGGAGATCCCTGGTCTGAGACACAGTCTCGTGTTCTTACCTTTGTAGATCCGAAACCAGACAAAAAGCATAAACTCCAAATGAATGTTATACTCAAAATGCCAGATACCCTGAAACACTAACTATGGCTTTGTTTTTTCCCATTATGGCAGGTACTCTCGCCCTGCACTGCCTGCCATTTCTTGATACAGTCCAGACTAGGTAAAGAGTCAGATTGTGAGATCGACGTTAGACACTTGGTAGGGAGGCTGAACAGGCAGATTTAATTCCAAGGATTTGACCTCAATGCCCTCTCTAAACCCTCATTGGCACTCATTCCTCTGTCTTCACTGAACTGCAGGTCCACCTTCTTGTTCAGTATCAGGAACGGGTCTCCATTCTGTCCAGTACTAACACAGCACTGAGGTACCGCTACTTCACTTAGTGTGACAGACCCCACAATGCGGCAAGCAGGCTCTGAGCTCATAACTCACAGTGGCAAAGATCATAGGTGCAGGAGCCTTTATTACAGAGAATTTAAAAGACTGCAAAGCCTCTGAAAAGAGTCCCCCCTTCACAGACCCTACAGTATATAGTGCTCTCTAACTACTTCCCAACCCCTGAATAAATCCATAAAACTCCATTTATTGTCCATCTACCACTAATTAACTCCATGTGTGGATGTGGATATTAACCATCACCAAGAATCTAATTAATGACATAATTACCACCCAGGGATCGTATTTGCAGGTGCCCTTGTGAAGGGGGGGTTGATATTAGTCTCCTTCCAGACTCCAAAACAAATTCAGACAATCTGAACCCTCAACTCTCCTACAGCAGCTACAGCCTCAATGTATCTGCAGAGGAATTTCAAAGAAGAAGTGACAAAAGCTGCCATTCATCTCACATCACCTAATAAGTGATACCAGCCTGTAAAATGTTACCAGATGAGCGAGGTTACAGAGCAGATAAAAAAAAAATACATACCAATCAGAAGTAAATTACTCAGCCCCAATACATGGAATTCTACGATCCAATGTTTTTTAGAAACAGAGCAACAATTCACTAGAGCAAAATGTGTTCAAAATCTCTTCCATGAAAACCGTTTAGAGAATCTTTAAATATTCTTTGCTAACAGAAATTAAAAAGAAAACAGTGACATCAGAACGTGCAATTTGCCTTTTTAATCAAGACCCAGATTCTTGTTGTATCTGCAATTAAAATATTATTACATGTAATTACAGCCTGTTGTGTAGCATATGCAATTATTGGGCTAGCAGAAATGGCTCTGTGGTTCTTTAGACAAACCACTGGACAGCTTCAGGTTGCTGCAGTTAAAAATACCACCAAAGATCTGCTTGCCTTCATTTCAGTCACCTGGCATTTATCTACATCTGAAATCATTCTGCACAAGTGCCAATCAAATTGTAGTTTCAGTGTGTTTGACTGACAGGCTTGCGTGCTGCCCTGTCACTCTCTGTGCTGACTCAAGTTCCCAGGCTCCCGCGCATTAGCAGATTGGCTTGAACATGGCAGAGCTCCAGCTCCCTGGGAGATTAGTCACCCACAGCAAAACTGACAACGTGGCACCCTCCCAGTCCCCGGCAGTTCACTCCCGGATTCTCTGCTGTTAAAGCAGTAGCCCAAAGGTGCCACTGATTACAGTTAATTGATTGCTTTGTCCCTTCGTAATAAAAAAAGCTTAAGGAAAGTCATGTATTAAAGGCACGGGTGGCATACCAATTTGTCTCTTAATGCAATCTTAATGCATTCATTGTAATGAGCTAATGCAGTTTTCTAATGAAGATGTTATGCTGTGAAAAGCTACTTATGACAGTGGTATTGTACACCGTACGCATTCGGCCCAAGAAGAAGCTTGCACACACCCAGAGTGGGGGAACAAGATTGTATTTTTTTCTACTGCTTAATAACAGATAGCAGATGCACTGTACAGAGTAAATATCACCAAATGCCATTTGCGCTGTGCCAGTTGCTGCTCAGGCCCAGCTCAGCTATAGTACCAAAACTATATTAAAACCATAAAATACCTATATGGAGTGTTTTATGGTGTTCTTGCGACATTCATCCTCATGTCTCAGCTCAAAAATGCTATCTGTGAAGAGATTTATTGTGCATTCGAGCAGTAGAAATTACTAGAAACAGGCATCAGATTTTTAGTGCTTCAGTATCTAACAGCTAACAAGGCATACTTAAACTTGTCTTTTTTCAGTCTCATCTCCCCGATTACTACCAGGACTTGGCTTTATCCTATCCAGTGTTGTATATAAACTTTCCTTTAGGCAAGAAGAAGATAAAAAATGGACGAGCCAGAGGACAGCATGTAGACCAATCAATTGCTTTGCTAAACACATGGCTGATACAGAATTTTAAACCTCTTGGCAGGTTCCAGCCTTTGCTGGGGAAGGGAGCAGGATTCCTGTTGCACAGCAGTTTCCACTGGATTGGGATCTGAAATTAGCAGGATCTTCTATCTGGGACACAACTGCCGGATAAACAACAAGGAAGCATCAGATAATTGATGCAGTAACCTTACGTTTCGAGACATGCAGTCAGAATGACATTGGAAACTCCGCTCTGCTGTGTTAGTTCAATTCCAATCGTGAAGAGCTTGTAGCCCTTCAAACCTGGCATGACCTGATCTGCTGTGGAATGGAGGGCTCGGAGAATCCGTTTACAGCACTGTAGAGTTTGTACACAATGTGTCCCACGCTGCCTTTCCTGAGCCGAGTGGACACAGCACCCAGGTCATTTAGCAACAGCAACCCAGCAAATCCCAAAAGCTGACGGAGAACACATTCCCTATCACTGCAGCTTCTAGGTGTGGCTAAACACAGTCGTGTCTCCTGCGGTTCCATGCTTATGATGCAGTGACGATTGGCCAGACCATGTTTTATCCACTTGAATCAGGTCCCATCTCCAGAATAAATAAATGCAGTTCTTCTAGCTGTCAGTGTAGGACTTTCTCTCAAGCCCAGGGATATGTCTCTTCACGGGACTGATTCCATTTTTGTAATGTGGTGATCAAAATTCTTTGCAACATGTCTTACTGATGCAATGTACAATTCTAATAGAACATCCACAAATAACAATTCTATATTTCTAACCACATATCCTATTACTTTGCTAGCAAATATAAATGATGTGTCAAGATACTAAAGTGAGCAAGCTCACAGCAGTGAGCATGAAAGATCTCTCCAAATCATAGTTTCCCATTTCACCTCTAATGGCCATGATCACACTGATCTCTCCGTCTGCGTCCTCACAGAGGGGTTTCAGAACTCCTATTACAGAAAGACATCCAGAACCAAAATTATCCTGAAACTCAGATCACACCTTCACCTTTCCCTTAAAATCAGACTCGTCTCCTTCTAATCCTCTCTATTCATTTGCAGGTTTTAACTTCACACCTCTCTTCCAGTTATCCCAGAGTGTTGATACTCCTTCTCCCCACTTCCCATTCTCAGTTACCCTGTCTTTTGTTCTCCCATGCTTCATTAACTGCCAGTTTTCCTCTTTCCCTCACACCTGGAGAAGGCTCCACAGCTGAAACATTATGACTATTTTATTTTCCTTTCAGCATGGAATAAACCGTTACTTGTTCCTTTGCGGCCTACGCATACTGACACAGCCACCTACTTGAACTACACCAGAATCTAGCCTCACTGGTCTACTAACGACACCAGAATCAAAACTCACTGGCCTATAAACTACCAGAATCAAGCCTGGCTAGTCTACTAACTACCAGAATTAGGTCTGACTAGTCCACTACACAAGAATCAAGCCTGACTAGGCTACTAACTTCCAGATTCGGGTCTGACTAGGCTACTCACTACCAGAATTAAGTCAGGCTAGTCTACTAATTACCAGAATTAAGTCTGACTAGTCAAATAACTACACCAGAATAAAGCCTGATTAGTCTATTAGGTCACTGACATAAATCAGGAAGAGCAATGGTCCTTATATACTGTAGATCGTTGTGGAAAGCAATAAACAGTTGAAAATCAGAACTGCCCCAATGCTGTCAACTTCAGCAACATGTACCTCAGAAATTCAGGAAGGATTCTGTGCATCTAATGTTTCAAACAATATTGAGCAATGTCCCTGACAGCCTGGGTCGACTGGTGGTTCACCATCTAGAACAGGACCAACATAACGCAACACGGTCTGCCCATCTGGTTCCCATCCGGATTGAAAAGCAGGGTCTCTGACAGTTCTCTCTCTAAGACGTGAATCCCACTGAGACACGTCCCCGCCATGAACTCGTGGATGCTCATGCCAGTGTAGTCAGCAGGCTTCTACAGCTGACAGTTTTGCTTCCTCAACAGCTTGTGCTACATGCAGTGTTTTACATGGGGGGGGGGGCTCACGGACACAGAGATAAGGTTAAAGGTGAATCCTCGTCAGGCGGCAGGAAGCTGTTCCTCACTATTGTACGTCACGTCAATTGTTCACAACATGATATGTCAGCCCTCCGGATCCCACGTGGGCTGCCTATAGCCTGTGCAGGATGCAAACGTGGGGCTGTTCGCCCAGGGATACTACATGTCACTTCTTGTCATCTGTCTTCCCACCTGCATTGTTCTAACACTGAGCCGCTGCAGGTAGGAGGAATGAGGAGGCACAGTCATCCCCTTACTGTAACAATCACAAACCCGTACTTCAATATGGAAAGATGCTGCATATTGTGCAGAATAAAAAAAAAAACACAAGGCAAGGTTAAAGAATTATACAAAGCACTGCCACTTCATCGCTGTGGCCAGGCCATCCTCCTGTTTTTAACCACAACGAGCCTTTGTGTTTTACTGCGCATTCCAGTTGACATGTCTGCCCTAACTCTCGCATTGCAACAGCTCAGCACAGTGTCATTCTCTTTCGAGACACTGGCACAAAGGGGCTCGATTTTCCTATCCCTGTGTTTTTTAGGGCTGTGTAGCTCAGCAAGAATGTTGTGGCATCTAACTAGGTCACCAGTTTGGCTGCACACCTGTGCAGAATTAGGGCTTCCCTGTCGTACAGCAGCTCATAGTGGAATACGATGTTTCTTATCTCCATTGGGCTGTTCTTAGGTAAAGAAAATAATAACTCCAGGAGGTCTGCTTGCTTGATGTTAAATTGCTTCCCTGCTGCGGGTACATTGTCATCATACCTAAACCCACTTCATGCTGTGTATTACACTTGACTCCTACAGCAGTACACGCGCATCAAGGACAGAGGTTTGGCAGTCAAAAACATGAAACACTCGATCTGAGATTGGCAAAGTGATTTCCTCTAGAAATTCCCAAATACTGCAGCCTTGTGTTTTGCATGTGTTCTATTCTGCAAGGGGCTTCAATTTAAACTTTTGCCCTTAAAAAAGAATGGGATAAGTAAGACACAAATTGAAGGAGAAGAAATTAGGGCAACAGTGTGATATACTGTGGTGGTTAGGCTGCTGGACTTGGAAATTGAAGGCAGTCGGTTCAAATCCCAGGAGAAGTAATGTTATTGTCCCTGGAGTAACAGTGTGTCACACAGATTTCTCTAGTAAAATGGCCTGGCAGTTACATGGGTAAGTTGCTTTCGACAGAACCATGAGCCACAGAAATACATGAGAAGATAAACTTACCAGCTGTGTGTTTCTGGTAGTCTTTTCTTAACTTGCCAGTACTAACTGCTGTAATGGGGAAACGGGTGTTGAGTTTCATCCTCAAGCCACAGAAAATCCCAGTGCCTGAAACGGCATTGAGAAAGCACTTCAGCACACACTAGTGTGTATTGCACGTTTTAAGTCAAGATTCCGTCAGAGTTTTCCACAATAAAACAGCAACCTTGAGATTGCAGAGCTGAGGGTAAGGGGGTGGTTTCACAGTCTTCACATTAGGGCCCTAAATTGCTCCAATTTAATCTCCACACCTGTTTTAAACAGGCGACCATTCAGTAATACAGCTCAGTGTGTTGTGACACTTGAGACCCAGTGTTAGGAACCTCTGTGCTTCTATGTCATACAGTTTTCAAACATCTCACTGCCTTGTGACTCCAGCCGTGGCCCTGGGAGGCCAGTTTGCGCAAAAAATGTTGCACAACTTCAGGGTTGTATCATGTACGTTTCCCAAATGTACTAACGTGTTTCTCAGGTGCCCTTACGTTTTGGGAGACCCTAGAGTCTAGTAACCAAGCCTCTGGCCTTTGAATGGATGACTGCATTTCCTGCGAGTCTTCAACTTCTGTTTCTCCCGAGTGTCCTGGGGTGCATTTTGGATTCCTTGTTCCATAGAACGCGTTACAGAGAATGGACGCGTTTCGCCATCAATTTAATTGGTTATTAACACCAATCGAAAAGTAAATGAAGACGCAAAAGCGAAGAGTTGCGTTTAACGCTGTTCCAAACAAAGCTCAGTTGAGGCACATTGGCTGAGTGCACGTCCATGTCCTGTTCGATCTTAAATAACAAAATACAGATAATCTCTAGAAAGCGTACGTTTTCATTTCCTGTAACCGAAAGAGCGGGGTATGTGAAATGTAACGCACGGATTTCCACGACAGTGGAAGACAGATTTTGTTTGTTTGTTTGTTTTAAATTGTCATTTTAAACTCCGAGAACGCTGAAGTGCTCCTTGATTTTCCTCCAGTGCGGCTCAGTCAGTCGAGGTACGCGCGATGTTCCGCTCTCAGAACTGGGAACCTTTTGTCAACAAGATGCTTCATCTCAGCGAGACTAAAATTATCTTCCGATTAATGAATTCACATGCAGCCACTTTCTGAAGTCCCACCTGTTCCACATGAATATACACCATTGTACCGCGGCTCTGAGAAATCAGTTCGCTATGACTAATCGAGGACCCAGATGGTGCCAACGTTTATAATTTACTTTCTGCTAAAAATAAAGATGTTTACTAGTTTGCAGAGCCGTGTGTGTGTGTGTGTGTGTGTGTTATGCCACAAGGATCTGCGCGTGGATCTGCGCGTGAGGACACACGCCACTACAAAGCCGCAGCGCCCGTCCCGCGCTCCCGAGCCGAGCCGGGCTGCGCGAGACGGCCGGCTGCCCCGTGACCAGCGCGGTTCCGCGTGATCCGGCCGCGAGGGGAGGAGGGCGCTCGTCGCCGTTTCGTTGGAACAGAAGAAAAATTAAAAGCTTTGTACTTCTATTTACAGGGACAAAGTGTGCACTGTATCAATTCCACTCTCCTGCTTTATGAAAAAAAAAAATCACCGAAGGACAGGTTTTGTTTGGGTGATAGAGACTAAAATGCAGAAACTGATCATTTTAAAAATACTTTTTTTATCTTCAAACACGTTGCGCTCGAAAGTATTTTAGGCACTCTAGGTGTGTGTATATATAGTGAGAGATTAACAGCTGAACTTCTTAATTCCGCAGATGAACAGAAGCCTGAAACATACTCGCAACATCCATTAACGACTAGCGTAAAACATGTCACTATCCGCCCACTTTCCCTGTCATATTCTGTCGGAGAAAGGCTCCGTTTCACCGTCATTCAGGTGGAAGCACTGCAGAAGTCACCCATTTCTTCAGTTTAGGGCACCACAGCACAGGGAGCGAACCCAGCGGTTTAGACCCCCTCCAGTCTCAGTCGAACCTGGAGTCTTCGCTACCAGTTGACGGATTTTGTTGCGCTTTTGCGTTTTAAACTTGGCTCGTCTCGGAGTTTCACCCTACTTGACCCGTAGCTCTTTGCTCCCGGGTCAGGTTAGAGTTAAAAGACAGCGTGGCCTCAGAGCTGATCGTCTTAATTCGGGGGGTAACGGGCGGAACAGCGGAGTAGCGGGGCGGGGCTGGGTGTTTAGGGGACAGGGGCGCGAGCGAAGACTCGCCATCCACGCGCCGTTCGGCTCTTCGGGGGTTCAAAGCCGAGCGGCGCGCAGGAGCGACTCCTGAGCGAATCAGAACCGCCCCCGAGCACGATAACGAGCTTGTTAGGTGAACTTCGGAGACGGGAGCCCAGGCAGCCGCTCTGCAGTCAAGTCGTCGTTTATCCCATCAGCGTCCGTGTAAAAGCTCCCAAAGAGGAGCAGAAGCACTCTCATGTTTCTCTGCGTCAGCCTATTAACAGCAAAAATAAATAGGTCTCTGTCTTTTTAATTAAAAACCTCTTTCAACTCGGAGGCGCACATCAGCGCTCAGTGACTGCCCTTTCTTCAGCTATCAAGGTTTTTGTCTTCCAATTACACGTTATTAATACTTCCCGTATTGACAGACCCGAGGAGCTGATGAAATGCATCCTTTCAATTTGAACAATTATGTTGTAGTCTGACGCAGGCAGAGTCATTTATACACATATTTTTTTCACATTTTCCCTTACATACGCGACGAATTAATTTAGTGGCAAACGTGGCAAAGACTTTTGCTTAAAACAGCGCAGAGTAAATGATATATGATCAGGTTTGCACAAATGATTGGCTGATTGATTTACTGCGGTTCACGCAGCTCTGGAGACCGCTGACCCGTGTTAAAACGCGCCCCTGCCGCGTCATCTGGAGCTACAGACTGTCACCTTCCAGCCCAGCTCTGAGATCAAGGTCCACACGAGCTGTCAGCCACATGTTTCTCTAATGAGGAGCAACAAGCAGCCTGCATGTTAAAAGACACACAAAACAGAGAAATCAATGATTATTGAACAATAGGTCTTAGAGAACAGGTCATCTTCAAATATATACATTATATTTCCTTCTCCATCGCGTTGTATATATACATGACCATTTTCATCGAGACAGCTGTGGATGCATTCTTAATATGTCTTACTTTCGAGCGTATGCATAAGATCCCACCATTTCAGAAATAATAATAGGTAGGTCCCTTTTTAGGCCATAAAGGCCCATGGGGAAGGGGGGGGCAAGGGCCACAATTTTTCTCACCTATCTGACACTGGAGGTGGAGGTGATGTGGTCAGCATCACCCTCCAGCCAGTCTATTGCCCCCAGAAGAATTAACCCCCGGTACTCACTTGGAAAGCAGGCTGAGTGGACCTGGGAGCTGTCTGGAAGGAATTAGAGCTATATCACTGGCCCCTACCTGGGATTGAACCCAGGACTTTCCAGTTAGGAGCTCGATGCCCTTGCTGTCTGAGCTACCATGGCTCCAATAATAATAATAATAATAATAATAATAATAATAATAATAATAATAACAACATAAGATCTTATATACAGTATAAGATTGGCTGAAAGAAAATGGTAATGTGGGGATTCAGTACATTTCATAATTGGTCCTTATACTGTTCAGAGAGGTCCGCAAATTTTCAGAATATTGGTCACTTGTTAAAACTGCATGTGTTCCACTCAGGCCAGTGGGGAGTGCGGATATTGGGAAAACCAGCGTCAGGTCTAAACTATCAAGAAAGCACAAAACATCTCCTGCACCACCGCCCGGCACCCTGGAGGGGGCGCTGTGCATGCAGGCTTTCACTCCAGCTCAGCTCTGCACTACCCCCATTAGATCATTATCAGATTAACAGGATCAATTATTCAACAGCTTCCTGCAGCTCTGCAGGTGCTGCTGCTTTGGAGAGACCTGGCAAACCTGCAGACACAGCACCCCCCCCCAGGACCAGGACCGCCCCCACACCCCCCCACACCCCAATCAGAGGATTCTTGACCTGCTACACTGGGACATGAACAGGAGACCAGAGTCAGACAAGTGAAGGCTGTGAGGTGGGGTGAAGAAGATGGTTAATCAGACAGGTACCAAGGTGCCAAGCCAAGGAGAGCCTTATAGGTGAGCATGAGGGTTCTGAAGTCGACACAAAACCCGATGGAAGCCAGTGCAAGGACTCCACGACAGGAGTAACGTGAGCACCTGCACTAATTGGAGCTGATGAGAAACGTACTTTAAGCAACAATGTGATCATGGGATATCATCCATCTTCCCCTGGCTCCTTGTAGATTAATCCTAAACACTTATTGGGAAGGGTTACCCAAAAAAGATTGCAGATATTCCCAAGCAAGCAAGCAGTTCGTTTAATTCACGAAGCTCGTTAGGAGTCTGAGCTGGAAGAAGCAGACGGTCTCCCGGAGCTCTCAGGGCTGCAGGGAGGGAGTGTGTGTGGGCGCTGGTGTCTCTGTGCTGCCCGCTTTGCAGAGGGTCTGACACAGAGCTGTCACTCCTCCAGGAGGAGAGATACCCCCCCCGGACAGCACAGAGCTGTGAGTCCCTGCCTCCGACCTGCCACACACACACAGAGCCCAGTACACTTCCCTGGCCATCAGGGAGAGAGACGAGCAGGCGGGTAGGAGCGACAGGCAGGCAATGAGACAACAGAAGCTGGGGAGTGAAGGAGGGAGAGCTGTAAAGGAAATGAGAGGAAAGAGAGGATGAGAAAAGACAGGAAAATAGGCCCAGACACCCAGGGCACAGCAAAGGAGGCAAAAAGACCGAAAATGAAAAGGAAAGGCAAGAAAGAAACAGGAAAACAGAAATGCGATGAGGCGAGGATGAAAGTACGAAAGAGGAGTGAAAAAATAAGAGTGAGAGAGAGAGGTGGAGAGACTCGGAGCAGGAGAGAAAACTGAAAACTGAAGAGAGAGAGAGCGGGAGAGAGCACACAGCTGGGCCACAGCGGGCCGTCTCCTGCCCCTCCTCACACAGGCGGCCACTGCAGGGAGATCGATCAATTTTCTCATTTCAGACAGGAGGCTTCAGAACGAGAAGCTGCTTTGGAGTAAGTGATGAGGACCCAGGGCTCCCATCACAGGGCTGGGGCTTTTAAATGAAGTTAGAGCTGAGCATCATGCGCCGCTGACACAGCCTCAGTGAGCCATCATGCAAGTGTATAGACCTGGGAGGAGGTGCATCACTCCTTTCAGACAGACTGAAGGCCTGTGTCTGATGTGAGTCCGTAAAAATCAATGCGCTGGCAGGCACGGCAGTAACTTTTCAAGAATATGTTCCACAATTCTGGCGCTGGTCTAAACTGATCTGAATGCTTCTCTTTTCAGAACTGGCTCCTTATTCGAATTTTTCTCCCTCCATGAAATTTCGCAGGATTTCCATTTTCATGCACGCTGCTCTTCAGGAGAGGTGGTTCACTGTTATTGTGCTGATTCTCTCTAAACACGGGACCTTCTGACGGAAGGAAATCAGACTGCCCCCAAAAGTTTTCTATCTTTTTGAAATGGTTTAAGATCAATACAAACCCCAAATGCCCAATATCAGCCTGTTGTCTTTCTTAATGGCATGCAGTACATGCAACAAAATGTGGCTTTAATAAAAGCACTTCCTGAAAATACTTATATAGGCTTTTAACCTCCAGTTCACTGCATTGAGAAACAGCACTGAGAACGGCAGGTCAGATCATCTAGAAAAAGAGTAAAAGCAAGTAGAAACACACCACAGATCACAGATACACTACTGACTTTCTTCAGGCTTGCCTGTCAACAGCCCATTGCTCATAAAGGCAGAACAAATCAGGAGCTAAAGAGTCACTAATTGCTAACGCTTTCCCTCTCATGACTGAAGGCAGACAGAATAGGAAGGACACTCGGGCTGCGTTCCAGAGACTCTACACCACATCCACTGCCGGAGACGAGAAACCAGCTGAAGAAGGGCGCCGATTATGCATTCCAGGTCTGGAGGCGGGTGTCGTTTTTAGCTGCCACTCTGTCTGCGGGGGGGGATGCCTGGGGTTTCTACATCATAACAGCCGCACCTGTGCGATCACACATTCCAGCAGAATGTGACAGGATGGGCACCAGCAAGCAGCTCGCCCTGGAGGACGGGGGTGGGGGCTCTGGGGAGGTGGGGGAGACTGAGAGGAGGGGGGGCCCCAAAGCCCAGGCTCGTGTTCAAAGAGGATCCCTCCTCCGTGCCATCCGGGATTCCCACTCCCTGCCCCCCCCTTCCGCGTGGCGCGAACAGGCAGTGGGCTGACGGAGTCTGACGGAGCCCTGGAGGCTGCCAGCATGGTTGAGGAAGTCTGCTGCAGCTGCCTCCGCTGAGCGCGCTCCCGGGCGCCGTGTGGGCAAGACAGGCAGCGCGTGAGCTCACACCAGTCGCACCCAGACAGCCTCTGGGGTAATCAAAGCTGACACGGTTTCCAGACAAAAATATTCCTAAGCATAAGAACAACAGTTGCCAAATGAATACGGTGTCTGATTCTCGCCACTTTGTAACTGAGACAGCATCACGAGGTCTGCAGAATTAATTCATATATCCATACAGATTTAATTATTTTATAGCATCTACCTTGCATAGGGGTTTTGTCTTCTTCATTAGTTTGCCATGAGCAAAAAGTTTTATTCCAAATTATGCACTTTCTCCCAAAGGAGCAATGCCGACCCACCACTCTGGTGAATCCTGTCACTGTCATTGTATTATATGACACTCTACCTCTACCTGATCTTATTTTTCTACTTAAAAGTTTCGTTAATGTTTGCCCCAGCATGCCAGACCAGCTTAGAGGCTGAATCTGTTCCATCGATTTTCAAAGTCAAATTGGAAACATAAACCAGGTGACACAGGTGGAAACCACATGGAAGTGCATTTAAAACCGAGAAGAGGAGACACTTCTTTACACAAAGAGTGGTCGGAGTGTGCAGCAAGCTGCCAGTCATGGTGTTGAAGCTGACACCCAGGGTTCTTCCAAGAAACAACTGGAGGAGATCCTTGGATCAATAACCTATCAAATGGGCCTCTCTTTTGTAACCGTTCTTAACTTCTTAAGTCGGCAGTGAGGCACATACACTGGAGCTGAGGCGCTCAGCTTGCGTGGGAGAGCAGGAGTGACCTGGCCCAGCCTGGACAGCAGACGGAGGGGGAGGTTGGCTGGAGCCTCGCAGGCCTGCCTCCCTGGAGGGGTGTGTGTGCATGTCTTAGGAGCCCCTCCAGGGAGCGACACGAGCAGAATGTCTGCCGGGCAAGGAACGGCTTTAATTACTCGAGCAGAGGACGCAGCTAACCTCCGCCAGAGAAATCCTAATTAACAAACTCACTTAGCCGAAGTTGGCGAAACAAATTAAGTTCTGATTTATTTTTTCCTTCTATTTTTTAATTGCATGCTTGTCTCCGCGTGGGCGTGTTCAGTTTATCTTTTTTTTGTTTCTTAATTGCAGAGTTGTTGCGGACGTGTGGGGAGATGTCGATAAACAGCAGAGGTCTTCATTTTGATTTGTCTTAAACAGAACGCCCCCCCCCCCACACACACCCCCCACCCATGCATTAACAAACCACCACCTTGCCCACACAACAGCCCTTCGCAGAGGATGCTGGCAGAGCCTGAGGAAGGAATTAACCTGCAAACTCCAGGATTCTTCCCATGCATCAGACTCGCCCATCCTCAGCTCCGATTCCGAGAGCAGCTCTTCTGCTCAAGCCTATTTATCACGAAGAGGAGGCAATGATAGGAGACAGGGAAGTAATGAGAGAATAAGAAATGTCACTCCCTTTTAGTTTTTTTCAGTCTATCTTTAGAAAGATAGGTTGTTTGGCACTTTAAAATTGCACCAGATGTGGAGCTTATTTGCATGCACTAAACCAAACATACAGAGCTGCTTTGAATAAATATTTTAAATGGTAATACAAATGCTTTCATAGGCTCTGCAACCTTTCACTTACAGATGATACTACATGCTCCGCTAGGTACAGTAACCTGCATATCACAGTTTAAGCACAAAATAAAGCCACACAATGCATTCCTGATGCTTTATTCAACCAGGCAGAACCAGGTAGATAAGACTTCCATCTAATGCATGATGAGCCAGCCTGTGTTGTGTGTATCACAACAGATGGGATTGATGTTAACATTTACCGTTAATAATCGGGAAAACAACAGTGAGGTGACGTACACAGGATTCCAAGTGGCAGATCCCTGATGTGTTTAACTCAGAGGTTCAGGAGGAAGTCTGTGGCATATGTTTAATTTCTCGTGCGCTTCACAAATGTATTCAGGTACATGTAGGCTCACAGAAAATTGACTTGTGGATTCCACTAAATGGAAGTGCATTTATATCTGAGAACAGGATGCACTTCTTTGCACAAAGGGTTGTGGGAGTATGGAACAAGCTAAACGCCTTTTTTTTTTGCTGGATTTCTCGATACCCTGGATTCTTTCAAGAACCGGCTGCATTAGATATTGACCTATCAACTGCCAAACGGTCTAGATGGCCTCAGTGCCTTTATGTTTTACAATCATAATTGCTCGATTCGGAAGCCTGGCATTAATAACACATTGCTACAAATCCAGGAGTGTCTGCTGGCGATGCCAGAACGGATCAAAGCTGAACAATGCAAGGTTTTGCGCTCTCGGAGAAGCGCAGACACAAACACACAGTCTGTGGCGAACCCTGGAGCGACTGGGCTGGGATGAATGAGCAACGGCCCCTCTTGCATTAGCATGAGGTCTGACAATGAACAATGCCGTGATTCCGCAGGAGGCATGGAGTGATGTTTGATGAGGACAGCTCAGAGCGTGATGAGACCCTCATGGCTGTAAATCACAGGCTGAATGGAGGCTCAGTGCTGGAGGAGATCATATGTTACCCATCTACAGTATGTCACTCACATCCCTCTCCCTCTTTTTCATCCTCACTGTAAAAGAAGGACAACTGGCACTATTAGCAAACAAGTGCCAAGTCCAGATATTTCTTTTTGTGTTCCGGAAAAAATATCGGGCTCCATATAATGCAAAACTAAAGGGCTTGGATATCTGACAATGTAGATGACGGAGGTTTAAAAAAGGGCGTTGAAGAAAGAACAGCATTTGCCAGAGCATTGCTCTGTCTGTACAGAAGAACCGGCTTATCCAATTTGGGACTCATGCAAAAGAAATGTCAGAGGTAACGCATCTGGCTCATGGAAATATTCGGTGATATTGCAGTAAATAATAATTGAATAAGCATACAATGATAAAGATGGCATAATAGTATTTCAGCCTGACCCATCTTGCACAGGCAAGAGCACCAGCAGCTATCTGCAGAAGAGCAGCTGCCACTGTGTTATCAGCCCAGCCACGCACACTGATAAGCCCAGAGCACCCAGTGCACGCAGAATGAGTCTGCCGGCAATGCAGATGTACAGCTCCCAAAGGTCAGGGCCCCTTCCCAGGAAACAAACACCTGAAACAGAAATCCATACGTCTAACGAAATAAATAAAGGAGCAGATTTCTGAATTAAAGGAGCAGCATGAAAGGTCAAGCCGAAGTGCGTGAGAGAAGGAAGTCGTGCCATTTGGAAACAATGGTGTTCTGTCATCATCCAATTAGTAATCGCTGGGCCCATCGTTCTTGTCTCATTCGTTTAGCGTGCTGCCCTGCTGTACAGGCACAGTCCCTCCGGCAGGGGAGGGAGAATGCGGAGTCACAGCTGGCACTGGCACTGCGTCTGCCAGGATGAGGGCCTTGGGGTGCCTTGCTCCGAAACCAGCCTCTGCCCTTGGCGCAGGCCAGCTCTCCCTCTCCAGAGGGCGTGGAGGGGGGGAGGTTATAAAAACGAAAACCATCAGGTACCTGCAGAGATTTCCCAAGCCTGACCAGCTCTTCGCTCCCGGCACAGCTCTCACTTGCCCTTGCGATAGCCTCACTGCACAATGGGTGACAAAGGTGATGGCAGTGTGTTGCCCCAAGCACGGCTCATGCACAAGAGCGAGCTCATACAAAGCTTTTGTTTGCAGGGCATGCAGGGAAAGACACTGCTGTGCAACCTAAAGTCACTAGCACAATGGGAAGAAGCCATAAAGAGAGTCAAATCCCAGACTTGTATTAAGCCACAGTCATTCCTGCTTTCACAACATAAACATTTAAGGGCAAGATCTTTCAAAAACTGGGCACACTCAAACTGTTCCTCAGGCCATAGGAAACTGAAGACAACTTACCAGTAATAATTACTATTAGTATTGCACATTGAAAATGCTGACTGAGGACAGTTCTAATCACCCTCTGATACCATTGGCAGAATGTCTTGGCCTAGAGGAAACAGCCCCTCAGGGCTTTTCGATGAGCACAAAATCCATTGAGGCAGATTAATAAAAAGACTGGTCCGGGGAAGCAGAGATGAAGTGAGTAACACATGAGATGTCACCACCTGGAGTGTAATCACCCTGTCTCTATTCGGCAAAATTACAGCCTGTCGGGGGCGATCTATTGATCGGCGCAGCTACTTCACACATTTCGATGGACGAGCAGAAAGGAAAAACGCGCCGCCATCGCGATCATTTCAGGTGCAGCCTAGGGGATGGGAGTGATTGATATCCCTGCTTTCGTGAAAGGCCCGGTGGCAACTGGCCAGGACCCCCTGGCACACAGAGCTACTGATTATTCAGACACAGGATCTCCTTTCTCCTCCTCTCCAGAGGAAAGACCTCCGAGAAACCTGTCTCCAGCTGCTGGGCACAACCCGCACTAACGCCATCACCCCCTCCCCCAGCAACACTGGAGACAGGTTTCTCGGAGGTCTTTCCTATGTACCGTGAAAGAAAAACCTTCAGATTCACCTCAGGGCTCATTGTAAACTGCCAGGACAGCATGGCGATGAATTGGTCTAGACTGGAGAGGCTGTCGATGGATTACTCGGATTCATAACTCGGACTGGGTACTTTACCAATCCACCGGACGTGAGGAGGCACTGATCTGTAATTCTCTCGGGGAAAAAGGTTTTTGAATGAAACAGCAGGAAGTGCACCTGGCTCCTCCTGGCTCCTCTTTCTCTCCTGCTGCCTGGAGACAGGCCCCCGCTGCCAGGCTGGGAGGGTCTGTCAGCCGTAATCAGGGCGTATTGGTCTTTGTGGTTGGGTGGCAGCAGAATCCTTCACACACCATGACCTTTGAAAAGACTTTTTCAGACTTACAGTATTCTCCCCCAGCTGCACGATCTTAGTGCTTGTCACCTCCAACCAGTGTCAGTAATAATTGGTGCTGCCTGCCCAGGGAGGGTGCATACTGAAATATGGGCAAGAACGACCTTTTCACCTGAAGGAGGACAGGCGGCTTTCTCAGATTTCAGTTTCCCAGCCATTACCGTGCATTTGCATGGATATCAAACCCTGGAACTTCCAGATGCCAACAGGATCTCTCCCTTCTGTTTTTATTTTATTCCGGGCCTAAAAATCTGTACTACCTCAGTTCAGTCCAGTTTATTTGTCAGATGCACAAGTGCAATGAAATGCTTATTTGCATGTGGGCTCCCATACAAAGAAGTTATAGGAATCCCCAAAAACATAAACACAGAACAGCAGCAGCAACAAGTTGTTAAATAACATCCAACTTAAAAAAAGGTCAGATAAGCAGCGTGAGAGAAAACAAACATCAGTGTGAGGCAGTGGTGGGGGTAGAGCTCAGTTATCTGACAGCCCGTGGGAAGAAACTGTCTCTGAATCTGGACGTTCGTGCCTTTATGCCCCTTTAACGCTGACCAGAGGGCAGGGGGGAGAAAAGTGAGATCTGATTCCATTCCTGCCATACAAGTCTGCCCCATGAGCCTCTGCAGCAGGCAGGTTTGGGGAGGGTGCAACTCTCTGTTGCTGCAGTTGATTACAGAGGCTGGGCACTGGCTTGTTGAGCATCATACAAACCCCCAAGCTGAGGGTCCTGAATTTTACCACTGTGCTGCCTTGCACAGTCCCTGACCCAACTCTCCCGCGCTCGTTCCCTGATGTTCAAAGGAAATCTGCAGGCAATGCTTTTCACCAGCACTGGCAGCTACACAAGTAGGAAAAAAAACCTCAGGGCAGGCTCCATGCCACCTCCGGCTGGTTAGAAAAAACCTATCAGTGCCAGTATCTCCCCTCCTCCCCTGGGTTCTGCTCACTCCCCGACACGAGTCACAGGCAGAGGAGGACCTGCGCACCACGAGGGCAGGCTGGCAGTGCAGAGAGAATTTCCTATTTCCTGGGCTGGTGCTGCCACAGGAAAGGCATGATAATGTTCCTTTGCTGTGCCGTATTTAAGCAAGATTCTTTGGGAGGTCCAGCTCCAGTTTATTGTCATACATACATGAGTACAATGAAATGCTAACTTGTGTGTTTTCCTCACATGACAGATGACATAGGACGTAAAAGATGATGCAACACTGACATGAAAAATGACATCACAATTCTTGGAGACAGGAACAGGGTAGCAGCAATAATTTAACCAGCATCTAGATAGCAGCTGTGTGCAGAATTCAGCAGTGGCAGGATTTTGAGTTCAGTGCAAAACAGAGAGGGTGTAAGGGGATAGGAGGATTTAAGAGGTGGAGTTTAGGAGTCTGCTGGCTGTGGGGTAGAAGCTTTCTTTGAACCTAGAGGTCTGGGCTTTTATACTCCTAAATCTTCTGCCAGAAGGAAGAAGAGAGAAATGTGCATTTCCAGGGAGGTTTGGATCTTCGGTTGTATTACTTGCCGTCCTGAGGCAGCGTGTGGTGAAGACGGTCTGGATGGAAGGGAGCTCTGCACCAGTGGTGGCTTTAGTTGTCTCCACCTGTTCTGTTGTTATTTACGTCCATGAGCTGAGCACTTGCCGGACCAAACACTAATACATCCAGTGAGAAGACTGTCTACAGCACATCTGTAGACATTTGTGAGTGTTTGTGCAGATTATGGGTCATGTACTAGTCCTTTGCCAGCACAAGGCCTGACTGGGTGGCGTCTTCTCAGCTTTCTGCAGCTCTTCCCTCATCTTCACTCCAAAGCAGCAGCAGCAGCCTGAGGAATACACCTTTCTCCCACAGCGCCGCACTGAGCTGGGAGTTTCCTTGGCCTGCTTCTCAGTTCACAGGCAGAAATTTACACATGACCACTGTAGGCTGGATAGATGACTAAAGGAAGCCTTTTCTTTTCCATTTCCATATTGATTGGATGAGCTGACATTATTGACAAGGCATGGCTCTAGTAGTCTTTTGAGCTTTCCAGGTCAAGGTGCATTTCAATACAATGATTATATTGAGTCCCTATAGCAGTGGACAGCGAATCCACCAGTGTCAATACCACAGATCAATCAGCGTACAGCACCAGAATAAATCTAGTCTTGTAAGGCACAGTGATCAATAACTTCCAAACCAGTCAGCAGAGCATGATAGGAAATCAACCAAACATAACCGGGCATCAGCAGCTGTCTTTGCTTTTCAGAAAGAGAACATCAGAACCTGCACCTTTCAAAAAAGTAAAAAAAAAAATAATGGCTACATCATAGAAGAGACAGAACTCACAAGTAGAGACCTGTGGAGCTTCTGAGTGTAAGCAGGCCCCAGTACAGTGAACATCTTCACAGACAGCTGACCTAGTTCATTCACACCCACTTATCTCATCTGTAGTGGCACCTGGACTGAAAACCATTTATTAATTGAAATATTTGAGTTATAGGTATGAATTATCTCTCTGTCCAGTCACAACACTAGCGGAAATGGAACAGACCGGGCTGCTAAGTTTGACAAGTAAAAGGAAAAAAGAAATAGCAATACATTTTCTTCTTCTGTGGTAATTGGACAAAGTGCTAATTAATTTTCACACTCATGATGCCCTCCAGCTGACGAAGCCTAACGCAGAAGTCCATTCTAAGGCAGATGCGTAGCCAGCAAACCCTTTAAGTCTTCTTACATAATCTCATTTAGGTGAGAGGCAGAGCTTAAAAGGATTGAAATAAAATAATTAACTCAATTACATAATTAAGAGCTCAAGTGGACTGCAATGTCGAAGCTCCTAGAGTTCACACAGACCTTAGCTGAGACACTGTGCTGTTCGAGTTCTAAGGTTCTAATTATGAGGCCAAAGAATCAAAGGAAAGGTAATTATCAGGTAAGGCTGTTAGCAGAGCACCAAACAGTTGCAGTACCCAGCTCTGAAGATGTGATGATTCACCTAATGGACAGGAAGCAGGGAGACAGGCAGCGGATCAGTGGGGTACATGTGACATGGCTGGATACAGGCACAGCCTCTGCTGCTCCCTGAGCCCTGTGCTGCGTGTAGGTCCTGCAGGAAGCCACACCAGTGCAGGCAGACTGGAAGACTGAGCTTGAAGCTTGAAGAGCGCACTGGGGAAACAGAAGCCTGTTCTGACAGCAGATCTTTAAACTCGATTTTTCTTTCAAGAAAAGTATTCCCTGTCCTTTTTTTTTCTCTAATGACCTTCTGTTAAATGTGGGGTGTCCATCCCTGATCCCAGAGAGCCCCAATCCTGTTTGTCTTATAGCTTACATGTTTGTATAGATTGGGAACACCTGTAAATTATTAAGGAATTAAGCATGTATTCAATTAAGTGAATGCTGGTTCTTAAGGGGCACAAAGACTTTGGGCCTAAATGATATAAAAGTTACTTAATGATCTTGAACTGAAGAAATCACCACTTTCATCGTTCACAATTAAATTGTTTCATGCCTTTGGAAAATGGTGACTTAATGGTAATCTAGAGCTGGACCAGGGCTCTCCAGGGCAAGAATTGGACATCCATGTGCTAAATGTCCTCCTCTCTTTCCTTAGGTGGCAGATGGCTGACGTGAAGTTCTGAGTGTCAGACCGTCGGGTTAGGGAGAGGGGTGTCTTCTGAGAGTCCAGAAGTACCAGCCTTTTTGTTTCCGTTTCATATGAGCTCTCTGTTTCTTTGTTAATCTAATTACTTGCTTAATCAGAATTTTCTAATTGTTTTCATCCCTTAAAGAGCTGGGGTTTTCAAGTTATCATTGCATTTTATAAAGATAGTTTGAGAAATCTGTGTCTTTCCAGGATCTTAATTAAAACCATTCAAAATATTATTTTTTTCCAGTGAAGGGTCTGAATGAAGTGATTAAGATCTCAGTGTGAATGCGGCACATCCTCAGGACTTGGTTTCAATACAGCTGGGGCTTCTGAAATTCACCCCAAGCAGTGCCTGTTTTAGGCGGCTGATGGTACTGCTGTGCTGGCCCCCGAGATGACAGCCCATTCATAAACTGCACACACTGAGCTCAGCTCTGTGAAATTCTGTGCCTTCAAAGCGTGACGCCACAACAGAATCCCCTAGTCTTCCTACACCGCTGGCAAAAATCTCAGCCTATTGAGTGAGATGGCTGTGTCAGGCCCAGCGTCATTCAATTCCAAACTACTGGGTAGTGTTGTTTGTGTGTGCTCCTTTGTGTGCTTGGTGTTGTGCCACAGTAGTGTTATCTCTACATGGGATGTGCTCGCATTAATGTCACAGGGTTCTGAACTGCACTAGAATTTTGACATTATCATCATCGAAACCTCGTAAGATGTGAAAGACTGGCCTTAAAGTCCAAATCCGTTCAGAGCTGGGTGGATGCACAGCCTCTCCGTTCCAGCTCTCCCTCCACTGCCACCTCCTCCGCTTCCTCTTTCACACTTTCCTGGAAACACAAACACTATGATTCAATAGAAAGTTCGCAAAATGAAATTTCAATTATGAGCGCGCAGCACAGTCATGGCGCATTAGGGACCGGGCATGCCGCGTAGTGGGAGAATGAATGAAAAAGAGTTCTGGCGAGTTCAGTTTTAATTGGATTTTAAGGGGGCGCGTTAGAACAAGACTGAAAGGAGAGGGATCTGATGGTTTTTGCTTCGCCATCTGTTGTCCTCTGATATAAAACCCTCACAGTGAAAACGACACCAGGGGCCGGTGGTCCCTGTGGGGGATAGCCAGGATACAGGTGCAGCAGGGCACTATGATGCCGTGGAGAGAGGCTGTTGAGGGGGGCATTAAGGTCTGCCTCTGTTTTGCTCTGAGGGGAGGTACCCCCTTCTGCCTGGGGCAGAACAGCCAAGCCAAAACAGCAGCTCAGACCTTTATTCCCACTGTAGGCACTCCTTTACACAAAGGGTTGCAGGGGTGTGGAACGCCCTTCCCAGCCATGTCCTCGAAGCCAATACCCTGACTTCCTTTGAGAAACAGCTGGAGGAGATCCTCAGAGATCCTCCTGAAAGAAGAAATGACAGACCAGATGGGCTGAGCTGCCTCCTCTCACCTGGTCTGGGAAGGCGGGAAAGCGACGGAGAGTGCCTTGTCAGATACAGTAGGTGCCGCTGTACTCTCGTCTGACACGAGAGCCACATCTGTCAAAACACTCGTCATGGCCATCGTCCAGCCAAGGAATGCACCTGCCTGGAGACAGGTGCCAGACCAGTCACGTTAAGACTCCAATCTGAACAACCACATGTTGTAAATGTGAATCACAGAGGTGGCATGGGTGTGCTTGCTGTACTATTCTAACCATGGAATTTTAATAAAGTCCAGCTCAGAGATATCGTGTGGTTTTGTACAGATCAGAGTGATGCACTAACTGTACAGCAGACCAGTCTGTGGGGAGTCCAAGCGTCACAGTCTGGGCAGAAGTGTCCCGTCTCTACAGGACTCCCCCAGCAGTGACCGAGGGCATCCTGACTGCAAGGCGCTACAATGTTCAAGTCCCGGGAGCTGACCTGAGCTCCTCCTGGGAGCTCCTCCTGATGGGAGCCCATTCCAGCAGGGCGGCGCATGTCCTCCTGCTGCTCTGGAACAGATCCGGGCCGCTGTGCTGCGGCTGTCCCAGCCCCCAGACTGCAGCTGCACTGAACACGCGTGGGAGAAGCTGGGACATGTGGCAGCCAGGGCTCAGAGCCCAGAGAATGGGCTCATGCTTGTCCCGGTTCTGCAGGAGGACTGGGGTGAATCTGTAACCCAGGGAACAGCAGCAGTCCCAGGGGTACAGCAAGAGCCCCAGGGGTACAGCCTGTACTACTTCCAGCAGAAGTAGCCTGTGGCTTTCCCAGCTGACTCCCTGTTCATCAGCATAATGAATCTACATACTGTATTTATAATTGTCAACACTTCTATAGCGCTTTTCTGGACACTCCACTCAAAGCACTTTACAGGTAACGGGGATCCCCTCCACCACCAGTGTAGCCCCACCTTGATGATACGAAAGCAGCCATAGTGCACCAGTCCGCTGCCCACACACCAGCTCTCAGTGGGGAGGAGAACAGAGTGATGACGCCAGTTCAGAGAGGGGGATTATTAGGAGACCATGACTGGTAAAGACCTATGGGAAATTTGACCAGGACACCAGGATTATACCCCATTCTTTTTGAGAAACGCCCTGGGATTTTTAATGACCACAGAGAGTCAGGATCATGTTTTCTGCAGTATAGTGTCCCCATCACCATACTGGGGCATTAGGACCCACACAGACCGCAGGGTGAGCGCCCCCTGCTGGCCCCCCCTCACACCTCTTCCAGCAGCAACCTGAGCTTTCCCAGGAGTCTCCCATCCAGGTACTGGCCAGGCTCACGCCTGCTGAGCGCCAGTGAGTTGCCAGATGCGTGCTGCAGGGTGACATGGCTGCAGGCAAGTCATCTTTAACCGTCTGTTCAACACAATGTCAGTGCCACTGCTGCACAAAACTAGTAATCCTCCTGAAAATGAATTTGTTGCAGTTATAACCGATCCATTTCTTCTGAAGCTTGGTAAAGAGCCGATTTATTTTTAACTACAAAAATAATAAAAATCATCTAAAAAAGGTGCCAGGCAACACTCACCCGTGTGCGGCGGCTCCCCTCATCTCCCACTTTTCAACAAGCGCACCACTCACGGCAGATTGAAAATTAAATCTCTTTTTGACATTTTATTCCCTCCAGAGCGTCTGAAAAATGATGTTCTCTTTTTTTTTCAAAAAATAGATTTCTTTTGGCATCACCCCACACCTACTCACATGGCTTTCAGGAGCACAGTCATTTTGTTTCATGACTAACTGAACCCAGGATGTAACAGCAGGACGCCGGATTTTTATCATCTGTCTTATCCATCCTGGTAATCTCGGAGCCACAGCACTCGAATTACAGCGGGCGATGACACAGTGGCGCACGAGGAGTGAAACATCGCTGGGGTGGGCAGTATCAACACCTCGCACAGCGCTCCCCGTCCGCTGGCTACAGCAGAGGAGTCACGTCTGCGTTCGTCATCCGGGCTCGGAAAATGTCCCGTCTGGAAAACTCATTTTCTGGGCTATCTTATTAAATTAGAACGGCTCTCTCATCACGGTTCAAGAGCACGACCTCCTCCCGACCCCAAACCAAGTACTGACAAGCTTTTGCGTGTTAAGGTTCAAGCCAGCCATGATGGGGTTTGAAATATCAGCCTCGGGAGGGGGCCGAAGGGGCACCAGTCTGATGTCACTGTAGGGTCCCGACTCTGAAATCTTGCAGCTGAAACTGATGACAGACAGCAGCTCCCAGCACACATTTGGGCCCTCCGTGCACAAGCTAAGATCTTGAAAGTGAGGGACAAGCAACTGATGATGACTCGGGGCCAGTCCTATTTAAAGACCACGTGGCAGGACCTGGGAAGCAGTGACTCCAATTCCAGTTTTCTTCACACAAAAAACATGATATATATAGCAACAGCATCATCATCATCACCATACTACTACTACTACTAACAACAACAACAACAACAACAACAACAACATTTGCCAGGATCTTCAAATTGCATTTCAACGGGCATATAAAACAAACTGTAAAAAAGGAAATGTATTTATTAGGTTGGTCACGCTGAATGAAGTGAAAGGAAGTAGGCAGGTCCAGAAAGGAGGCATTTATAACACAAATACATCCCTTTAAAACAGGCCAGTTAAAAGAGAACATGGCAGACTAGTGAGCACATAACCCTACTGGGAAACACGGGGAGCTAGCGTTGCCCCCTTCTGTAAAAGTGATGCTACTGCGGAAGATTAAAAGGCATCTTGTTCATAAATCTGTGACTGAACAAACTAGAACCACAGTCACTACCACTGATAACTATCACTTTAAAAAAAACTATGATTTAAATTACTACATGGAATCAGTTTTGGGCCCAATAGATTATTAGGAAGAAACTATTAACTATTTTGAAAGAGCCTCTTATTTCTCAAGAATATTGGATATGTACAGCTTATCATATAAATTATATTTTACACATGCTAGTCTGCATGGACAGGGGTGGAGAAAAAAGCCTATAACACAATCATGACGAATTAAAAGACAGACAGGTGTGTGTTACTTCCTGGGTACTGTCACATTGTCTATCATTTACAGATTTGGTAAAATCCCAGAGTTTTATTATGAAATCTGTACCTGCCCCAGGCACAGCCTGAACAGCACAGGGAACACCTTGGACAAACAGACATGTGGTGTAAAGAGCAGAGAGGTGTGCACACAGGAGACAGGGCGGTTAAGACACAAACGCTCCGCTCAGCACAGCTCCGCTGGCTTGCTGCAGGAATAAAACAAATATAAATTAAAAGCAAAACAAACAACACCCTGTTGTAGACACAGAAGACACAGAAGACGCTTGGCAATTTCCAAAACAATCTTATCCTGGAAAGATAAATATTTTCATAATGTGAAACTGAAAACCTGTTTCTAATTCTCGAACACAGTTCCAAATTCACAGACTCGTAAAACATGCAAAGCAGTAACAGAAGGTTAGCCCAGAGAGGCTCCACAAGCCTCCTGCTGCAGACAAACACAGTCGGCACCAGATTGCACAAGGCTGCAGTTTAAAGGCTTTCAGCAAAAACTAAACTTATAATGCAGAATTACAGAAAGATCATGAGGAGCTTTAAGATCTTCTGTACTCCGGAGAAGGAGACCAGTCAGCATTACCTAAAAAAAGAATCTGGCTTTTGCCACAATCACTTGCTCCTGCTGTTCAATGTCATAATCATGCCTTTAGGGTACTGCATTGGCTACCGTTTTTAACAACCTCGTCAGCACTATGTTTCAGTAATGTGTGCTTCCTAGCTGATTCATAATATTTATTCATTAGGCTCTTCGCCCATAGTCATATAATTCCCCCGAAATGATTCCTGATTTGAAGAATAAGGAGGAAAATTACAAGAAGGTAAAAAACATCATGTTGCTTGTATTAAGTCAGACATTGCATATTCTGCAGGGAGCAGAAATGGGTATTTAAACACAGTGCACATTTATTCACGCAGAAACCAGGAGGGACTGGTGACTCATCATCACAGAGGGAGAAAAAAAAAAGCTTTATCGTTACTAACCAGGAGGACAAACAGGAGTGCAAAAAACAAAAAATGCAAAACATCTCCAGGTCAGCCTGAATTCAGAACATCACAGAGAATCAAAACGGAAATATAGAAAGAGGATCAATACATGATTGAGCAGACCTGGAGGAAATCTGCTTCCTGTTTTGGTAAGGGACCGTACCGCTGAAGGTGGATCTTTTTCCCCGGTCCAGGCTTGTAAACACGAGGCACAGCGCTCCTCGGCACACTCAGCTGGTGACCTTTCGAAGCGGCTGCACAGTGCAACACGCATCACACTCACCCTGCTGCCAGCCCCTCTCCGGACGCTCCCTGACCTTGGTTAGCCCTCTGCTGCTCAGGGTGAGCTCCCCCAGCTCCTTTTCTGGGCTAGAAGAAATTGCGTAGCTCCAGTTCTGGCAGATGTGCACAGATCCCCTTGCTTTACTGCTTTAAGGAGCTCTGTCCCGAAATGGGGGCTCTAGTCACCCCAATGTGGACACACAGCATGGAACATCTGAGAGACCCATGTTTCCTCCTCTATGCATTCATTGTGCTGCAGCCATTCTTTTTAGCAGGTCTATAGAACCGGGGATTTGAATCTCCTTTTACCTACAGCGGGACTGCTTTACAGTGAAGAGGAAGACCCTGACAGAGACAGCAGCTCCCTGCTTACTCCCTGCCTACTCCCAGGAAGAGGGAGCTCCGCATAAACCTGTCCGGTCAGATTTGCCAACTGCTTGAAGTTTCCTGGGATGAGATGGAAACAACCGCCCGAAAAAACCCCGACAAGGCCTCCAAAACAAGCAGGCTGTGGTGAAAGATATCTCATCCGCAGAGGAAAACAACCCAGACAAGAAGTGCATACAAGATTTTATAATAAATAAGTTCTTGATTTTTACAATGAAACTCAAGTCCGGTTGGGTACATGCGCTGTGAAGAGGGGCAACACTGCAAGACTTACGCCACGTATACACAGTCATTTTGCAATCACAGACAAGTCGTGCACACACACACACACACACACACTCGCAACCACACACACACAGACGCTGAAAGTGCAGTAAAAGGCAGGTCTGAGCTCTGCTCCTCGGCTGGTCCTGCAGGGTCCCCCTGCAGAGGGGGGGTCAGGGCGCGTGCCGGGCAGCGCAGGACAGGCAGGCGCAGCAGGCGCACAGCCCCAGCACAGCGGACACCAGGGCAGCCAGGCGGGACTGCCTCTTGTACTGCAGGGCCTTCTTGACCTCCTGGCCGGACTCGCAGACGTAGTCCATCGCACGCAGGACGTTGTACTCGATGCAGTCCAGCTGCGCCTGCTGCTCCGACACGGCCGCCTCCAGGCTGAGGAAGAGGCCGTGCAGCTCGGCGATCTGCTGCTCCAGCGCCAGCAGCTGCTGGCGCCGCTCCTGAGCCAGGGCCAGGTGCTGGCGGGCCTGCAGCACCTGGATGTCGGAGCCCACGAGCTGCGGGGCCTGGGGGCTCTCCACCAACCGCTGCACCTCCTGCTCCGGCAGCTGCAGCCCCGCCAGCTGGGTCTGCCGCACGATCTGCTCCTTCAGCCGCCCCACGTACTCCGTCTCGCGGGCGTAGTGCTGCGCCACCACCTCCCTGTGCCGCCGGGCCAGCGTGTGGCAGTGGCACTGGTGGATGCGGCGCTCCGCGCTCAAGCCCTGCCAGCCCGCCTCCTCCTCCTTCATCCTGGACAGCTGGGCCTGGATGCCCCTGGCCTGCGCGGCGAACTGGCCCTTCAGCTCCGCCAGGAGCTGCTTCTCCGCGCACAGCTGCTCCTTCGTCGTGCTGCACAGCACCTGGGCCTGCTTGACGGCAATGTCGTCCGACAGCTCCTGCAGCCTGTCCAGCTCTCTGCAAATCCCGGTGACGACCCTAAAGAACTCCGCGATCCCTGTGGACGGCTCCTCCTCGAAAACCGGATTGTTGTACCCAGGGGATTCGCAGCCCCCCTCGTCGTCCTCTTCCTCCTCCTCCCTGTAACCCCTCAGCTCCTCCAGCCTGTCCTTCATCTCCAGCCCCTCGGCACACCAGCGGTGGCCAGCATTCCCCGAGACTCACCAAGGAAATTCCGGATCACTGGCCCAGATTCCTGGCGATCAGGATGTGAGTGCGTGCGTTTCTCGGCTCCTCCCCTCCCTGTCCAAGGCCCTGGCAAATATTGACAGAGGCCACAAACACATAGGCAGCCTGCTTCATGCGTCATATGATAAAGCCCTTTTTTTTCCACACGAGGGCTGGGAACAGGCTATAAGCCAGGAGAGGGAAGTTGACTCTAGCACGGAAGCACGAGAATCACTCGTCCAAGCACAGGCCCACTGCAGGTTGAATGCTTCCCTCTGCCTTCTCAGGTAGATCTCTCCTCTTGCAAAGTCAGTGTAAATATCGCAATCACTTCATGTTTTACCAGCAGTACAAACAATCTCGTTAGGGCTGGGACCAAACCCAGTGCGTTTCCAATACTGACCTGTTCAACCGACAGCGTCAGTAACACCAAGGTGCACCATGGAGCAACACCTTAACAAACTTACAGATGGAATTATGTAAACACTTTTTCATGGACAAGGGCAGTAAAAAGGGGACTGTGGTCACAGGTGTCCAAAGACAAATATTTGCAATCCATCACACACAGCAACACTAGAAAACAAAATAGCCCTGCTGTTCACATCTGTCTGGGCACCAATTTTTGTTGCTTCACAGTGCAGGGATTTAACAACACAGCTGTTTGAACAGGTAGGCGCAAGCAGGCTGAACAGCCTCATCACATCTAGCTCTCTGAGGTATCAGCTAGCTTCTGACACCCAGCGTGGTTGAGACAGAGTATGCACTGCACTGCATCCCTTGTGGACAAACAATTCCCATTCAAATCACCAGTGCACCCATAACAAAGGCCTTTAAAATTATTACAGCTTAAGACGATAAACAGATTTATCTGCTTTAAAAGAACACTTATCAGCTTCCCCAAAGAGCAGCCTTTTCAATTCTCGGCCACAGCTAATACTGCGAGGTTATCAACAAGAGAAGTGGCCGTGCTGTTGCTCTTAAAAGGAGCAAGATGGAATGTGTTCTTAGTGTATTTTTTCCCCATAATAAAAGGGCAATGTTTGCCTTACTCTAACCACAGTGCCCTCAATTAATAGCCTGCACTTGACAAGCTCTTCTTGCAGAGAAAGGCTAACACTGCCTTCAGTGCACGGGGTAGGATTGAAACCAAATGTAAGGGCAAGGCAAATATTTCTCACCAGATAGAGGGCAGCTGGAACGGCCCAGGATTCCCACAGAGCGGGCAGAGAAGCTTCCTTTTCTTAACACGAGAGCCCGTCACATGGGAACGATCTTAACCCGCAGTGGACTGAGATTAACGGAAAAAAAAAAAAACATTTGACGGGCAAAACGGCGCCGCACAGGTCAGTCACTCTTAAAGAGTGCCGGGACTGACTTCTGCATGTGGGGGGTGGGGGCGGGGGGACAGCCCTCGATGACATCGCCTGTTTGTTTGCAAAGCAGGACCGCCTGAGGCCTCCCCCCGTCACATAACTGACAGAAACCGACGAGACGAGGGCACGGCCGCCCGCACAGCCCTGCAGGGAGGCGAGCTTGTCAAACCCCCGGCCCACAGAAAGGGAATTCAGTTTTGGAAGCGGAATTTAATTAGCTCCAACGTTTGGCAGAATTTTTACACCCCACCAGTTGCTGCACAATGCCGTTTGCAAGCACACTGCAGCCCATTCAAAACTTCACCAATTTTCTTGTATTGGGAATCTACCCCTCTCTTCTTTGATTGAGGACCAGAAGCCGGGGTTCTGTCACAGTTTTGAAAAACGCATGCAATGGCACTCACTACTGGAGAAGAAAGAATAACGCCAAGAGGAAAAGCAGCCAGTTTGTTTCATTAACCTCCATCTACTTCAATCCTCTACAAGATGTCGATCTCCAGCAGGGCTGCCTTTGAAATCGCGACCGATTCTCTGAAAGATCCAAGTGCTGTTGTTGCTGTGTGTGCCAGTTTGACATCTGGGAGAAAATCCATCCTAAATATTTTGAAAAGGCAAAGATTTTTTTTAAGAGCGCGGTCTTGCGTAGCCATCACTAATTTAAGCTGCAACATAACCACACTAGGAAAAACATTCAAAACCATTATACGCCAAAACACATAAGCCTTAAACATTTCATCTCACTGCAGGCCTTTACCTCAGCTGACAAACGCAACTTAATGTGTATAGTTAAGCAGACGTGAGGTCTTCTGGAACAAAAGTTACAAAGAACTGAGTCCTATTTCCCTGAAAAGTTATGATAGCTAGGGCAGACCACACTCAAATTGTGTCTGAAGGAATTCATTTTTCTGTCCAGCAGTATTTAAAGTACTCCGAGCTGATTGCTAGTAAATGCAAGATGAAGTTTATTATTACGCAGAGCTAAAACCTCCTGCCAGCCAGTTTATTCCACAGCCTCTGTGGAATCTTGGGACGCGGCTCTGTCGTCGTGGTGCCCCGGTCAGGGTCTGGTCAGTGTGCCGTGTTTTCCAGCACCAGTCTTCATCAGGCTGGAGTTTCACCAGCTTGCTCAGGAACTCCCAGACCTTCTGTGGCAGCTTATTAGTGTTAGAGAAACGGACGACCCACTTACAGTACATGACACCTTAGGAATGGCACAGAAAGACAAAATTAGGGAGAGCAGCACAGGCGTTACCAGGAAAAAGGGGCCAAGACCGTTACAAAGTGAGCAAAGTCAGGAGGCTGTTTTTAGGGGTCCGGTTTTCACACCCAGCAGTGTAGCTTTCACTGTATTAGCAGCACAAGAGGAGTTTAAACTGCACTGTAACAGACTGTTCTTCTCAGAGGAGAGGAGGTCTGGGTCTCATTCAGACAATTCATGAAGGGTCCCGGGAAATCTGCCTCAGCAAGCGGCTGGGAGGCTTTTCCCTTAAATCTAGGATTCTTCGTGTGATGAAGTGTTTATTCTTTTTTTTTTTTTATTCCCGGAAGAACTTCCTCGTCTCTTCCACTTCGCCAAAAGAAGCGGTAAAGTGGAAACGACAAGGAAGCTGACGTAGGACTGAAAAGCCTTCCTGTGTGTGCTTATGCCCGGAAACACTCTATAATTAACATTCCTCCACACCTCGCAGCGAAACCCACTGGAGCTGCACAGGGGTCTCCCCCAGCACAGCTCAGTGACAGGTAGTTAAGACTTTAGTCCGGGGCTGATGGAGAAACTGGCTCCTTGATGTGCGAGTGGGTGAGAACGCTGGCGCCGGGTGTTAATACGGGGGGTCAGGCAAGGAAGACAGAGCTGCGCAGCGGTGTAAAACAGATTAAAACTTTTTATTCGCCTACCAGTGAAAATGGAAACCAGCTACAAAGCACATAATACACTCAATTAGAATCAGAATCTCTATCAAAAAAATGAAAACTTTACAAAAATGTACAGGTTTGTTTTTTTTTTTACAATAAAAAAAAATCAAAAACTAAAAGCCACAGCTATCTCATTGCATATAAATTATTACATTTGGTCTGCCTTGTTGGCAATGTAGAAGATTCCCTGAACGTTTCTAGAGAGGGTCCTGAGCGGTGGGCTGGGAAGATGGATTTGGCGATCGTGGGGAGGGATGGGGGGGGGGGGGGGGGGGTTGGGAGGGGGTAGGGGGGCAGTTTTGTGAAGCCCTTCCAGGCAACAGTGTTGAATCTCAATGCCAAAACAAGAATTTCATCGTTTCAGGCTGTTCAGCTGCTGAGCTATTTTGCCCCCATCTCCCCGGCTCTCAAACGCACACCATTCCACCCGCAAAGAGACTCGTTTTAGAACAAAGCTCGCAATTAAGACTTCTGTTAGCCAGAAACACACAAAGTTGCGGAAGGACTGCAACAAAACCGCCCCCCCCCCCCCCCCCAACACAGCTGCCTAGCGGGCTGAACGCTGCCAACAGCGAGAAAAGGAGCCCACGTGGAGAAGAACACCAGCAGAACCAGCAGGAGGGGCCCACTCTTTAGAAATGGGCAGTTTATTGCTCTCCTACGTATGGTGTGGAATCAAAGACATCCCTGGTCAGAAGCACTATTGCTCCCTCCTGTTCATCTGTAACACAAGCAACAGCACCCTGGCACCATTATAGATTGAAACAAGTTCTGAACAAATGAGCTTCAGAACAAACAGCATTTTCATGCATGTCAGCAGGATATTTGCAAACTAGATTCAGAGTATACTGCTGGGTTTGCCGGTAATATGGAGGCATTCTTAAAAAAAAAACATTTGCACTCACTAAATCAGAACCTCTCTGAGTTGCACAGAAGTGTGGTGGCAACAATGAAAGCTCACTGGCTCCCCCTTCTGGACTGACTCTGACCTGCATTTCTGTTGCTGCAGGTCACATTGCAACACTGGGCTCCTCTGAAACTCCTCAGTTTCCTCCAACCAGACAGAGAGGAGGAACGAATGCTGGTCAGCTCTTCAGAAGAAATGGGGGCTCTGAGCTTCTCCGTTTTAGCCAGGACTGCGAATTAAGACGTGTAAAATCCCTCCCACGATCCGCAAAACGGATTTGCGGCCCTTTTCCTTGACGTTGGAAAAGTGGTATTCCGCACGAAAAGGAGAACAAAAATAAGTCTTCTGGGATGCTCGGCTGGAGCCAGAGCCGGAGCTCAGGGAACATTTGGAGGAACTCTGCATGGCATATTAGCAGGGGCTGAAGGTAAATCACCCTTCCTCCGTAAAAATAGCACCTGTGCGGAGACTGAAAAGGACTCCCCCTTCACAGTCTCCTTTTAATTAGCACAACTCCCGCACGCAAGTGTAATCGCTACCTTTGTCCCGACTGCTACAAGTGGGGGAGAAAGAGGCTGTGTGGGTTACCCTGTCCTCGCTAACACACCTTCAGCACGATCCAGGAGCTTCATCTCGAGTTCAGAATCAGCTTCTCGTCTTAGTGCAACAGCAGATTCACTTCATAGCAAACTACAACAAGCACAGGAAACTCGGGGCACAACTGAAGAACATAAGACAGGCTGTAAACGAGAGGAGACCCTTCATTCGTTCTTCCAGCACGTTGAGTTGCCAAAATAGAAGCTATCTAACCCCAAATCATCCCCTCTTGTGATAAGCCAGTAGCTTGTTCCAGGCTCTTGCCGCGCTTCGCGTGAAGGCAAGACTCAACGCACCACATGACATTTCAGTAACAAAAACCTTGCAGGCCTGAACTGTGATTTGATGTCAAAGCTGCCTGAAAATGTTTTCAGTTTCAGACACGTCTGAGGCCCTCCACCTAAGCCACCACTGACACAACATGATCAAAAGGTTCATTTAAAAGCGACCACGCCCGACTTGGAACGCAGAGGCACGCAACACTGTTCCTCCGAGCGGTCTCCCGGCTGATTAGTTCAACACACTGGTGGTGTGAGCTGAGCTTTTTCTCAAGAACAAATCAGGGAGAGACGTCCCCGGAGACAAGCTAAAAAAAGTTCAAGAAGGACTTGAGAATCAAGCAACGCTGTAATTCCGATGTAAAAAATCATTTTTTTCTGCTTTCCAAACAACAACCGAATTATAAACCAGGTTTTTTTTTGCACGGTTTTCATAACCAAAGATCTGTCATGTTTTTGGTAATGCACAAGGGAACCCTGCAGGAAGTAAGGCTGATATAACCAGCATCAATACTGTTCTCCTGGCTTACCTCTGCAGATTAAGGCATTACAAGAAACAACTGTGAGGCCACAGCCGGGCTTCTCTAAAGGAGCTACTGCTCCTCTCTGCTACATGCCAGCATTATTAAGACCACTTACACCCAGCAAAGCTCCACTATATTTCAACTTCACATGAAGGGTCAGGGTGACCTGCTAATTCACAACTCCTGCAACAACCAGCCTCTGATCAGCCAGGAGATCTTGACTTTTCTGGTCCTTTTAAGATTTTATTTTTACCAAAGAAGACCAGAGATCCTCGACACAAAACCACCAATCACAGCCCACACCGTGCAACGTGGACTGTTGACATGGGGAGAGGTTTAAACATTGATGGACAATAACAAAAAAGTTGAAGGCGAAATTGAATCGCTGCTACAGCTACTCTGACAGCCAAAACCCCTGCAAAAATCATCAAGGTCTCCTACCTCAACATCTTCCCTGATTCACAGCATACTGAATAATAGAGTTGCTATACATTTAAAAAACAATCACATTAGCCAACATAACAGTATGGAGTATATATATATAATTACGAGCACACAGGTCTTCTAAGGTCTTCTTAGAAGAAATGCATACAAACTAATGCAATCAGACAAAAAGTAATGTAAACAATGTGACTGCTAAAATGTTAATACAAAAACACCGAGATTGTTCAAGCACACCCTGCTCTGCAGAGACGCGCCTCCTCCTACCAGCTGCATCATCTGGACTTCTGCTGAATCATAGCAAGATATTAGCCATCATCTCCCCATTAAAACGCTGATTCATAAATAACTGCAAATCCTTTGATAAATCTATTGCCAGCAGCAGTCTGAGGGGACAACAGACAAACTCACTCAGTTATGTCATACACTTTTTGTAAAACTGTCACCCTCTAACCAGATGAAAAAAGCACAGAGCACTACTCTAATTTGCTTTAATTTTGGCCTGGCCAGCCTAATACCCCCCCTATTAAACTAGATCTTATTATGCTAGATACTAGAGAACATAAATCCACTCCGAGCACAAACTCCAGTCAAAAGCAAATCACTGAAGGCAAAGGGCTACACGTGATGCCAGTTCAAGAACACCTCTGCAAACCTCTGTATTTTACAATGTATTTTACAAGGCCCAGCCCAAAAGTTGTGATGCAAGAACAAAAGTTTTTTTTTAAAAATACAAAAATGTACAGGGTTTTTGACTTAAAGTAAAAAACAGCACCAAAAGACAAATTCAAAGGTTTTCGTTCACCCCCCTCGAAACCAGCAGCACTGAGGGGAAAGATACATGATGTACTACCAGTATGTAAAAAAAAAAAAGCAGCTTACTCTTGAGAAAAATGTTTGCAACATTATAAAATTCAACCAAGCATGAACACATGCTGGCTGTCTGCAATAAAACCTCCCATGTGTATCCGCTGCTAATAAAGCCATCAGCCCCGAGAACACCACTCCCGCAGCAGAAACGCCAGACTTCGCCCGGGGGGCTGGAGGATCTCCAGGATTTCAATCCGGTGCGTCCTTCAGCTTTCTCAGTTGGCCAGACGTGGTATTCCTAAAGATCTCTCAACGACAAAGTGCAGTGCCACTTATTCGGCTAGGAAAAAGACTCTTCCACTGGGACAACGCAACTACCTTCGGGACCGAGAGAGGAACGCCCTGCTTCCAGCTGGCCGCATGGCGACGGATCTCCAGGACCCGAGACAGGACCTGGGCCGACACCAGGGACGCGCAGAGCTGCGGGTGGGATCCGTTCAGCACCTGCGGAGCTGCGAGCCTCCGGTCATTTCTCACTGCCCCCCTTCCACACATGGAGACATTGCAGTACAATCAGTACTGGAATACCGATTCCAACCCCAGGAGCTGGAATCGCCGGGAAACGCAAGTCTGGAGGTCTTCTCTGCTGTGAGACGGAAGATGATGAAAAAGAAATCCTGCTTTGGTTTTGTGCCGGGGTCTAACAGCGGTCCCACCGCATGGCGCTGCAGAGGCCGATGCCTGAAGGAACCCTGCCTGCCACCTGTCTGCAGGAGCAGGCTGGGGCGTGTGCGTGGGCAGAGGGGTGCTCCAGACACGCAGCTCTGGCAGGTGAAAACGGCGAGCCGGCGTGCAGGGGCTGCTCTGGGAAGGAGGTCTCGGCAGGGCCAACAGACGTGCTCGGCTCGTGATCCACAGGGATGCAAGAGGTGTTTCTGCGGGACAGAGGGACGGAGGCGGGTCACGAAAGCACCTTGCCTGCGACCGCGAGACGAAAGGTCCTTGGCGTCTCGAGCCGCGTGCGCTTGAGAGAGACTCCTGCGTGAGCTGGGCTGGTCTCAAGAGTCCTCCTCCCAGCTTGCGAGAGCACCAGCTGGGCTGCCCTCCCCACCCCTGCTGCAGATGTCTGGAGAAACGCACCGCTCAGACCCAAGTAACTGCCATACGACACGGCTGAAGTTTGATCAGTAATTGGTCATTTAATGCTTGTAAAAAAACGTAAACTACTGTCTATAAAAAAGCCCTGACCACACATGTAAGCTCTGTAGGTTGGCACCATAGTTTTGTTGTTTTGGTTTTTTTTTTAGTTCATAGTTATGGAAATGAGACAATTTGAAAAAAAAAATGCTACCAAAAAAAATCCATTTACTCATCGAGACAAACTGTGCAGATATTTGTCACAAAGGCACCTGCCAGAACGAGCTGCTCTTTCTCCCTACTGAGGAACTGCCCCCAGAAGCTAACCCCACCTGCCGCACAGCTGCGCCCCCGCGCTGAGCAGGTCTCCCCGTTACTGCCATGCCCTTTCACCTCTCACCCAAGAGCTAGGTCTCGCTATGCTTTACAGCTGCCTTGTACAATTCATAATGCTGTGTAAACGTCATTATGACTGTAGAAAAACAATGGCAATGTCTACAATACAATAGTGTAAAAAACTTATTCCTAGTCCGAAGTGTTGGTTCATTCTAACAAGCAGCAGAAGCAAAGCTTGTGCAGCTGCCTGAATCACCCACGATGCACCCCGTTGCAACAGCTGAGGTAACTAATTTCTCATCTCATTTTCAAGTGGATCCAGAACTCCACTAATGACAGCCCAGCTGCAAGGCTTGAAAGTGAACTTGGTCGGGGTCTCTCCTTAACTGAACTGTGCTCGAAAATTAATGTTCCGCAAAGCTTAACTAGGAAGGGAAAATGCATGCATAGCCCAGAATAAAACAATAAGCCGAACCTCTATGAGCAATGGATATTTTGATGCCTCCGTTGAAAACTTTGCAAGGATCTGGACCATTGGTGTTCAGATCTGGCCTCAGGGAGCCCCAGTCCAGAAGGTTTAATAAGTCTTTAAATCAACAATGTCAAAAGGCCTGGAACAATCTCACTATGATTAAACAGGTGTTGCTCAATTAAGTAATTCAAGCCCTCTGGAACAAAATTCAGAATGTCCATCAGCCCTCAAGGACAAGTGTTCAACTTCATCAAGATATTACTTCTTAATTGATCTATTGCTTAAACAAGCGTTGCTCCTTTTTAAACAGCAGGCGATTTCGTGTGACCTGTGAGAATAACTGGATTGGGGCTCTCCAGCACCAGGGTTCGACCTTAAAAGCTCAAGACTGAAACCCACAGGACAGTCCCCAACACCACCACGGTGACCCCAGACACAGGGGGCTCCCCCGAGACTGCACTGACTCCGGCCCGACGGCAGAGAGCACGGAGCGCCGTGGGAAGGATGCTCCGTGACCCACAACGCACTGCTCCGTGGATGACCGGCACGGCCCTGCCTGCCTGGGAGAGGAAGTCCTGCGATTTCCCCCGATCCTCGGTTCGAGTTCCGGAGCCGGGATGCAGAGCCTGGAGGGACGGGAGGTCCGGCGTGCTGTAAGGCCGAGGGGAGGGATAAGGCTGGCAGCTGCTGTCGCTGGGCAGTGCGGAGAAGAGGAGGAGAATCACTGGCAAAGAACATGAGGGCGCCAGCGGGCAGAGCAGGAACAGTCTCTCACGCAAGCATGCATCGGAGACCCACAGAACCGAAACTAGGAAAAAAAAATCCCTGCAGTATAAAATGTAGTAAATCCTTTCCTTTCCTTTAAATAAAGTGTCGTTTTGTACTGGTTTCAGGTATAAAAACGTCCGGTCTGCCAGTGGTGGAGGAGAGGCCCGGCGCCGGTCAGTGGTTCCACCCCATCAGGTGGCTGACGCGGGCCTTCTCCGTCATCCGCCGCACCCGGCCCGAGCGCGACATGCCCAGGTTGAGGGGGTCCTCGGGGGGCGCCAGGGCGTCGTCCTCCGAGTCGTCGTTGTACAGCACCGTCCTGCGGCCCTGGTTCCGGGTGTTGATGCGGGACGCCTTGCCGGGCGCGGGGCGCCTGGCCCCCTGGCCCTGCGTCCTGCCCGGCCCCTCCGGCTGCTGCGGCCGCTGCACCTGCGCCCCCTCTTCCTCCTCCTCCTCCTCCTCCTCCTCGAGCCTGGCACGCTTCGGCCGCCCCCTCCTTGCTGGGCGCCCGACCTTCCGGCGCCGGCGCTTCCTGGGGCCGACGGCGGTCCTGGCCTTGCCCTTGCCTTTGCCCTTGCGGGGGGGGCACAAGCGCGCCGCCTTGCTGTAGTCGTGATCCCCCCCGTCCACGAAATCCCGCTCCGACTCCGACCCGGAGCCGGAGCCCGAGCTGCTGCTGCTGCTGCTGCTGCTACTGCTACTGCTACTGCTGTTATTGTTTTTGTTGTTGTTGTTGCTGCTGCTGTTCCGGGGGCCCTCGCTGTCCGAGGAAGAGGAAGACGGCGAGGAGGAAGAGGACGAAGAGGAAGAGGAGGAGCTGGAGCCCCGTCTCTCGCTATCCGACGCCTCGCCCTCCTCTGGCCCCAGCCCCAGCCTCCTCCTGGCCGCCGCGCTCAGAGAGCGCCCCCCGCCGTTGGTGAGCGGCCCGTTGGCCAAGGCGTCTGGAACAGAGGGCACAACGGAAACCAGCTGAGACATCTCTCTCGGGGCCCCGATCCTCGACTCCGAGCTGAGGAAACGCCTTCCGCAATTTTCTGATTTCTTGCTCTAATATCATAATACATGGGTTTTAAATTATCCCTAGCCTGAGCTCAGCTTGCTATGTTAAGATTCCCAACTTCAAGGTTCTTGTTCAATAGGATGAGTTTATAATCCCTCCTCTTACCCCAGCCCCGTCACCCCTGACCCCTCCTCTTACCCCTGACCCTGATGTCTTTGCAGCAGCAGGCGTCCCGGAGAGAGATACCTGTCTTGGCTGGCGTGACTCGGCTCCGGGTCACCCGGTCGGCCCCGGGGGCTGTCCGCCGGCCCCCCGCCACGGAGCCCGAGGAGGAAGGCTGGCTGTCTCCCTCGTCCTCCTCCATCACGGACGCGGTGCCTTCCGTCAGCTCCGAGGCTGCGGAGAGACGGGTCACAGCCCCGTGAGCCAGCCCCCGCGTCCTGCGACCCTGCCTACGACACGGGCGGCCCCGACACGGGCAGAATCCGGGAGAAGTACGTATGTTTATTCCCCCCCAGCTCTAGTTCCTGGGAGGCTGCTGACTGGGCAAACACTCGCCTGTCAGAAACAAAAACCGCAAGCCAATTCTCCCAGCTGTCTGCCAGGCTCCAGAGCACACCTGCACCTGCTCGCCCACGGGCTCCCCAGTTCTGGGCCGGGAGCCCCTTCGTCTTTTTAGATCTACAGCGAATTTCCATGAGGCTCGGCTCCCTCAGGGGGGCTCGGAAGTCCAAGGAATTGCTTGCAAATTGCCCAGAATGAGCACACACGGCTCTTCCTTTCATCCCAGACAGGGCTCCCGTATTGACGCACTTCAGCAGGGCCCCTTGATCTGATGGGAGAGCACCTTTGTACTTCGTGAAGAGGCACTAAATGCAACAGCACAGCTCATAGGGAAGGCAAGACAGCCTTTCTTCTACCGCTTCTGATCAGGGACCTGAGCTCAGCACTTAATTTGAGTGACCTTTCGAGCTTATCCGTGTGTATGTGCTCTCCAGCATACAGACAACACAAAGAGAACAAATAAGGAGGAAGTGTCCCGCATTCGCTGGACAGGTTAAAAACCACCTGGAAAAATTGTGGTCAGCACACGCGTTACCCTGCTAGACGTCGCCCGGTAACTTACGGATATACAGCGGTTTCAAATCTCACCTTGAGACGACCTTCGAGAGCTGACCCTGGTCAGACACAATGAGGTATTCTGGGTTGATTTAAGCTGAGACTTTCCTTGCTTGTGCTTCCCTTTCGGGCTGAACGCAGAGGAGAGAGAAGGGGAGAGAGAACAGAGAACGGTGAATTCTGGGAAAGAATGATCCACTGTTGCCCCTCCTGTCATCTGCACGGGAGTGCCAGCCGCTACCTCTGCTGCGCTCCACACGGAGGAGACACAGGAATGCGGCTTTTAAAATGTGGCAGTATAGTCAACGGCACTCTTCCAAATAAAGACAAGAGGCAACTCCACTGTGGTGCTTTTCCCTAGACCCCACCGCACACTGCAACTGCTGAATTCCCACTGCCTTGCGATCCTGCCCCATGAATGGGTACATCAGTGCTCCATGACATCACAATAATTTTACTGCTGTCTTTTGACAGCTGCACTGCCTCACACGACTAAACCTTTAGCCAACATAATAAAAACCACCAATGTATTAACAGATCTCCAGGATGACAACCTGAAGTTTAATTTACAAGTGAATCCTTTTAGCTGGTAAAATCAAGAACAAATTCTCATGCACAACAACAACCGGGAAGACCCATTTATACAGCAGGAGAGCTTCCGGAGCAAGCGGAATGAAACCCATCGTTCAAGGGGAAAAGCAGCAGCGTTCTCCCTGGGATCTGAACTTGCGACGCTGTAAGCAATTTCTTCAAAATCCTCAAAGGCACTGGCCCTGTGGATTTCTTCAGAGAAACACGAACCAGAAGACACAAATGGAAACGGGGAAGTGCATGCAAAACCAACCCAGAGAAGCCCATCTTTACACAAAGGGTGGTAGGGGTGTGGAACTAGGACCCCCCCCCGCCCAGCCATGCCACATGGCCTTGTCCTTTTTGCCCGCTTGACCTCCCAATGTGCTTACGAGTCCAGAGCCTGACACACGACACTGCCCAGCTTCCCTTAAACAAGCAGGACTGCTGGGACACTGGGGAAGGTCACCCATCTCCCCCGGCCGATCGATCACAGCGGTTGATTACCTGGAGGGGCGGCTGGTGGAGGGGGAGCTGCTGGTGCTGCGCAGGCGCTTGCGGTAGCTCAGCCGCTGCCGACTGCGCCGCTGGTTCTGCACCGCGGACTTGTAGTCCGAGATGATGGACAGGATCTGAGCTTCAAAGAAGGCCGACAGGCTGAGCGTCATGCTGTAGATCTGAGGCAGATTGAAGGGAGAATGAAAACAAACAAACAAACAAACAAACAAACAAACAAACAAACAAACAAACAAACAAGGCTTTAATGACCAGAGCGGGAGAGCTCTGAACCTCCGCAGGGGCCTGCATGAGTACACTCCTGGCGTGTGAAGGGTGACCGCTGGTAATTTTCTGCCTCCTTCTCACTCTCTTAGCCCTCCAAAAGGTACTTTAAACAAGAGAGGCAAGAGCTTTTAGCTTTGATTCCACAGAGAAGGCAGTGGCTAGAGCAGTATCCATCATCAGCCCTTCAGAGCTGAGAAGAAACTGAAACACATCTTCACGGGCCTTTGATCCACGCGCAGGCCGATTTTCAGATGTAAAAACCAAGCGCCCATGACAGGCCGCAGCGGAGAGGGAAAAAAAAAATGAAAAGCACGGTCCCAGGCTCGAGTGCATTTTAAATGAAAAGTTTGCAAAAAGATTGAACTTCTTAAGAGTCAGCATACAATGGAGTCTGAACCATTACTGTAAAGCAGGTGTCCGCCCTGGTCATCCTTTTCCACCAAAAATGAGGGCTATTTGGCTACTGTAGTAAGTCACAGTCCCAGTCTTCAGATCCTAATGACAGCAGCTATCAGCGAGGCTGATTAAGATAATGGAAGTGCACTGCAAACAAACTGCACTGTAATTCGTTTGGGGAAAAAATGATCCCAAAGTATATAGAAAACATCAAAATAAACTTAAACCAAAGGGCGGTCTGTAGTTGGCATGACTCAGCTTTCACATCCAGGCGGCCAGCCAACAGGGCAACAAAACCGCACAAAATTAGCGTTTTACACTGCTCAAAGAAAATGAGTGAGGATTCACATGTCGCCCTCTCCATTACTTATCCCCAGAAATGTGACAGTATTGTTCCTAATATAAACTCCCAGCCCAGCGTCTCCTTCCAACCTATCCAGTGCAGTGGGATGCTCACCCGGGATTTCTTGTTGGGGGTGTAAGCCTTGGAGTTGCTGAAGATCAGTCGGACATCCTTGGAAAACTCCATGGGGTTCTCGTAATTTCCAGCATGCAGGGTCTCGGAAACCGTTCCCAGATCCATCGGCGTATCGATGATATCCCGGTAGTCCTACCGGAAAAGGAGGAACAACTAGACACATGCCACACAAGCTGAGTACACACTTTGTATTTTTCTTCTTCTGATGACTAAATGTTACAACACAAGTCTTTCCCCACTGAGAGAGACACTGAAAGAAGGTATACTAACAGTATGCTGCTCCCACAATATCACTCCTGGTTAGCAGGAGGTACTATGAAATACAGATTAGGATAGTAACTGTTCATATTTGAAGAAGTAATCCCTATTTTAAGATCAAAAAATCCATTTGCAAGTTTGTTGTAATCTACGTGTTGCATTCTAGGCTCGGCAGGGACAGACTGGCAAGAGGCGGTTATTTACCGGATAAGCGAAGAGGTCGACGGGCTGGCGGAACGGCTCGGAGTCCTCGCACTCCAGCATGCGGGTCAATAGATCCCGGCACTGCTGGCGCCACGCCCCCACGTCCAGGGGCACGCCGCGACGCTTTGGAGGGGGCTGTGCCCGCTGAGGCAGGAGGAAGACAGGAAGACGGGATCAGCACTCTGGTACTGGGCACGACAGCAGCTCTTGGGACAGGGGGTGGGACGCCCGTTCGGCAGCTCTTGGGACAGGGGGGTGGGACGCCCGTTCGGCAGCTCTTGGGACGCCAGGTCGGCGGCTCCCAAGACTAGGGAGGCTCTTGAGACACGAGGGTGGGACACTTGGTCAGGAGCTCCAAAGATGAGAGGGTGGGACTGACGGCTCCAGAGACGTAGGACGCGTAATTCCCCTCCTGGAGACCTGCAGGGCCCGCTGGTGTTCGTTTCACTGCTAAGCTGCTTGCTTAGCCGAAGTAATTATTCAGATCAGAAGCCAAAGCACCCACTTATTTGGGTAATGATCAGTTCCGAATTAAAGGTACCCTGTAAAGATGGCAGGACTCCAATGCTTCAGAATTCTAGCCACCCATATCTACTCAAAACAGAGGGAGAGACATAGTGCCTGTTCTCATCACAAGCTCTCTAATCCTTCAGAGCACTGATATGTGTGACCAACATATTTCTTTCACTTGGTCCCCGAGTGCTACAGATTTTTCTAGTTACTACTCCTACTCCTGCAGCTGTGAAAGATCTAACTAACCAAGAGCAAAACCAAAACTGTGACACTGAGGGACTGGATTTTAGGCACCTCTGCTTAAAGGAGACATACAACTCTTTAATCAGTGCTGCTAGCCCAGCTTGCGAGGTGCCTTAGTCTAAACTGTTTGGGGAAATGAATATTTTACTTCAGATGCCCTTGCACCATCAGAAACTGGTGGACATTAGCTAGAGCAGGGGTCTCAGACTCGCCGATTTTCAGAAAAATTGGTGTCTTCTGGTTTTAGGGCTGGCATGAGCAGTCAATTCAACAGTTAACCTAATTTTTCTTATACAAACCATTTTGCAACTGGTTGCACAAAATTATCACATTGATTAAAAAAGTACAGGTACCTTTAAAACACCTGAAAGTCAGCTCTGAAGTTTCACCATTTTGCAGTTAATTAAATAATTAAACCAGAAGACTGAGCAGATGTTCAATATCCTCGTTCTTGGTTTTAACGGCGGCTAAGCTCTCAGTATCTTAAGGGAGGTTATAATCTACTTAGAAGGGTTTCAGTTTGTGAGCTGCCTGTACAATTTAAAACATGGACTAACTGCATAGGTAAAAGCATGTTAATGGCCAAGTGGTGATGTACTCACCCGGCGCCCAGTGGAGGTCCCAGGGGTGTCCGAGTCCACGTCCACCTCTGCCTCCTACAAGGACAAGACAGTCTCACACCACGGCCAGCACTATCGCCAGGGACAGCACACGACCGGGAGGACCGGCGGCGCGTGGCCCCTTTCACAAAACAGGATTCAAATTCCAGGACCACCCCTCCACTCCCAAATAGCATCCTGCATCCCCTCTGTCGAACCAGTCTCCCCATACAGCAGGCATTTTACCCAGAGGAGGTTTTCCCCAAAAAGAAACGGCAAGAGAGCTGTATCTCGGTCACAGCACCCTGCTGTTCCGTACTGCACATACTCATTAAGGTCCTATCCTTCCTCCTCCTCCCTCACCTCCTCTTCCTCCACCGCGCTGCTCATCTCCTCCGTCTTCACCTTGTTGTAGAGATCCAGGATGTCGGTGCAGCTCTGGTCCCTGTGGCAAACAAGTGTTGAGGCAGGTTTAGATAAAGACCACCCCTGGAAGGGTTAGTCCAGGAGAAACATCTGTTGGACAACAGCATTTGTGGATTTAGAAGTATACGCATACGCTGGAACAGAAACAATTCTCTAAAACATCTCCGATTTCCCGAGCTTCGTGCTCTTGCAGTTCAGGCAACCGCGGTTGTTATCCCCAGCAAGCCTGCTTGAGCTGAGGTGCAGAGCTGTGAATTACAGATACGCTTGGCACTTCCACTGGTGCACTCTGATAAGGAGCCAGCGGCTGATCTGCCTACATATTGTGGTCACCAAATTTCAGAAAAGATTCTGCTGCCCTGGAGTCGGTCCAGAGCAAAGCAGCCACACGCATTCCAGAGCTTCGGGGAGCGTCCTGCATTGAGACTGAAGGAAGTAAACCCGTGTAGTCCCAAGACAGAAGTCTACAAGGTGACCCAACACAAGTATTCAAAGCCCTCAGACATCGACAAAATCCACATCCCAGATGACTCCTTCAGAATGAAGGGTGAAACACGCACAAGAAGGAACAGGAAGTACATTTAAAACCATTGTGAGTGTAGGGAATAAGCTGCCAGCAATGTTGTTGAAGCCAATCCAGCTTTTCTTTTTCCCCAAAGAAGCTAGGGTACGAGACCCTTGTATCAGTTATCATCTAACTACCAAAGAGGCCAGATGGGCTGAAAAGCCACCTCTCATCTGTAAATTATTCGCACAAGGAAACAATCCTTACGGATGCCGAACAGCCTGGATCCACCCTGGTTCTCCAGCCTCCCGGCTCGGGCTGGCTCCCCCATCACAAACGTACCCGATGAAGCGCAGCAGCACGTCGGTCACGATCTTGGCGGCGGCAACGATGGGGCTCTCCGGCTCGTTGAAGGTGCGGGCGTTGTGCTCGATGTAGCGCACCTCCCACATCAGGGCCGAGATCCGCCTGCGGGAGGCACACACACACACACACACAGCTCGAACGTTAGTAGTCTCCTGGCGCACTGCAGCTCAAGCACAAGACATACTGGAGCAAAAGGGCATTTCTGATTTCAATCTGCAGTGACGCACAACAATATCAGAGCTGCTCAGACTGTGGCCTTTCCAACCCAGTCCATTACAACAACCTCAACTACTGCCAACACCTTGTTGCATTGGCCATGCTAATTATGAAATAATTAAGGACCTGGTCAAACAACGACGCTGCCTACTGTCCCATCACAGCTCAGACTGGGATGGCAGCTACGTTAAGCCTAAGTGACTGGAACCCAGCCGCCTGCAGGTGATACCCATTGACAGAAAACCCGTTCACAGAGAAGGGGCAGCAGCAGCAGCACTGGCCTGTAGAAGCGGTTCTCCAGTCTCTTGCGGACAGTGCTGAGGTCCGTGGGGTAGGCCACCACAGTGCAGTACAGGGGGTAATCCCGCAGGTCCACAGGAGAGCAGAAGGCCTTGGCGATGTCTGGGAAGGAAGAGAGAGAGAGAGATCGATCAAGGAATCAGTCTGGTGGAGCGGGGAAGCAGATACACGTTGTGGTGCTTGAGAGGAGCAGCAGAGTGTGAAGAGAACTTATTAGGCATCACCCACCATCCAGCACCAGCAGCCATATCACCCTGCAACTAGCAGCCCACTGAAGCTCAGCAGGTGTGAGCCTGGTCAGTACCTGGATGGGAGACCTCCTGGGAAAAACTTGGTTGTTGCTGGAAGAGGTGTTAGTGGGGCCAGCAGGGGGCGCTCACCCTGCCGTCTGTGTGGGTCCTAATGCCCCAGTATAGTGATGGGGACACTATACTGTAAAAAGGCGCCGTCCTTCGGATGAGACTGAGGTTCTGACTCTCTGTGGTCACTAAACATCCCAGGGCGTTTCTTGAAAAGAGCAGGGGTGTTACCCCGGTGTCCTGGCCAAACTCCCCCTGGCCTTTACCAATCATGGCCTCCTAATAATCCCCATCTCTGAACTGGCTTCATCAGCTGCTCACCTACACTACCGGCGCCGGGGCAAGCCCGGGGCAGTTCAGGAGCCACGTCGGAAACGCCAGGCCAGTGTAGAAACGCCCAGAACACTGTGTGGGAACGCAACTCGTCCACTCCAGCACCAGGAGAGTACTGGGTCTAACCTGGGTTACAAGCCCGACGGGGACGGGTGGACAGGTAGGAGCGGCGCGCGGGCATACCCAGAGTGAGCAGCTCGTCGATGCCCTGGATGACCCTTTCGCACTCCTCGTCCCGTGTGTGAGCTCCCCACTCCCCTTCCTGGGGCTTGTAGAGCAGGGACTTCAGCTCCTCCTCCGTCACCGGCACCCCGTCGCCGACCTCCTCTGGGAACGAGGCTGCCGGGGCAGGAGAGAGAGAGACGCATGATCGCTTGCTACACGTCCGGGATCACTACTGCGAGGTGGAGTCTAGATAAGATCACTTTATTAGCCCTATACAATTTCTTGCATTAGGAATTTGTCTTTTCGCATACCCCAGCTTGCTCTCCATATAGGGAGAGAGAAGCCTGGGGTCAGAGCGCCTGGAGCAGTTGGGGTTAAGGGCCTTGCTCAGGGGCCCCAATGGAGTAGGATTCCTCTGCCGGCCGCAGGATTTGAACCGGCAACCTTCCAGCCACAGGCGCAGATCCTTAGCCACAGAGTCACGGCTCCGCCCTAATGATGGTTACCCTGCAGGTTACAGAGCTCCTCAGCACACAGGACACTTGGAAAGAGGGCTGCAGAACTAGGCTAATAAGGGATCACTCACAGCTCTGATGGCTGCAACTGTGAAATAAGAGATTGGGATGGGGCAGACCAACAGGGCACAAGATGAGCTGTTAATCCTTTCTGGATTCATCAGGTGCAGAACTGTGTTTTTTGACATGTATTCCAAGAGATGGATATGAAGGGAGGTTTGGGAGAAAAAGAGAAGGAAAAAGGAGTGAAGTCAAGGAGAAGAGCAAAACCAGTCAGAGATGACGACAGTGAGGAAACAGGAAAAGAGAGACACAGGCTGAGAGTTAGACACCCCATATCCTCACAGGGCATGTGAGGTTAATCCCTTGCCTGTGTTCAGTGTATATCATGAAGGGATATGTACTGAACAGGCCTGGAAGAGCCCTACTCATCGGGACTGACCTTGATCGGGAATGGGTTCCATATCCCAGGGGCTCATCTTCTCCCTTTCTCCATTATCCCACCTGGAATCAAGGCAGGAGGCACGCCGTTATTCTGCAAGTGACCCTAATCACTTTATGAAATGAAAAATAACGCCTTCACTCGGGAGCACGCAGAAAACCCTTTGCATCCCAGGCGGGCTCGGACATAACAGGTGAGGCGGAGTGGTCATATTTCTCACCAGTCCAGTTCAGAGGCATGTATCAGGGCTGAGCCCTGGTACTGCACGGGGCACGGGGGCGGGGGGGGGGAACGTGTAGCAGGACTCGTGCAGCGTTTCCCGCTGGGACACGGCTGCAGGAGTTCTTACCGTACAGCGTAGCACTGGAACAGGCTGTCGGGATACTCCGGCTGGAAGGGCTGCTGGCTCTCCACTGACCCGAACCACCAGGCATCATCAATAATACTGCGGAACCCCACGCCTGCCGACAGCAGCACACACACTGTTAACAACAGCTGGCTTTCCTCCGAGCTGTGAGATGTAAGCGGTGTTTTGGTGGTCTGATAGTCCCTCACTGCTTGCCAATGATCTTCTGGCGCGCTCTTACGAGTTCTCTGTGTGTCAACATTTGTCACTTGGGAGTCAGCCTGCTGAATAATTCAGTCACTCGTTTCTCGCGCACAACCCACCCTCTGTGAGGTGTGACGAACAGTGCCAACGGTATGTGGGGAGGAGGGGGGGGGAGCTCACCAGGCTGCCAGTTTCGGTCCTTGGCCTCGTTATAAAACTGCTGCAGGACCAGGAAGTCGATGACATCTGGCATGTCGTGATACCTGACGACCAAACACAGAGAAAGTTCAGTGCAAAGGGCCGCAGCTCTGCGTGGGCCTGAGACCACAGGACAAAGGGTTCACTTATCAAGACTTGATACATCAGGGTCTTTAGCCAGCTGCCTTTGTGCAAATGCAAACACGTTTGAAAAAAAATTACCAATGATCCTCCTGTTGTTTACTTGAGGTCCTATGAGCACCATGTAAGTCACAGCTCCACACGGAGATTTAAACAATCTCAGGCTCACGTTCTTGATAAATGCAAACAACTCTCTAAAGACCAGGCTCACTAACCGTTGTGAAAACCACAGAAAAACCTAAACGGAAATTCAAAATTCTAAAGTACCTTCAAGATAAAATGGAACATAAAACGGAAAATGTTGCATTTAAACCTTTCTGTTTTCAGTATGCACCCTAAGAAGCATAATTCAAAAAGGTTCCTTTAAAAAAAGGTCACCAACAGAAAAGCAAATAATCACTCGCAAATCCACAATCTCAGCTATTAACTAAAAGGCAAACTTCAGGAAACCTTCCACAGCGCCATTAAGATACCAGCCAGGGTCTCGCTCTTACTTGTAGCTCCCAGCAAGCCGACAAGGCTCCTTTGCAGCCTCTCTCGTATTTTCACATCTAACACCCAGACCCCTCCTGCCCTCCTTCTGCACCCCGATAGCCCAGTAGATGGTGCACCCCAAGCGTGCTCACTTCAGAGAGAAGGACTCCCCAGTCATCTTCCCAGAAATGGGGTCCAGGAAGGCCAGCTTCAGGCAGCACAGCGTGGGCGGCCCAACCTCGTACTTGATCCCCACCACCTTCACGGACTCCTGGTCCTGGGAGCAAGCGGAAGGAGAAGGAGAAGGTGAGCAAGGCAAGGGGTCTGTCGGGAAAGCGCAGGCTGCGCACCGGCCGGCGTGCACCGCCTCCCCCCACTCACCCTCAGCTCCAGCTTGTTCCAGGGCTGTTTCTGCGGGTTGATGCTGTAGGACTTGGCCTTGCGGACAGCTCTCACATAGGCCTCGTGGCCCTGGCGAAAATATATGAGCTAGGAGGGAGAGAGAAAGAGAGAGAGAGAGCATGCTTTCAGCGGTAAGAACCAACGCCCTTTCCCAGGACACCAAAGCAAAGGAGGACAAACAAACTAAAAGATAAAACTGGTTTAGGATGGAGAACGCCAAACGCTACTTTACACAATGAGCTGCAGAATGGGCTCTCAGCCAGCGCGGGCTGAGGCTCAAAAGCTTGGCTCCTTCAAGAAGCTGATGAAAGACATTTCAGGTCTAACCAATACACTGCCAAATGATCTCCTCTTGTTTACAACCTTTTGTTAAGTTCTGATTCGGTTCGTGGACCCTGCTGGTAACGATCACTTGATTACAGGGGGTCACTAGGGAATGGGGACCGAAAAGGCAAGGCTGCCCAGTCGCATCCTGACTTCATGCAGTCCGTCTTTGCCAGCAGAACTAAAACCCTGGAAAACTACAATATTTCATTAACGGCTCAGAACGGTTCTATCAGGCTCTATTAAGGGAGCAGAACTTCTTTCAGCCCTTACAGGAAATACAGTGGACCAGTGTTTCCCAGTAGTCCAGGCCCAATAAGAGGATTTTGCCAAAGGTTGTCTAGTCAGTTATCCATCATCTGAATAATTGCTCGTCCCGGGGACCCAGAGCCTTTCCCGGAAACACGGAACACAGGTCGGGACAAGGAGGGCTGGGATCCCAGGCTCGCTGCAGGGCCGTGAAGAAACGGATATTCAAGGACAGACAATTAAACCCGACACTTAGGAGGAGTCAAGAAACAGGAGCACCAGACAGAAAAAGAATATAACGCAGGCGGCTAACGTGTCCCCCCTCCCCCCAGCACCCTCACCTCATCTCCCATCTGCGGCACGAAGGGCGAGCGGCGTGGGATGGTGTCCATGATCCAGGGTGGAGGCAGCCACTCCTCCGCGGCCTCCCCTGCCACCGCCAGCGACGAGTGGGGCTTCTGTGGGGGGGAGACACACGCTCAACACACGGGCCCTGCGCTCAGCACCGGGGTGCAGGTCCCCCACGCGAGCTGTGAGCCTGCCTCGGCACGTCCGCGGGTCTGCAGGTCTCACCGTCGCACAAAAGCAGCGCTCTGACGAAGCCGGCGGCCCCCGGGCTCGGCTCAAACACCCAGGCGGTCTAATTAGTGATTCGCTTGCACCTCTTTCTGTCTTTCGCAGCTGCCGACTGAGCAGGAGCTGGTGTCAGGGTGTGCAGTTTTCTACGAGCGAAACGCTAAGCAAACCAACTTAAGAGGGAATGATCTGCTGGAAATTGGAGGCAAGAAAAATGTCAGCAACTACAGACTGACAATCCATATGTGGTTCAAGACAAAAGGCCCATCTCCCAATCACAGAAACATAAGGTGCAGAGCAGCTAGGCACCTGTAAACCGAATAAAGAAAAAACTTTATAACTGAATAAGGTTACACCTTTTTCCTATCACCCAGCTTGAAACCCCTAGGAAGTGTTACTGGATTTGGTGGCACAATACAGAAAGAAGACCGAAGGTGCTCTGCGAGACTGGCTCTGCCCTCCACAAGGCATCAGTGAGTACAAGGTGAACCCGAGCTTACCACAGGCTGCTATACATGCAGATGAGCAACCACACACTGCTCTAGACCTGCGGGCGCACCAGCATCCTGAGTAGGGCCTTGTGCTGTTCCACATTTACCTTCGTAAAGGGAGGTAAGCAGAACTACAACAGCACCCGTCTGGTCAGCTAAGGATTCTGGGAATGGAGGAAGCGTCAAGGCAGTCGCTGCCTTGGAGGTCGAACAGGACAGGACAAGGGGGCCAGCGGGAGGGCAGGTGCAGAAACCGCCTGCTGCCGTTGCGATCCAGGAAGACGACCCCCTTGTGCTACACTACACACGCAGGGCACACAAGGGCAAGGCTCGTGCGTGACGCATGTCGTGCTCGGAGGGAGCGTGCTCAGACCACGGTGGGAACAGCTCCAGTGTTGAATGGAACACAGCGTGGAAATTAAAGCACTGATTTATCGGCATTAGCAGCTGTGCACGGTTTCAAATGTTTACAATAGACCAACACAAATTAAAAGGAGATTATTAGATCAATAACGGGAACGCTGATCTCAGACAACTTGTTCTCAGACGGTTTGCTAACATGAAGTAGGGCTCTCAGACCACGGAGCATAAAGCAGGAAAAAAAAAAACCCTGTACTGTTCTGTAGAACCTTGCGTATTGCTCTCACTCCCAACACCAGTCTCCTCCTCCTATCCTGTCATCAACAGGTCTCTTTCAAAACGATTATAAAGCTTGAAGCCCCCCCCGCCCCATCCGCCAGCAGAAGCCCACCTTCCGTTTTGTCTGTTTGAGCTGCTTTCGTTTCTCGGCCTGCCTCCTCCTCCTCCTCCTCCTCCTCCTCCTCTCGTCGGTGGCCCCGCCCTCCTCGGTGGCCCCGCCCTCCTCGTCCTCGGAGGAGCTGCTGCCCAGGTGCCTCACGGGCCGACGGGTGAGCCGCTTCGGGGGCTGGAGGTTGATCCCCGCATCCGCCGTCCAATCGGAGTACTCGCTGGAGGACTCACTAAAACGAAAGGTCAAAGGCCAGCAGCCATATCACCCTGCAACTCATAACTGGCAGCCCCACTTGAAGCTCAGCAGGTGTGAGCCTGGCCAGTACCTGGACGGGAGACCTCCTGGGGAAAACTAAGGTTGCTGCTGGAAGAGGTGTTAGTGGGGCCAGCAGGGGGCGCTCACCCTGCGGTCCATGTGGGTCCTAATGTCCCAGTATAGTGACGGGGACACTATACTGTAAACAGGCGCCGTCCTTCGGATGAGACGTAAAACCGAGGTCCTGACTCTCTGTGGTCATTAAAAATCCCAGGGCATTTCTCAAAAAGAGTAGGGGTGTAACCCCGGCGTCCTGGCCAAATTTCACATTGGCCCTTACCAATTATGGCCTCCTAATAATCCCCGTCTATGAATTGGCTTCATTACTCTGCTCTCCTCACAATGATAGCTGGTGTGTGGTGAGCGTTCTGGCGCACTATGGCTGCCGTCCCATCATCCAGGTGGATGCTGCACATTGGTGGTGGTGGAGGGGAGTCCCCATTACCTGTAAAGCGCTTTGAGTGGAGTGTCCAGAAAAGCGCTATATAAGTGTAAGCAATTAATTAATTAATTAAAGGTTGGCGGCGGGGGGTTGTGGGTCGGGGATTCAAGCAATTATGAAGAGACCTCAGCCTAAGAGGTAAGAGTAGGCCTTCCTGCCATATTACCACTGCACTTAGACAAGACCTTAAAACTGGTGATGAGCAACTGCAGCTATAAAAGCTATACAAACACTGTTACAGCATAAAACGGTAACTAATGTAAAACCTTCCCTTATAGACTGATAGAGATTTCTTTAGGATGGAAAGATCTGATAGAAGGACGGCTTATCTGTGAGAACAATGGCCTACAAAATCTCTGAGGTACTGCCTATGGGGAAAGGATGCTTGACCTTTCAGTGATGCTATTAAGCCCCCCACATACAGGCACTACCAGCAAAACTGCATTACAGTTTGAACCAGGGCTCTCGCTTGGAAAGAGGAGGCAGTCCTCCCCCAGCTGGAACCTGCTCAAGGTTCCAGATCGGAGGGACAGAAATCTTTATTTAGAGGGAAAGAACGACAAAAAGTCACCCTTGCTAACAATGACAGGAGATACATTCATTGAAGTCCCCTGCGATCATTAATCAATAAGCAGGTGTGATCTTAGCCAGTAGCTGGATGGGAGGCCTCCTGGGAATGTTAAGGTTGCTGCTGGAAAAGGTGTTAGTAGGGCCAGTAGGGGGCGCTCACCCTGCTCAACACAATAGAACACAGGTGGCTAATCTGAGCTCCTTGCTTTACATTCCAGGTCTTTAAGGTTACTGATAGTTACATATTGAAGAGCATTTTGGCAGAAGTCAATTAAGCCAATTAAGAAATTAGAGCACTGGTGGGACTAAAGGCCTTTTCGCTTCCTGAGCAACGTCCAGCTGCACCAGATGTGATGGAGAGACTCACCTGGAGCTGCTATCGGTCTGCCACTCTGCCTCTCCCTCTTCCGAGGACGGCTCGCTAGGGTCAGGCTGCTCCTCCTCCTGCTGAACACACCAAGACAGAGCGAGTCAAAGGCCTGCAGAAACTCCCCAAGTCAAGATCAAAAACAAGCAAAAAAAAGTCTGAGATCTGCCTTTAACAATCTAAAAAAAAATCCATGTACCTTCGATGGCCCGTCACAAAAAATCACCCTGACTGAAACAAAGACCAACGTTTTTCTGTTCCTAATACTGGTGCACTGCAGCAAGGGAACAATTTTACCCCGTTTCTAACCCAGAGGAGTCTACTAAAGGTTAACACTGTAATTGGGCAGATTAAAGGAGAGGGGACAAAAGCTATAAGTAACATCACAGGCTATAGATCTTTGATCTATAAACCGAGCCAGAATGCTCATTTTGTGAAAGAAAATTTGAGTCCTGGGGCAGCAGCAGGAGACCCTGAACCTCACTCGCAATGCTTTCATGACAGGGCGTCCGGTTTCTCCGTCAGCCAGACAGCCATACCTCGTCCTCAAGATCGGACTCCTCCTCGCTCTGCGCGCCGCGTGTGCGGTCCTGCGGGGGGCGCTCTCTGGCCGAGCGGGTCTGGTAAGCATGCTGCTGCTTCCGCCTCGTCCTGCGCAGGGAGCGCGTGCCGGATTCCTGCTGCTCGCTCTGCTGGGCCAAACCGCACAAGAGACGTCAAGGGACAACCAGGACGCAGCAGAAAAGCCCCTCCCACACACATACATACACCCAGAAACACCAACATTGATATTTCCACCACAGTATCACACAACGATTCCACTCAAAACATAAGAACAGTCTCAAACAAGAGGAGGGCAGCTGGTGCTTTTCGCACATATGGTAGTTAGCAATTACTTTCCCTTAGGAAAGCCACAGCACAGGCTTTAACCATGGCTGTGTCGCTTGTTCCACACTCCCACAACCCTTTGTGTAAAGAAGTACCTCGCCCAGCCATCACCAGAGCAGCCAAGCTGGCTGGCACTCATGTCATCACAATTGTAAAACAAAAAAGCTCATCGAGCTCACTGTGTGGTGTCTTTTCACAAGGGTTCAAAACTCTGCTCTCCCCTCGACTCCAAGCCAGGAGACAACAGTGCAGTCTGGAGCACTTGGCACTTAACGGGGCTGCAGAGAACTCTGGGGGAGGAAACGGCCAGCAGACCCGCGGGCAGAGCACTCACCCTCTGTGCGACGTGGGCGGGCTTCTTCCTCCTCTCGGCGTTGTACAGCGCGCACTCCACCTCGCCCTTCGCCAGCCTGCACTCCTCCATCACCCTGCGACACACATTCATGCCGTTTCAGCCTCCATCATCCAGAGGGCGGGCCAGTGGTGGGTGCGTGCCAAAATGAGTTCTCCCCCCCGTTTGCTGACAACAAAACTGTTTTTGACCAAGCTGATGATCATTCACGATGGACGGCCTTCCCAAACACGACGAGAGCACAGCTCGCCCTGGCCCTGCTGGGATTCGAACCCGGGCGCCCGCAGGGTCCGGGTATGCACAGCGTCGCTCCACGGGCTCCGCCACGCCCAGAGACCGCGCCCTCCAGCCTCAGCCCAGCTCTACACTGCCTAGACTGCGGTGGCGGGGGGTGCCGTCAATTCTACCTCTTTCTCGGAGCATGAGCCGAGATACCTACAGAGGATTTCGTGAAAAGATGCAGGCTGTTGAGCAGCTATTCCTCACCCTGCCCTGCAGTGGCCTGCGCTCCTGTTTTACTCCAGCATAACTCAAACCCCAAACTGTTAACCAGATTACTTTTCCCCTTGCTGCTGGCAGAACCCAAGACGTCGACTGTAGACATTTCATCATTAGGGACTTTGCTGACGATGTGCAACGCTTTCTATAACGGGAGGTAAAACTCCTCAGTACATTTCGGTCCGGGGGGCACACCTTGGTCTGCCCAGGGGGGGCCAGTCGTACCTGCCGACGCCAGGCTGGATCTCGTTGACCACGACGCGCCGGCTCCAGGCCATCAGGTCTCGCTCGGTGGCCATCTGGCTGCGCGGCGCGTTGTGGTGCATCTGCCGCACGCCCTCCACCTGCCCGCTGCGTCGCAGACCCACGTTCAGGGGGGAGCCCAGGCCCTCCGCGGCACGCACTGCGAAGAGCGCAGGGGGGGCGAAGTCAGAGACATGGTAAACATGCACGAAGCGTGCAGACACACCCTCTGACCCGTCCGGCTCCCCCACCCATTCTCTCTCCCCCCCCCATACCTCCAGGCTGGCTGTCCTGCTGCTCTCCGCCCTCCTCCGCCGAGTTCAGGTTCTGATCCTGCTGGCGCTGCAGCTGCCTGATCAGCCCGTCCAGGGGGCTCTCCTCCAGCTCCTCCCCCAGCGTCTGCTGGCCAATCACCTGCTCCACCACCTCCCCGTCTCCTGTAGCAACCACAGCAGCAGCAGCATGACATCACGGGTCAGAACCATCGGTTCAGTATTCGGTGTCATACAGAATACTCTAATTTGTGCTCCGAACCTGGTATCTCACAGGGCACAATTACTGCCACAGCCTGACAATGAAGAAGGCAGGCATAACATAGCCAACAAACAGCTGATGAACATCATTAAGCACATATACTACAGTAAAAAAAAATACAAAGCCACACACCAGGCTCTACTAGAATACTAATTCAGACTGTATCAAGATGCCAACATGTTTTCAACACATTTAATTCCTTCATAGTATCAGCCTTTTGAGGCGCTAAAGCTTCTGATGCACTTGGCTAGATCAGCTGCTCCCCGTCCGGTCCTGGGGGAGCCCCGGTCTCTCCTGGCTTTTACTCCAGCCGCGTTATTAATTACAGGGTTATCTGGTTTCATTTGTTTTCTATTTGAGGCATATTTTAATGTGCTTTCAGCTCCTAAAAAGCTGAATGGGATTTTTTTTTTATTGCTATCAACCCTGCATTCGTTTGAGGTTCGGGTGGGGTAGCTGCGTTGTCACCAACTGGTCCTCCAGAGTGGGGGAAAAAACAACGGCCCACTACCGTCAAATCTCACATCTTCATTCACACTTTATCTCATCACAAAGTGATCACCTTTAAAGAGCTGTTTAGACAGAATAAACCAGTAGAGAAGAGACTGTATACCGAGATATATGCTGAGTTCAGGATGAAACACCTTCATGCCAATGATTTTTAAACCCGAGAACTGACTGCAGAATCACCTAAGCCACAGTCTCAACAAACAGACCAGTTAAAATGCCAGCAATTGAGAGGTCCAGCAGAGTGCACAAGAGCAGAGAGAGGGGCTCCAGGACCAGGGCTGGGAACCACTGCATGAGATCCTCGTACCGTTGGCCAGGTAGCCCAGCTGTGGGATCAGCTGCTCCTCCTTGCAGCTCTCCCTCCCAGGCACCAGGCGCTGATAGCGAGGGGGGTGGGGGTTCCCGTCCACATCCACCAGGAAGGGGGGAGGCATGAGGTGGGGTGCCTGCTGCGTCTGCTCGTCCAGCACGTAATTGTTGGAGTCCCGGATCAGCGGGCGGAAATCCGTGTGGAAAAACATCTGATCAGGAATCTGTTGGGGGGGAGAAGGAAAAGGATCAAAGCAACTGTAGCCTGCAGACACCAGAACCCTTAACAGAAATTATGGGAACGCGTTTCCATACACGTCTCCACTGAGCACCGGACTGAAAACCAGTTTTAATTACAGTATACTCAAAGGTTAAGGGCAGTACAGTGGTGAGCACTCCTGCCTCGCAGTGCGCTGGGTTCAATTCCAGACTCGGGGTGCTATCTGTGTGGAGTCTGCATGTTGTCTCCATTTTTGTGTGGGTTTCCTCCGGGTGCTCCGGTTTCACCTCACAGTCCAAAGACATGCATATAGGTTAAATGTGAAAAAAATGACCCTGGTGTGAGAGTCTGCATGTGCACTGCGATGGACTAGCATCCCATTCAGAGTGTACCCTGCCCTGCGCTTGCAGACATAGGCTCCAGGTTCTCCACAACCCCAAATCTGGAAGAAGCGGTCAGAAAATCGATGGACATATACCCAGAGGTACCTAAATAAAGTAAGGCAACTAACCTTTATTTTTGACTAAATTAATAAACTGAATATTTTTTACATACACTACAGCTTTTCAGTAGTTTTTTTGGACCCAATGCGTTAAAAGACAACATTGTTATATTTATATCACTCCCATAATTCCTTATTTACACATCCCACTATTGCGTCCAATTTACTTTGAACAAGAACTGGCACGAAAACACAGTAGCATTGGTACAAGACAAAAAGAACTTTACAGTCTTTAAAAGTCATACAGATACACGTTTACAAGATGTTACTGGAGCCACTGTGCACTGGAATATTAAAGAAGGGGTTTAAAATTCTGCATGGATACTGAACAGCGCTGCCCGGGTCTGGTCCAGACCAGCCCCAGTCCTGAGACTGCGCGAGGATCACTGCTAGTACAGAACACCCCCTATTCTTCATGTAGACAAGCTCTCACCTTCTCATAGGGTCTGCTGCACCCAAACCCGAAGATGAGCAGGTGTCCGTGAGAGTCCGTGCAGGCGAAGTGCTGCCCGTCTGGGGAGAACTTGCAGTCGAACACCGCGCCGTGCCCCTGACCCTCGATCTGGGCAGGACGGGCGGACACACACAGCCACGCGCCCGGAGACAAACGGGGGGGGTCACAAGCCAACGAGCCGAGCACACAGAAAGAGACGGAAAGAAATCCATTACAAGGCATTCAATAGCACCAGTAATATCACACTGATTAGCAGACCTGCTAATGGACTGAGTGAATTAAAGCAGGGAAGAACTTCAGGTGTAAATCCCAGGGTGTGATACGCCTTCTATATTTACTCCTCAGACACTCACTCAAAGAAGAATTCCTTGCTACTTATTATAAGATCAGGCTGGTTACAGCCGTGTGTGCGTGCAGGCAGGGGAGGCGATGGAGAGGAGAGGAGGGGAGGGGACGCACCATGTTGAAGTAGTTGCGGATCTTGAGGCCCTTCGTCAGGTCCCAGACGTAGATGTTGCCGTCGTGGCCGGCCGACAGCATGATCCTGGAGTCGAAGGGGTGGGGCTCCAGCACGTACACCTCGTCATCGTGACCCTGTCGGTGGGGGGGACAGAGAGTCGGTCACCTGGCCACCCCAAAATCGCACACACTACACCGGGGTCACTGTCTGCTCCAGGGTACGGAGAACCTGGGAATTCCCACTGCACCGCAAGGGATCTCTAGCAGGCGGATCCATTTGGTGGACAACGGGGCTGGAGGAATATAGGCGTCAATCCTGACCACTCTCATGTACCCTCAGAGGCAGCAGCTCCTTGCCGAGGAAGAGGGAGAGCACTCAGCAGTTAGAGAGGGAGGGCTTCTCACCGAGAGGACGTGCAGCAGCTGGCCAGTGGTGGAGCGCCACACTTTGAGCAGGTAGTTGTTGACGGCCGTGATGACCGTGCTGTCCCCTCGGTCCCAGGCCACCATGGTCACGTTCAGCTTGGTCACCTTGTCCTCCCCGGGGATCGTGCTGCTCCTGCACCGGGTGACACGCGGTCAGGCTGCGGCCGTGCATCCAACACACATCCAACGCTGGTCCCACAACAGCATCCAACGCACATCCAACACTACTCCCACAACGCGCTCGTGCGTGCGTGCGCCGCACTGCGGCGACGAGGTCCTGCACTCACTGATCCCATGCAACTTCACAGCACAAGACACACGAGGCATTGTACCTCATGCTGCAGACAATAAAGGCACAGAGGTCTGCCCTACCCTGGCAGCTTGGCCGTCATGTCCAGGGTGATGCTCTTCCACTCCTGCTGCTGGTAATGCCAGACTCTGGCCGTGCCGTCCCGGCTCCCACTGACGAACCGCAGGCTGCGAGCAAGGGAGCAGGTCAGTGAGCAACACGTACAGAACAGGCCAGCAGCAGCGACCGGTGATCTCAAAGAGACAGAGACAAAGCCCTCACCTGTCGCTGTTGTTGCAAAACTGAACGGCAACGACTTTATCCTGGAATTAAAAAGAAAAGTTATGATGACGCAGAGAAGGAAATAAGGTTGCACCGTGTACTGAAGTCATTTAGGGCCATACTTGATCAATACTTGAACAATTACTTTACAAACTCACATTTAATCATGTGAGTAAGACTCACAGAACATGACTCCGGTGCTGACTACCGACACTGGAAACTATTTCAGGTTTTACAGGTTAAAAAATCTCACTTACTTGGAGAGCTATCAGCACAGACAAAATTAGGATTACGAATACATTTGCTTTTATGCATTGACAGCAAAGGGTAAAACCTGGAATGGATCAAACCACTACGCATGATGGTTTTGGCGTAGTGACTTATGCCACTTTCATGGGTTACACCTGTAAAGGTCAGCAGGGACAGTGCTGGGCAGCGACAGGCTCTCCCTTACCGTGTGCGACTCCAGCTCGGCCATCTTTATGGGTGGGTCCAAGCCCAGGTAGTACACCCTGATCACGTGATCGGTGCTGCCAGTGGCCAGAAACATCCCACCTGAGACGCAGACAGACACACGGGTCAGGGGTCAAGAGCTGACTGCGGTTTCAAGCGGGCACTCAACCATCAAAACAGCTAGTCGGGCAGGGGCATCATGCATTCAAAAAAAGGGTGAAATCTTTTAAGAAACTGAAAAATTAGATCTCAAAAAGCATTTCAGGCTTTGCACGCTCTAACATTGCAATGGGTTTTTAAAGGCACCTAAGAGATTGCCATTATCGTTGCTATGGAACAAGAAACCGAGAAGTACAATTTTGAAATAGCACTCACTATTAAAAAAAGTGTGAAAGAACAAGGAACAAAAGCTTAGCAAACTCCAGTGTTGCAGGAACACCTGGAAGACACTGCCAAGGTGTCATGAAAAAGGAGGCTACAAGAGAGCACCCCCTCTTTTTCCACTGCACAGCGAAAGAGCTGTTGTCAAGGGCTTGCAATAACTCCCAGGATTCATCCTCGCCTGCATTTTTAAACCTTTTGATCTTTTCGCCTGTCCAACAGTCCTCGCTGCTGAGATCAGAGCAACAGGCCTTTTGAGTTTAATAAAGCACTTCGGGACCCTCAGCGGTAAATGGCAGAAATGCAATTAAATCAATCGAGTCCATTAAGTTAGCATACCGGGCTCCCTGCCCGGTCACTGGGGCAACCCACCAGACATGCCCTCTGAGCCACGGACAGGGCTGGGATCTGGGATACTCACCGCAGCTGAAGGAAGAGCAGGAGATCTGCGCTCCCGGTCGCGAGCGCTCCGTGAATTTGAAGGGCCGTTCCCTGCAGGGGAAACGGAGATGGTCAGTTTCATCTCGAAGGAGGAAGCCAGCGTCCTGCAAGCGCAGTGTTTCGGAGGGGAAGCACTGCACATTCTCCAAGCAGGACGGCAAGTGAAAAAGTGGCGACATACACGTGCATCAACCCCTTGGTCTACAAAAGGGATGCGTGCCTACTAATGTATTTCTCAAGCAAAAACTCATGACATTTTCAGATCACAGGTGACCTGAGATAACACCTAATATCTGAATCGCAGGTAAAGGCGTATGGTAAATAAATATATTTATAAATAATGTAAAAATTCTTACTGTTCTAAAAGCACAGCAGTCTAACAATACAAATGCACCGACAAGCACTTTCTCAATATCATAATACAAATCCACTTGTATCTTAACACATACAGCCACATTAAACGCTTTCTATATACGACGTTCTGAATAAGATGACTATATTACCACACGATGCACATTACAGAAATCGAGCTTCAGATTAATCAAGGCTAGCTCGGGTATTCGTGACGATTATTGGAGTGACCGCAAGCACGCCGCAGTAAGTGCAGTAAGGCGATGCCCCTGCCCCCTCTCCTCTTTTGCAGCCGCTGCGCAGCCAGGCTGGAAGGCGGAGCCGCGGGAGGGGAGGGTCCTGGGTGCCAGTGTCCCCCGCGGAGCCGGCCACACTCACGCGAACTTCATCGTCACGGAGTGCCACTGCCAGAAGCACACCGTGCCGTCGGCGCCCGTGGAGGTGAGGTACCGCGCCGTGCCCTTCGCGGCCGGAGAGAACTGCGGGGGAGAGGAGACGGGGCCGTTAAGTCTCGCTACGAACCGCGCTTCCGAAAACCCGCCGGCAGCGCCTCCGGCGGAGAGCCGAAACGCTCCCTCGGCCGCCGCCGCGCGGATGCAGACGGAGAAGCGGCAGCGGGCGGGTGGGTGCGCTCTGCCCTTTCCGGTGGGCAGCGCAGGAGTCGGATCAGCGGAGGACCTGGAGACGGCCGGGGAGCAGCTCCCGCTGCCCGATCGAGGGGCACACCCGCAGTGCTTCAGGGGGATGCCCGATCGAGGGGCACACCCGCAGTGCTTCAGGATGATGCCCGATCGAGGGGCACACCCGCAGTGCTTCAGGGGGATGCCCGATCGAGGGGCACACCCGCAGTGCTTCAGGATGATGCCCGATCGAGGGGCACACCCGCAGTGCTTCAGGGGGATGCCCGATCGAGGGGCACACCCGCAGTGCTTCAGGGGGATGCCCGATCGAGGGGCACACCCGCAGTGCTTCAGGGGGATGCCCGATCGAGGGGCACACCCGCAGTGCTTCAGGGGGATGCCCGATCGAGGGGCACACCCGCAGTGCTTCAGGATGATGCCCGATCGAGGGGCACACCCGCAGTGCTTCAGGATGATGCCCGATCGAGGGGCACACCCGCAGTGCTTCAGGGGGATGCCCGATCGAGGGGCACACCCGCAGTGCTTCAGGATGATGCCCGATCGAGGGGCACACCCGCAGTGCTTCAGGGGGATGCCCGATCGAGGGGCACACCCGCAGTGCTTCAGGGGGATGCCCGATCGAGGGGCACACCCGCAGTGCTTCAGGGGGATGCCCGATCGAGGGGCACACCCGCAGTGCTTCAGGGGGATGCCCGATCGAGGGGCACACCCGCAGTGCTTCAGGGGGATGCCCGATCGAGGGGCACACCCGCAGTGCTTCAGGATGATGCCCGATCGAGGGGCACACCCGCAGTGCTTCAGGGGGATGCCCGATCGAGGGGCACACCCGCAGTGCTTCAGGGGGATGCCCGATCGAGGGGCACACCCGCAGTGCTTCAGGGGGATGCCCGATCGAGGGGCACACCCGCAGTGCTTCAGGGGGATGCCCGATCGAGGGGCACACCCGCAGTGCTTCAGGGGGATGCCCGATCGAGGGGCACACCCGCAGTGCTTCAGGGGGATGCCCGATCGAGGGGCACACCCGCAGTGCTTCAGGGGGATGCCCGATCGAGGGGCACACCCGCAGTGCTTCAGGGGGATGTGCAAGTGTTGAAATCTACGCCAGATCACCACCTGATTCCCGAACCTCTTCCGGGTAGGTGAGGTCAGAGGAGAGAGCACCTGAGTGCACCGGCCGTCTTTAAACACCCACCCCTCCTGCAGCGCCCCGGCAGGTCTGCCCACGACCCAACCGGACGTCTTCGCGCTCAACCCGAAAGCAAGCCGCCCAGCCCAGAAACCACCAGCTCGTCTTGAGGTTTGACGGGCAGGCACCGTAATCACGAAACAAACAGTTTTACCCTTATACAGCGCCCACAACACCTCTTGGCGCTCCACAGAGCCAACAAGCCCACAGTCACAACTGAGAGAGAATTCCTCAATTCCCCTGAGCTCTGCCTCCTCCTTGTCCTGTCACAGATTAAATGTACTTCACTCCTGCAAAGAATGAAGCACAGGAAAATCTTCCAAGACGGTTTGCTTCTAAAACAATCTAGCGACTCTGCAAGTCTGACACCGATTGTGGAGGAGTTTTGAAAACAGGGGGCAGGGCAGCAAAGGACCCGCGTCCCACTGACTGAACACGTGATGTGGAAAGTTTCTGTGACGTTTTCAGACGTACAAACGCGCCCTGTGTCCATCAACTTCCCCCCCAGGGGACAAGAAAAGTTGGTCTCATCTTAAAACTGTGGTCATCAAGGTCGCCGACGCCCACTCAGCGCGAAGGGGCGCAGGCAGCCTGTGCACCGGCCCCAGCGCGGGGGTAACGCTGGCACGCACCTGTATGGAGGTGATGGAGGCGGCATGGCCCTGCAGCACGGTGACAGGCGCGCAGGTCCGCAGGCACCACACCCGGATCACCTTGTCGCAGCTGGCCGAGGCGATCATGGTGTTCTCGTAGTTGACGGCCATGTCCGAGATCTCGGCCGAGTGGCCCCGCAGGGTGGAGAGTAGCCGCCCATTGTCCGTCGCCCAGACCTTCACCAGGCAGTCGTCCGAGCCCTGCGGGCACAGCACAGGCACGCCGCTGAGCCAGACCCGCGGCCGCGCGGTTTCCCTGGGGCTGCACGCCCAGCTGCTCGCGCGCCACCAACGCCCACCGGGAGACCAGGAGCGCCGCAGGCCTGCCTCTTCATTTTTTTTTTCTCATTCACATCGCTCAGAACAGGTGAAGCATGCCCGTCTCTTCTCAAAATAAAAACCGACGCAGAAAGAGGCTTTCGTTCACAAGTAAAGGCTTCGGATGCAGAGCGTGCACAGCTGTCACACACACGGCCACTTAACGAAACTAATATTAATATCGAACACAATAACCCCCCCCCCCCGCCTCATCAAAGCACACGGCCAGTCAGCCCGAGCCCCCCGGTCGTACCGTGAAGATGCGGCGCCCGGTACGGTCAAAGGCCACGCAGTACACCGACGACAGGTGCCCCAGGATGCGGCGGTGCATCTTCATGTGCTGATAGGTGGAGAAGGGGAGGGTGTGGCTGAACCGGGCGGAGCCTGTGGTCCGCCGGGCGCCCATGATGGTGACTGGCGAGAGAGAGAGAGGAGCAGACCGCTTGAGCACGAGGCACAGCGAGGACACCGAGACTGATTATAGTCAGGAACTATAGTCGGGCCCTCAGCTCACAATTCGGCTTTTTACTGTCATCCGCAAGCCACAAAGTCACGACCTGAGAGTTTTAACGAAGGAGTAAAGGGACAAGTTAAGTGCCGGGAAACACTCCCAGCTCTGCCGCTGGTCCTCGGAGCGGTGCCCGTCAGCCGGGAAGGCGAAGGCGGCGGCAGGGCTCACCGATGCTGGGCGGTCTCCCATAAATCAGGGGAGGTTCCGGGGGTCTCCCCCGGTGCAGAGCAGCAAAGGCTGAACCACTCCATACTGTGTGACTGCACCCTAAAAGGAAAGAGACAGACGGGATTACTGCCAGCAGGCCCCACGACACTACCTAACCCCCCAGCAGAGAAACCTGTCGCACTCCAAGGCTGAGCAAGGCCCGCATTTCACAACGCTATCCATGTTCTCCCTGAAAAGCATTCAAAATCCTCAAAGGCACCGGCGGATTTTATTTGTACCAAACAGGGAAACGCAGAACCAGTGGGCACAAGTGGAAATGCATTGGAAACAGAGAACTGGAGGCGCTTCTCTACGCAAAGGGCGGTGGGAGCGTGGAACGTGTGAACCAGGCATGCTGTTGAAGCCGACACCCTGGCTTGAGTCAGGGGAGAACTGGATAAGACCCTGGGATTAATTAACCAGTAACGACCAAACAGCCTCCCCTCGATTGTAACTGCTGTGTTCCTAAAAGGACCGAGGAGCTCTCCCTGGCTTTCGGCAGGACAGCCCACGAGTGGAAATTTACCTTTGGCAGTGCGCAGAAGGGACTGCCTGCCGACCCCCAGCAGGGTGTGCACCCCCGGCACGCTGGGGGGTACCTCCTTGTCCAGGAGCGGCCCAAAGCGCTGGCAGATGCGCAGCAGGTAGTCTGTGGGGATGTGCCGATTGAGCTTCACCTGCGCGGGGAAACAGGAGGGACAGGACACGGGCGCGAGTGAGCGGGGAGGACGAGGAGGCACGGCGGAGCTCCCTGCTCCTCCCGCGACCCGTCCTGTCCGCGCGCTTCTGAGAGACAAGCCCCCCCCCCGGTACAGCCTGACAACTCATGGAACCCCACACGGAGCCACTTGCAATAAAAAAAAAAATCTAATGAAACGACCTCAGTAACGAACTCACTATTCTTCCTGAAGGCACACGCAAGGAGCGATTAAAAAGACAAAACAACAAACAATAAACTACACCCCTGAGGTCTGAACGTGGCCAGGGAGTTTAACGTTAAACGTGTCGGGCAGCTCCAGGGGACTCAGGTGTAAAGGGGGTACACCTAACAAAATCACAAGAATGCAAAAATACCCCCTCAAAAAAAAACAACCTGAAGCAAGTTAGACCACAGGGGTAAAGTCTCATGCACAAGTGCCGTTTTCACAAAGCCTGACAGGACTGGTCCTGAATTCCTGCATCTGGAGCCAATTCAGGTAGTCCAGCGCAACAGGTACAGCAGCCCCCCAAAGCAGAAACGGAAACGGGCAACGTTTTTCAGACAGAGCTACAAAGTTACACTTTTCCACTGGTGGAGCTTATCAGGCTCAACTCCTAGACATCCACACACCTCATCTATATAACCCAGCAACAAGTAATCACCTCCACTACACCGAGACAACCCACTGAAAGGATGCACAAGACCCAGGTTGACTATACTGTAGGCGATGCATATTACAACAATACACAGATTATTGATTATTGACGAGTGCAGGAGACTCATCCGGCGCTGGCGCTGAGCACTGAGCACATCGCATCCGCGCAGCATACAAATACCAGGGAAACACGTTTCTGAATGTCAGATCTGTATAATTCAACCGGCCACGAACTTTGGGATGCAAAATGACAGCGGTACGATTACACTCCATAGGAAAATACCAGGGCTAAGGCTGAGGCAGTAGCTATAGTGTATGGTCCGAATCGATCACACGGGGTTTTAGAAGGAGCACGTCAGAGTACTTGAAGCTACAGGCTCTCTTCCCCCCCCCACAAATTGGCCATTACGTGTTTACATGCACGCAACACGGCGGGCTGGCTGCCTTTTGTGTCTGACCGGTTGTGCCATGCACTCACACGACACTCACAACCAAGCCTCTCTCGCCGCCTCCAAGCGTCCGCTGACCATCTGCACACGCACCCGCTGCGCGACTCCGGCGTCTCGCCGCCGCCGGCCAATCAGGGCGAGGCTTCGATCCCCCACGCCGGCTCGCCACAATGGTAACTGGCTTCCGATTGGCTGGCGGCGGAGGCCGACGTCACTCTCTGCCCTCCTCCCCCCCCCCCCACCCCCGTCGTAGCTACGTGCCCTGGGATAACCCCCTCCCCCTTCTGAGCTAACACAATAAGGCGTTCATTTCAATACAAAATATCCGCTTCTACACACGGAATTTCTCGAAACCCGAAAGCTCACAGGTGCTTAAAACCTGCCCCCCAGCACCTCGCCTGAAATTATATTTCGGTTTGAAAAAAAAAAGATCAAAGTTAACTCCACAAACACACAACCGTGAGCAGAACTTTCTCGTTATATATATATATAAAAAAATAAAAACTCACCCAGTCTTCAAAGTTTCTTTTATATTGCTTCCCGTCCCAGCTCCATCGTCTGGGAATGAGCTAAAAGACGGGGGGGGTGGGGTGGGGGAAACGAGTTTTTGTTTTAAAAGCAGGACCGACGCTCGACCCCGAACAGCCCGCAGATCTATTTCCCGTCTCCACACACAAACCCCCCCCCCACCTCCTCCCCCGCCAACAGGACTGAAAATGATATAATATTAAGTAAGAAAAGCGATATCGCGGAAACGAGACGCGAGAGGGGAGCCGAGAGAGAGAGCGGCGCTGCCTTACCTCGAACTCTTCCAGTTCCTCCACCAGGACCTGGAGGAGAAACACACACAGGACCTTCTCAGCACCGCAGACCCGCAGAGAGAGAGAGAGAGAGAAAGGCGACAGATGTGTCCGCGGATCGCGGTTTTGCTCGCCGGCCTTACCTGGGCCGATTTCTTGCATGGTCCGGACTGCAGAAACCTGGCGATGAGGTAATACAGTTCTGAAGAGGAGGAGGAGGAGGGGGGGAGAGTATTAAAAAGCCATTTACTCGCGCAAACCCCTCACACGGCGGACGGTAGCATCTCCGCTTTCGGGCGAAGAAAGCTACAAATTGAAAAGAAACGCTCGGCGACACCCACCGGCTTCGATTTGTGAGCATTGGACTTCTGCCATCTCTCGACCCGGACGCCGGCGCTGCGCCTCCGGTTGTTGTATTTGTTTGTATTGGGAGGAAGAAGAAAAAAAAATTAGCCCCCGTAGAAAGCGTTCCCCCGGCGTTCGGCCTTTTTTCCTTTCTCAGGCTTTTCGGAGCATCAAGCCTTTGGTGCGGGTGGGCGCGCCCCCTGCCGGCCGCCGTGCGCACCACTCGCTGGGGGCTGCGTCATGCTGGTGAAGCGGCTGACGCTGCGAGGAAGCCATCTTGGTGAAGGATAACAGCGCAGCCATCACGACCCCCTCCCTCCTTCCCTCGCTTCGTATCCCTCTCCTGTCCAGTAGGGAATGCCTCGCTAAAGCTGCTAGGATTAAAAAAAAAACAAAACAACCTTGGTGAATTGGAAAATAAAAAAACAACCACGGCTTCAGGGCTCGTGGTGTATCCACACTGATGTGAAATAGTCTAGCCAGAAGCCTCAGTTCGTCCTCTACACATGAAGTGCATATAGAAACAAGTGTAAATACTGTAGTGGGCAAATTCAACAGGAGTTGGGCGTCTAAAAGTTCGCCGCCGGGTCAAAGTAGTGTCTAGGCAGTATGTAGTTAACGAGGTGGATTTCTAAAACCAGGAATTCAGAGTAGACAACGCACATTCATAAGCTGACACGAGTCCTGGGGGACGGGGTCGCTCTTTGCAAAATATCGGTGTCTTTTGCGACGTGGGCTTGTGAGATTTGAAGCAGCTCTGTACCACAAGCATAAAACTAGACTGTGAACCGATTTTTTAAAAAGTAACTTCCTAGATCAGTGTCCTTCCTTGACAGACCAGCCCAAACCTTCCCCAGGTAGGCAGAGGCGCATCACGCAGTACAGCGGAGGGAGACGGATGCGACTGGGATAGTTTCAGATAGGGGGCGCCCGCGGGCCGCGAATTCGCCATTGTTTCGCTCGGAGGAGGCGAGCGTTTGTGTTGCAAAACATTTCACCTTCCTCGAACGGCCACTTCGCTGCGTATGCCGTGTGTCTCATCGGGCTCAGACCACAGAGGAGCTGGGATGCTACAACGTGGCGTTGTCGGCGATAGAAAAATGAAATGTGCAAGCACGCGGAGCAGCTACGCGTGGAAACAAGTCGTTTTCTGAGCGGGACACCGCAGCGGGCAGTCCGTCAGTCAGCCATCTGCCTGAGCCGGATAATTCCCCATGCACGTATTCTGACACCTAATATTATTATACGGCAGCCATTATAGTGCAGCCCGGATTATGTTATTGACGAAACGCAATGCAGAAGCAACTGGAAGGATGTGTTTCAAGCCCCTCTGCCTAACCCTCGCCTCACATTCCTAAATAGGTCATTTAGAAGGCGACCTACTTTAACAATTAGTACCGGTAAAAAAAAAAACCCACATCAAACAACAGTCTTTTTTTTTTTAAAAAAAAACATAATTCTCCCAGTGATAGCACAGCGTTTTGCTTCCCATCCAATGGCTACCTGTCCCCATCGCGAAAGCGTGTCATGTCTGCAAATGTTGCGCAACGATCTACAGAACAGGACGCACAGGTTCCCTACTTGAACAGCTTGACAGCCCAGGCGCCATAATGCAGATTCAGTCCTGGTGCCCGCACATTGAGGGGAAAGGAACCCTCGTCCTCTACAATATATATACAGAGCTCGTAAGATAAATAAAGTATAATAATGTAATAGCCAGGATGCAGGTTTCTTCACTGTTATATTTCAGGTAAGTAGTAAGCAAGTGGTGTAAGTAATAGTGGCATCTACCCTGTTCGTCCATGTAATGGGTTGAAGGTCACTCACACAGGTGAAGGCTGAAGGCTTTGCTGATGTGTGACTCCAGAGGAAACTGTTTATTAGGAAATTGTTTCCAGCAGCCATATCACTGCAACTCACACCTGGTAGCCCACTGTAGCTCAGCAGGTGTGAGCCTGGCCAGTACCTGGATGGGAGACCTCCTGGGAAAAACTAAGGTTGCTGCTGGAAGAGGTGTTAGTGGGGCCAGCAGGGGGCACTGACCCTGCGGTCCACGTGGGTCCTAATGCCCCAGTATAGTGATGGGGACACTATAATGTAAACAGGCACCGTCGTTCGGATGAGACGTAAAACCGAGGTCCTGACTCTCTGTGGTCATTAAAAATCCCAGGGCGTTTCTCGAAAAGAGTAGGGGTGTAACCCCGGCGACATGGCCAAATTTCCCATTGGCCCATATCAATCATGGCCTCCTAATAATCCCCATCCCTGAACTGGCTTCATCACTCTGCTCTCCTCCCCACTGAGAGCTGCTGTGTGGTGAGCGTTCTGGCGCACTATGGCTGCCGTCGCATCATCCAGGTGGGGCTGCACACTGGTGGTAATGGAGGGGAGTCCCCATTACCTGTAAAGAGCTTTGAGTGGAGTGTCCAGAAAAGCGCTAATTAAGTGTAAGCAATTATTATAATTATTATTATTAATTAATGTTTCATAACACTGTGTTGTTGGGATTTCCCCTGCTGCCTAGTGTTGGGATGGCCACCTGTGTGTCTTTCCTGTCCATACTGTCTTTTCCTTTGGCTTTCCCATGCAAGTCGTTCTTTGTCCCATACCACCTTGTGTCAATTATTAAGTCATGGAGCTTTAGATACACTGTCTTTATATTGTTTTTAGGCTCTGTCTCTTTTTCTGTCCCTCTTTAAGGAATCCTACCCAATACCCTTTTCTCCTCTAGGCAGGGTGAAAGGTCAGAGGGCAGTCCAGGGTCACGCAGGCAGGGTCAGGAGGGTGGGACGTGCTCTTGGGGTTCAGGTGTTCGGGTCACTTTCCGCACCTGATGTCAGCCAGCTCCTGGAAAGAAGAGCTGGTGCCTCCAGCTGTGCACGGGCACATCCGTGAGGGATGACGTGGACTGGATCGGGATGTGGTTTCAGGCTGGAATCCCCGGCTAATCCCATATATGCAAACACTAATGAGGTGAGTTCTCTCTTATCTGCAAAGCACTTTGATTTCTTTTAAGATAAAAAGAGCTATATAAATGAAAGGCACTATTAATGTAGCAGTGCCTGGAGACAAAGCACTGTAGCATGTGGAGTATGTGTGTTCAGTCCGTGGCTGCAAATCACATTAATCTTCGCTAATCAAGCTGATAATTAGCTCACTTATGTAACGCAGAGCTCAGCTGAAGTGACAACCAGGAAGACCTTGCAGGTCTGTGAGGTGGGAGATCTCCATTATAAGATATCGGCTCTGCCTCTTCTCTGCAGTCCAGGTAGCCCTTTGAACACGGGTTCAGCAGAGCTGGGATCTCAGGGATCTCAAATCAGGGTCCCGGAGAGCTACAGGATCTTATCATTCCCGTTACACCCAACACCTCGATTAGATAAGTGAGACTTTAAATCAGCAGATTCGCACAACAGGTGCTACCTTGACCTTTTTAACATATAGCATTACTCCCGGGACATATGTGCAGTTTTTTGATTGATGGGATAAACTAACCAAGATCAGTTCCGTTGATGAATGATCATGTGTTTGAAACCTGAAAGGTATGAACTCCCTGCACAGCGGTCCTGTGGTCTGCAAGCAGAGCTGCCGGCTAGCTCAAGCCAGCGCAGACTTAGAGTGGTCAATCACCTGTAACTCCAGTACTGCCCTAACAAGCCAGCGTTCTGCACAGCCGCCCGAGCAGGCCCGGCCTTTAGGCACAGGTGCTGGGACAGCGCTGACAATCTTGCCTCTGCAGGTGCGTGAATCGTGTTTATCAGGCTGTGATACACCAGCGTCACGGGCTACTTCAGCTGGGGGAGGAGGACGGTTCATGCAACAGCCTGTTCCTGCCCGAGCATCTATCCGCCTGACACAACATCGGGGTTTTAATCATCAGTCCCCAAAACAAAGAATCCCCTGGTGACCATTCTCTCCAAAAGAATTCTTTGGCAGCCTGCCCACTTTCTTTAAAAAAGAAATGGTCCTTTAGTCAATTTAAAGTAGAAGGCAGACTGCTATTTTTAGCCTTGCATTTGAATGAAAGAAAGGGGAGAAAAAGCCAGTGGTAGACCAGTGAGCAGCTCCAAGAGGGGTGATGTAATTGTTTTGACAGCCAGGGCGGCTCTGAGTGAAAACATGTAGTCTCTTACTGTACAGTCCACGGGCATCTGGTCAACAGACAGACTGCACAGACTGGTAGTTTAACAGGAGGTGCTCCTGAGCCTCTAAGATATGAGTAATTCTCCCTGTCTCTTCACTGTGTGTGCCTTGAGAGAGCCCAAATCCTGTTTCTGTAAAACCAAACCAGCTGGAGCACCACATCTGGAGTGCCCTGAGATTATGGAGCGCGTATGGCTGTTTATCTGTCCCTGTGTCACACCTGACAGACTAACGGTGGGATTACTACCTTCTGTCTGAGAATCTCCACCCTTCCCGCTGAATTGTTTTCTCAGCAGTTTCACACTGTGGAAATAGAAAACCCTGCATACCAAACAAGATGAAGAGTTCCTTAAAAACAGGAAAGCAGACCAGACTCCGTTTTAGGAGTAATCTTAGGAGGACAGTCTGAGTATCAGCTGCAGTAAATGCATACCAAACGTGAAAACATGTAAGAAAACAAGAAAAGGGTATTTTAGGGTTATTGCTGGGAAATACAAGACTTCCTAATGAGGAATTCATTGCTGAAGCCTGCTTTTAGGTATACAGCAGCTACTTAAGTGAATTACACGTGCAAGGGACTGATAAATATTCATGCTTTAAATTATGTTAATGGAGCAACTAATCCAGTAAAAATTTGAAGTGCTCTCCCCCATGATATTACAAGGCCTCGCTGCTCGTGCCTGGGGAACAGTGTGTGGCCTCACTCACATTGGTCAAGGCTCTGGACTTGTAAATGAAGCTCGTGGGCTCAGATCCCAGGTGAGACACTGCTGTTGTGTCAACCAAATACATGGGTAAAAACCGAAACAATATGAGAGAGCACTGGGCTATACATCGTTATGTGGAAGTGCATTTGACACCAAGACCAGAGGACACTTCATTGCCCAGAGGGCTGTGGGAGTGTGGAACAGCCATGTTGTTGAAGCCAGTTCCCTGGATTAGTTCTAACTATCAAATGGGCTAGCTGGGCTGAAAGGCCTCCTCTCATTTGTAACTGCAAATGTAACTCATTTGTAACTCATTTGTAATTTGTCTCTTATAGAGCCAGCATTTTACATGTCTGAGTCACTGGTCCTGCACATGTGCCATGCAAATATCCGCGGGTCAGATTTGCATGCATCTTCAGTTCACAGGTCTCTTTTGCACTCAGATGGCCTCTCGCAAAAGGACACAGCGTGAAGAAAGGAATGGAAAAGCGACCCGCTATACACACACACAGAGAGAGAGAGTGGAGGTGTGTCTTTACAAACGAAGCGACACTTTGTGCAAATGCAAAGAAGGTCTGGGACAAGGAATAACACATTTCAGGTGCTGAGCAGCTAAATATCAAAGAGGGTAAGAGAACTGATCAAATAACCCTTGCAAATAAAGTACTCCATGGTGGTGTGTTAGTATTATTTGCAGTGTATATACAAAAGTGTTTATTTAATCTCCATTCCATGTCACATGTCCCTGGGCTCTCAAGATTAGAGGACCAAACAGATGAAGGCTAAAACAGAGGTACCTTCATGCTGTATGTTCCTGTTGCAGTTCTTATAACTCCTCATGTACAGACCCAGGCAGTATGGTGCTGTATCTATATGTACAGTACAGTCATCGTATACAGATCCAGGCAGTATGGTGCTGTAACAGTCTGTTAAACTCATTATATACAGATCCAGGCAGTATGGTGCTGTATCTATATGTACAGTACAGTCATCGTATACAGATCCAGGCAGTATGGTGCTGTAACAGTATGTAAAACTCATTATATACAGATCCAGGCAGTATGGTGCTGTATCTATATGTACAGTACAGTCATCGTATACAGATCCAGGCAGTATGGTGCTGTAACAGTATGTAAAACTCATTATATACAGATCCAGGCAGTATGGTGCTGTATCTATATGTACAGTACAGTCATCGTATACAGAACTAGGCAGTATGGTGCTGTGACAGTCTGTACAACTCATTATATACAGATCCAGGCAGTGTGGTGCTGTATCTATATGTACAGTACAGTCATCGTATACAGATCCAGGCAGTATGGTGCTGTGACAGTCTGTAAAACTCATTATATACGGATCCAGGCAGTATGGTGCTGTATCTATATGTACAGTACAGTCATCATATACAGATCCAGGCAGTATGGTGCTGTGACAGTCTGTAAAACTCATTATATACGGATTCAGGCAGTATGGTGCTGTATCTATATGTACAGTACAGTCATCGTATACAGATCCAGGCAGTATGGTGCTGTGACAGTATGTAAAACTCATTATATACAGATCCAGGCAGTATGGTGCTGTATCTATATGTACAGTACAGTCATCGTATACAGATCCAGGCAGTATGGTGCTGTGACAGTCTGTAAAACTCCTCATGTACAGATCCAGGCAGTATGGTGCTGTATCTATATGTACAGTACAGTCATCGTATACAGATCCAGGCAGTATGGTGCTGTAACAGTCTGTAAAACTCATTATATACAGATCCAGGCAGTATGGTGCTGTATCTATATGTACAGTACAGTCATCGTATACAGATCCAGGCAGTATGGTGCTGTGACAGTCTGTAAAACTCATTATATACGGATCCAGGCAGTATGGTGCTGTATCTATATGTACAGTACAGTCATCGTATACAGATCCAGGCAGTATGGTGCTGTAACAGTATGTAAAACTCATTATATACAGATTCAGGCAGTATGGTGCTTTAACAATCTGTACAACTCATCATACGCACATCCAGACTGGATGGTGCTGTAGTAGTATGGCCAACTCATCACACACAGAAACAGACTTTGCAGTCCCGATAATTGGGTCACGTTCATTCTGCTCTAGTTGCCTGATGGTGCTGTGGCCCAGGGGCCGATGGGATTCCTGGCAGTGGTGATCGGGTCCTTGCTGCGTCTATGGCACTGGTGTCGCCCTCAGCCTCCCTTCCCCCAGGGGTGCGCTCTGTGAGCACGCATTGTTAGAGACCGCTGTCTACACCAGCACTTTATTCACAGCACACAGACCTCCAACATCCAGAACAAAAGCTCCTCTTTTTAAAAAAAAAAATAAAAACAAAGACATTTCTTTGGCTTATTTTTGTCATGTTTTTTTTTTCTTGTTGGATCACTCGGCCTAAGAGACTGCAGGCAGACTGAGTGGGAGTGAAGAAGCACACTGTAGCGATCTTCCTCAGCAGCCAAAAGCAACAAAAACTCTCAAGTGAAGCTTCCGAAAGATAGCGGAGCAATTCCATTCTGTAATGTATGTACAAATTAGATTCTTTCTCTCCTTTTTTTTCCAAATAAAAACAGATGGCCCATGAACGTTCTTGTTTGTAGACATTATGCTTTTTTGTCTCTAGTGTTCTAATTCCAAGCAGGAATTCAAAGCAAAATGGAAGCACAGGACTAGTGTATTAAATCACAGAGAATTAAGAAATGAAGCCCAAACTCTTTCACTTAACTATGCCTGAAAACCACCTCTCTTTTTTTGGAAAAACATCATTATACTGCTTAAATTGCATCAGGCTTATTTCCTTAATGACACAGGACAGTCTGTCCAGCTGGAGGTCATTACTGCAGAAAAAAATAAGCAAATGAATAAACAAGCCCAGTGGTCTATAATCCCTGGCTTTCACCCTTACCTGGCATTTAAGGTGAGCAGCAGAACATCTGACAGAACAGTGTTTTTGATCCAGTGCAGAAATGGTTCCCTTTTGATGTCTAAATGCAATCTAACTAAAATTCCATATTCGTTCTCAACTATAAAAGGGGAGGGTTCTAGAGAGCTGGTGTTATAATCACCTGAATCAGCTCGTTATTGGCTTCATTGGATTGATTTAACAGCTTGTTCCAGCTCTTCAGTGCTACTGCTTTGAAGACACCTGGGAAACCTGCAGAGACCCCCAACCTCCCCTACAACAGATTTGGGCACCCCTGCTTTATGATGAAGAACTGCAGTTTTGCACAGAAGCAAAAGCAAACTGAAGCTGGGTGTGCAAATGATCACTCCAGCACCGGTTGTCACCAGGCCAAGAGCTTGTTACAGTCACATACACGTGAAATCCATCAAGTTTCTGCACAGCATAGCTCTTGATCGCTTACAACCTAATTCTCCAGACGTGCAGTTTGTAAGGGACAGGTGGGTCTGGGCTGAAAAACCCTGCTACCTTTATAGTTATGTGTGTGCCAATGTCTTTTCTCAATAAATTTAAAACTTAGAAAACTTAGCAGTGTTTTGCTCCTCTCCTGCCTAGCCTTCATGCACGTTATGCAAGGAACCAATCGCTAATCAATAACAAATGATTGTACGAACAGGTGAATTAAACCTGGAGTGCTGTCTGTGTGGAGTTTGTATGTTCTCTCCGTGTTTGTGAGGGTTTCCTCCAGAGTTTCCTCCAGGTGCTCTGGTTTCCTCCCACAGTCCAAAGATGTGCTGGTAGGTTAATTAACCTCTGGGAAAACTGGCCTTGGTGTGAGTGTGTGTCTGTGTATGCACTGTGATAAACTGGTGACGCATCTAGAGTTGGATGGAGGTAACCGGCAGTTATGGTGCTCCAGCCTCTCTGCTGTGCAACAGAGACAGGAGTGGAGCCGTTTCCCAGTCTGTGTCACCGTGACCGCAGGCCCGTGTGGGTGAGGGTGTGGACACAGGGCCTATCCTTCGTTCAGCTGTCCTACAGAGCAGTCGGAAATTCCACACAGCTCATCGCTACGCAACTTGTGTGTGAGATTCACAGCGGACGCCCTGTTGACACAACGGATCTACCTGTAGCGTGTCTCTTCAATAAGGTGTTGCTGCACCTGCTCCAAAATAGATCCAATTAGTTACCAAGGCCACAAACAGGCCAGATGGATAGAAACGGCCTCTCATCAGTCACATTTCTTGATGAAGCACCAGCCCAGACGCACGCACAGGCGCAAACGTCAAAAACTGTTCAACAGGGACCCGGAAAGACCCCGAAAACAGGAGGCGTACAAGCAGACTCCCTTGGGATCCCCCCCCCCCAAGAAATCTGTTGGATCAACTGGGCACCAGTCATCAGGCAAGGAAGCTTAGTAAGGGTCTCCTCTCACCACTAGCTTGAAGAGACCCATTGCCTTCATCGTTTTGCTCACTTTTACTTGTCTGGAAGGTCATAAGATATCATGTTCACGATAGGCCAACGGGTCTATTTTTATGGAAATGACGTCCTTAATCAGACAAACCTTGTTCCACCCCGTATCCATCAAGGGTGAACACACCTTTGGGAATATACGCAACCCAGCCGAAAACACAACTGTACAGGATCCAATGGGCCACAACTTTCTGCACCCAAATACAGTCTAAGTAACATGCATCCATATCTTAAAAACAATGCAAACAAGCCACTCTGTACCGATTTTACGTAAAAAATAACCAGATCCGCACCATAATGAGGAAAATTCCAAGGATTATTTTTATTAAGAGACATCCAGAACTCACTGCTTAAAAGTGGGATAACACAGACACCTGCATATTTCAATAGATGTTCAATTTCTTTTTTAAAAAACTTTTATACCATGATTTAAAAAAAAATCCTGCATAATATTATGTCGCCTCCTACAAGTTATTTTCTTAATCTCGTTTTATCAAAATAATTTTCAACATGGTTTTTTAAAAAAAGTCAGCCCACTGTCATAAATCAGCCTGGAATGTTTTCAGTTGTACTTATTCCTCTTTCTTACAAACATCCACTTAAAAAGGAGAGAACACAAAAAATAAAACAAAAAAAAAAAACAAAGAAACTCACTGCACATATAGAGGATATAACTGGCCAATGTGGTCAGGCCGTGTGAAAAGGGAAGTAAGAATAATTCACTCACATTTTGTCTCTACCAGCAGGTACTCCCTCCCTACACCGAACAAGCTATTAATCACAAAACATCGTTAAAAAAAATCTTGTACTGTTTTTCTTTTCGTCATGTTTACAGACACATGATATGACTGCGCAGAACTGCAAGATCTTCCATAATTAGCCATTTGTGCTAAAAACCTGTACCGATATTTTATAAAATTGTTGATAAAAATATTCCTCTGTTAACAATACGTCATGGAGGTTTTCTGGGGGGTACCACACAACAGATCCGGGGGGGGGGGGGGGGGGGGGAGGGGGAGGAGGGCAGTGTTGCTATTCGGACTTGGCTTCTTTCTCCTCGGAATCTTCGGGAGTCTGCACCTGTGGAACGGGAGGAACAGGGAGAACGAGGGTCAGGACAGCGAGGGAGCAGAGGGCCTCCTGAACCGGCTTCATTCCAGCTCCGCTCCCCCACCCCCTTTCCGGCGCAGAGGGGCTTGAGAGACCCACGCACCCTGCTGGCCTTCACGACACACGGCTCTCGGGTCTCCAGTGGCTCCAGAGCTCCCTGGAATGTCTGGGACTCTTGAACTGGGAGTAGAGCGCTGGCCTAAAGACGCTCCTCGCACACCACCGTGACCGGCTCCCCTTCGGAGAACGTGCTCATAACGACGTACCAATGGTGGCCACCGTTGGGAAATTCACCCAGGCCATGTGAACTGCCTGTCGCAAGGACAGTTTGAACCTGAAACCCACTCTCCGCCCCCAGAGAGTTAGAACATCAAGATTCAAGAATGTCCCCCCTCTTGTCCGTAACCTTCCAGTCTATTTACTGGCGTCCAGCTCCAGTGTCCTGGCCAAACTTACCCCCGGGCCTTTACCAGTCACGGCCTCCTAATAATCCCCATCTCTGAACTGGCCTCAACACTCTGCTCTCCTCCCCACTGAGAGCTGGTGTGTGGGGAGTGTACTGGTGCATCATCCAGGTGGGGGGACACACTGGTGGGGGTGGAGGAGGGTCCCCATTACCTGTAAAGCACTGTGAGTGGAGTGTCCAGAGTGCTATAAGAGTGTCCAGAGTGCTATAGAAGTGTAAGGATGATTATTTAGCTCATTTGGTTGCTAGTAGCCAACTGATCCAAGTGGATTCTCACCTAGCAGCTGCTTGCAAGGAGCCAGGATATCGGCTTCCACAGCACGGCTGCGCAGCCTGCTCCACACTCCCACCACCCTTTGTGTAATACATCTCCCCCAGAGCTCCCTCGCCCTCCTCGGAGGGGCAGGAGACGTTCAGGCACGACACAGAGAGACTCCCCCTCCCCCTCCCCCCCCCCCATACCTCGTTGGGTTTGGCGTCTCCGTTTTCGGAGTGATTCTCCTCGTTCGCCTCTCCCTCCGCCTTGCCTCCCTTCTTTCCCTTGGGCTTCTTGTCCTCCTTCTTGTCGTTCACTGCCTTCTCTTTCTGTGAAGCGAAGAGACCCCGTGAGGACAGGTGCTATGGGGGGAGGGGGGTCCCACCACCCAGAGTCTTCAGAGCCCGTTCGCCACTGGGGAACTGTGGCTCATGGCCCTGCAAGACCTCCTCCTTCCAGAGACTAACGGCTGAGCTAAACACGATGTACTTCTGGAGGCACAACAGCATGCCGAATCAGGGGTCCCAATCCCAGTATTGGGGGGACACCTCCACACTTGCTATGACTGCAGCTGAACTCTCCACCTAAATCCTTAACTGAATCGACAGGTAGCTTGGCTGGGCCTTTGCAAGTGTATTTTTTTTTTTTTTTGCTCAGAGGAGAGACGGACATCTTAACCTCCTACATGTTTAGGACCAGGAAGCAGTTCTACGTTCAGCTGGACTTCGGTCCGTCAGGGATTCGGTTATCAGAGCACTCGGGAGGAACCCACCCAGGACTCGGACTGAGGGGGCCTTTCCCACACACGCCTCCTCTACAGACACACAGACACGGCACTTTACCTTTGCTGGCTTCTTGGGTTTTGGTTCAGGTTTGGGAGGTGCTGGTTTCTGCAACAGGAAAAGCAGAATGAACGAACGAAGGTCATCCTCCCCTTTGGGACTTATACCGTTACCATAACGCAGCAGAACAAACCTACTGCAAAATGTCATCGTTCTGAACCAAGGGGCAGAAGGTAGTGGTCGTCCGCTACATCCCTGGCACTTTCAGAGCGCCGCCCTGGTGGCAGGCCGAGCCAGCAACGATTCCCGAAAGACAGGTGGAAGGAAGGAAGGGTACGACACTTACCGCCGATAACCTCGCGGATCTCCTCTGGGGCTGCAAAGAAGGAACAAGGGGTTGTCAGTCGGGATCGGCTGTATGCGCTTTTGCAATTCAAATTCCAAGCAGCACAGCCAGAGAAACCGAACGGAAGGTTTAGAAAGCCAGTTGGCTTTTCCCCGGGAATTTTAACGGACTAAAAGAAGAAGCAGTTCCAGCAGGGAGCTGCGTCAGCACGCGCAGGCTGCAAAGGAACAGGTAAAGGTTTATTCCACTCCGAAGAAGGCTCCACAGCCGAAGTGCTGCGTTTCTTTCCTGCTCTTTTCAGCAGGGAATAAACCTTTACCTGATCCTGAAAGAAGAACAAGTCCGTCAGGTGACGAACACCGACTGTCTGTTGAAACCTAGGAATTGATCCGACGTTTATCTCAGTCAGATTTACGCACAAGGCTCTTTCTTGAGACAGGTCTCAAAGGCCCGGTTCTGTGCTGTTCTCCTGCAGGTTCACGGGCCCCGCAGTGAGCGACAGGCTGGCCTGCGGACCCCCTCCGTCCCTACTGCACAGGCCCTGAAACCAGACCCACACCTTCGCACTGAATGAACCTGTACTGTCCCCAGGGGGATCCGTCTTGCACGTCAAGAGCTCGTACCGGAACGCCCATGACAATATAACAACAGCGCATCGCTCACTCGGAGCTCGATCTAGCAGCACACGGTCAAGAAGTGCGAAATCGAGCGTACCTCCTCCTTCGCCTCTCCTTCGGATCCTTGTTGCTGGAAAAACGAGAGAGAGAGAGGGGGGGAGGTAAGTGAGAGAGGCACCGGCTGGAAGCTCAGAAAGAGCAGCCGGGACCAGCCCGGAGGAGGACCCAGGCTGCCCCTGTGCCGAAGGCCCAACAGGACCAAACTTGTGGTACCAGCTTGGGTAGTTAGGTGGGGGGGGGGGCAGTACAGAGAGAGCAAGCCCTGGCCACACCCAGGAAGATCCCAGGGTAACATGGAAACAGTGCACTGGCCCGAAACGGCAATCAGACTCTTCCCCACATTCAGCTTCATGAAGGAGGGTGCTGTCCCCCACCCTCCAGTCACTCGCTGTGGCCATACCGCTATTTTACAGAAGAAGACCAGAATGGGTGTATCATTACAAAACCCCGCTGTGAGCTTGGTACACTATATCCTGAAGTCAGGGGTTAAATGCTTGTTAAACTGTTGCATTTCCACTCTTTTTTTTTTTACCGCCGCATTTGACTTAAACGGGTGAATTTCAGCTCTCCGTCGCTTGCTGCAACTTTCTTTTCCCAAGCCAGGAAAGAGGACGATCACAATCAAAATAAAAAAAAAAAGAAACGCCTCTTTATAAGCATCCCGCCAATAACTGCGTTCGCGTTTTGCAACGAACACAGAACACGCCTCCCCCCCCGTCATCCATCCGTCACTATGGAGGGTTTCAGCGCGAAGCGCCTCTCTGCGAGCGATCGATCAGAAGCAGCAGAGGGGGAAATTATGGGATGAGGTTAACCACCCCCTCCCCCATGAAGCCCGTCTGCACCGATGCAAACGCATTTATTAAAGGACTCTGGCGCTCAGACGCGCACTAATTCGACTAGAGGGGGCGGGGGGGGGGTCCAGACTCGCTCCCGGAGACGCGCAGCAGGCACGCGAGGCCGCCACTCGCGCGCGAGACGGAACAAAGGCAGGCGATCGCCGCGCGCGCAGACGACGGCGGCGCCCGGAGCGCGGCTGCCACCCCTGCCCTGCCCCCACCGCGCGCCCGCCTCCTCCCCTCCTCCACCTCCGAGCGTCCGCCGTCAACAGCGCCGGGGGGAGGGGGGTTGCGTGGAGACGGGGGGGGGGTAAAAAAAATTCACCGCTGCGCCATCTGGTGGCGGCGAGGCGCAACAGCAGCCATCTGGCGCCGCGAACAAAGAAAAAAAACAATAAAATTCAATCTTTAGGAGCCATTGAAAGGCGTTCGTGGTTGACGGGTATAAAACCAGAGCCCCCGACGGGTTTTCCCCCGACCCCTCCGGTGCCCGCGGACGGGGCGACGCGCCTAAGAAAAGGCGGTTTTGCGCGTCTTCTCCCTCAGCCCTCCCGGGCGCCCGTCCGAGCCGGAGCCGCAGATAGCATGGCTGCTTGTGCTTTAAAACAGCATGGAGACCAGCTCACTCCGGGCGCTCGCAAGACGAGCAGCCCGCCGCGACAGGCGAGCGGGCTGCGAGCGTTACAACCGCACGCACACACGCACACAAAAAAAACAACTACCATTTTTAAAAAACAAAAAAACAAAAAAAAAAGCTGCAATCGGACCGAATTCCCTTGCCCCCTGTTTTTTTTTTTGAACAAATCCCCGCCTCCCACCAACGGCGAATTTTGCAATTAAATCAAACGTACTCGGAAAAGCTACATAATAACACGGTTCTGATTTCAGCAGAGATATATATGTATAAAAAAGGAGTCTATCCGCATTTTCTAAACTACATACCTTTCTCTTGGGCATGGTTGTGTCCTGAATGGCTTCTTAAAAATTAAAACTAAGAACCTCTGTTTTTACTCAAGAGTTCGCAGCATGTAAACGACAAATGTCCCCCTTTTTACTAAATACTGTAGTAAACACACGGCAACATTAAGACCCAACGGTTGAATGGGGGGGAGGGGCGTGGCTCGGCCGTGATTGATGGGGCGGCGGCCAATCAGGAGGCGGCGCCGCGAGCCGCAGCAGAGCAGGAATTCCAGGGCCGGGAATTTTTTTTACGCGCGAAATGCTCAATTGAAAGAGGGGTGGGAGTTGTTAGCAATGATATAAGAGTTCGAGTTATCACGTTTATTTATTTTTTCTTTTATTAGAAAAAAAATAAAAATAAATAAATTACCGTTTGGCTTCTGTTTTTTTTTAAAGTAAGGGTTCAGGAAGGGTGGCGGTGGGAGAAGGCTTTTTAATTCGTGATATTTTTTTTGTGCCCTTTGTTGTGAAAGGCGGACAGTACAATATCACTTTATCATATTTCCATATTCTTTTTTTTTTAAAAAAAAACGAGAAATTATACCAAATCAACCAGGGGGGTTTAGGGTTGTCTTAGATCAACATGGCGCCCTAGCCTGCTTGACACAGTTTTTCTGTTTGGCGACTTAACCAAATTCCGCTGTAGAGGAAACCTTACCAGCAGCTTTTGAGACGGCGCTTGTGATTGGCTCCCGGGTTGCCTTACCTACTGCTAGGTAATGTGATCTGCGTCGTGATTGGATGCCGTGTTCAACGTCTCCCCCAAGCGGCCGTGTCGCGTCATTACAGTACAGTGTGCTTAAGGAGATTATCCTGTTTGCTTTTGAAAATGGTAGTTCAACTTTTTTTAAAAAAAAATACACTTTAAACAGACACTTTTTCCTTCATAAACCCAGAAGAGGCTAAATTACCGAATTGCTTTCTACCACTGAATTCTTTTTTTTTTTAATCTAGCGATATTTCATTTACCAGCGGTTTTTATTCAATGACTAGACAGTGGTCAGCCAGCAGGGCCCCGTGTTGTTTGTATCACGGAAAAAAAGAAAAAAAATCTCGTGCAAAAAAACAACGAGGAACATAAAAAGCTCATAATAGTCATAACTTCCTTACTGCAAAGAACAGCGCATGTGATAATTTTGAGGAACCTACACCAGCAACAGTTTCCTGCAGAACCTCAGTCAGGTTTAATCCCTTCGTGTTAGAAAGGAACGGGAGTGAAGTTTTCTTCTGGAAAAACGTTTCGTTCTAAGAAACCCTGTGGCTGGTGATAATGGCGATGGATCCCTGTCACAGTCAATCCTGAAAAGGCGTCACCACATACAGTTGTGAAGGGGAGGATAGAAACCTGCATGCCTTCCCATCACAACAATGCCCTGCAAAGCTCTGTTGGTGTGCATGAGAACGGGAAAGCTCGGAGAAAAATAAAAAACCGCTGTATGGTGCAAACGTCATCCCTCCCAAATCTTGTAGCTTGGCGTTTTCCATGATGTTTGGGGCGCAATATGTTGTATGGCACTACTTATGCGCATTTTCACGCCTCGTCTCAAAAGCCATTTCGCAGAAACTGCACGTATCTCCTCTAATGTCGACTTCCTATACAGCCCGCAGAGGGCGCCAGAGTACTTCCATTACAGCACCACTGCGTGGACAAGTTCCAGCACCAGTCGACACCGCTGATCCTGAGATATTTCTGGTTAAAAAACCTTTAATCTTTCACCGCCTGTCTTATCTCTTAACAAGCAATAACAACTGAAACAACCTAAAACTAAACAAAGGCATGTCTTTTGTTATCTGGTCCTTGTGATTCTAGTCTTTTCTGTTTCTGAGTTAACTGAATCCATCGCTGACCTCATAATTTAATCAATTTGAACTTTTCCATTGCCTTTGGCTCCAGATTAGTTTATGTAACATTTAACAGCTGAAGAACTGAAAAAGAAAATCAATGGCAGACTGCAGCCACGTTGCGGCGCACAGCGCTGTAGTCATTTTGGGGTTAATGAAAATAAATGATGATTTAAATTTAACACGGGAGACTCGAACAGGTTTCAGTTTGTTATGAGTGACAGGAATAGTTATATCAATAATAAAAATGTTGGATGATGGCACGGGTGTACATCCCTGCTCCCAGAAAGTTGGGTGTCGGAAACGTCCCGGGTCTCTCCAAAGCAGCAGCACCTGAAGAGCAGGAGAACCTGTGAAACTGGTCAAGCTGAGTCCACAACCAGCTGCTGGTGGTCATTAAGAGCCTGGAATGGGAACCTGCAGACACGGCGCCCCCTGCAGGACCAGAATGGAGTCTGAATGGCCACCACACAATAGCACCAAAACCCTGCACAGCCCTTGCACATGAGCTTGATCATATTATATAGTAGATAGATAATACTTTATTAATCCCGTAGGGAAATTAATGAGAAAGGTCGCGGCGCCGGCTGGATTTGAACACACAACCTGTAGGTTAGTAATCAGGCACATAGACCAGTAGGCTACTAGGGAAGTCACACCGTATGTATACACCGTATGTACTGTATAGATTATAAAAGTGCCTGCACAAAAACAGAGAAAACTACACGTCTCTGCCTAGCTGTGTTTATACACATCCTGCAACAAAATGTTGCACGTGGTTGGGTGATATCCGACTGAGTCAGCCTGCACTAATAAGCTGACACGTTGAGTCTGTTCTAGTAATTCACGCGCAGACAGGAGCAATGTTTGCAGAGGAATCCTACTCCGTTGGGCCCCTGAGCAAGGCCCTTAACCCCAGCTGCTCCAGGGGCGCTGTGTAAATGTCTGACCCTGCGCTCTGACCCCCAGCTTCTCTCCCTGTCTGTGTGTCTCAGGGAGAGCAAGCTGGGGTCTGCGAAAAGGACAAACTCCTAATGCAAGAAATTGTATAGGGCCAATAAAGTGATCTTAAAAAAAACGTGTCTTTAACAAACCGAGAGGCCTGAGTGTGGAGCCGTGTCAGAGTGCAGGCAGCAGACGAACAAGTAGGTGGCAGCAGTAGCTCGTCCCGTAGCCTCCAGACATTTTTAAAGCAAGGACAAGTGTTTAAAATTAAACAACAAGGCCGTGACGTGTCAAAAAACAGGCAGAGGTGAATTCCACGCCAAAAATTGAGAATAATTGATGAAGAGAACTGGAAACCATCTAGTCTCCCAGAACTGGAGGGCACCCAACTGATTCTACACTGAAAAGGAGAAAAAACAACAGGTTTTTAGCTGTTAAGTCTCTTCAGTTGTGAGGTGTTTGTCATTCATTTCCACTTTTCAGCGTTGAACTAACCTCTGCTTGTTCTTTTTCAAATCAGTCTTGTTGTTAATCTGAAATCCTTGTCCTTCCCCGAACTGTCTGCAGGCTTGCTGGCAGTTGGACCTTAAATGAATAAAAAACTGGCAAAGTGCCACAGTAGCTGTATTATAGTCAGAAAAACACTGAAAAGTAAAAGTTAAAAAAAGTAAAAAAGAATCCTAATCCCAACCAACCATAGCAAAGCAAACTAAAGCATACCAAACCATACTGAAGCATATTAAACCATACCAAACCATATTGAACCACACCGAATCATCCTGAACCACACTGAACCACACCAAACAATACTGAACCACACCGAACTACAATTAACCATATTGAACCACACCGAACTACAATTAACCATATTGAACCACACCGAACAATACTAAACCACACCGAACTACAATTAACCATACTGAACCACACCGAACCATACTGAACCACACCGAACTACAATTAACCATACTGAACCACACCGAACCATACTGAACCACACCGAACTACAATTAACCATACTGAACCACACCGAACTACAATTAACCATACTGAACCACACCGAACCATACTGAACCACACCGAACTACAATTAACCATACTGAACCACACCAAACAATACTGAACCACACCGAACCATACTGAACCACACCAAACTACAATTAACCATACTGAACCACACCGAACCATACTGAACCACACCGAACTACAATTAACCATACTGAACCACACCGAACCATACTGAACCACACCGAACCATACTAAAGCATAACAAGGTAAATGGGCCCAACAACCTCCTGTCTCTGTAACCTTTCTTCTGTTCTCTTCCTTTCCAAGCTCATCTGCTAGTAAATACCACACTTCACTCTCCACTGTCCCCATATCGTTCTTTTAAACTGTTCATAGAAGCTAAATCAAAAAGGGGGCTTCAAATTCTCCCGGTGATAAAAGCACCTCCATTGGCCTAATGATCGTGCCCTGTGTTGCAATTCTGATTTTCTGTAATGCTGATCTGTGTGATCCTTAGCTTAGCTGGACCTTTAACTGGATAAATAATTTTAGTAATTAAACCTTTAAAATTATTTGCTGTTCCTCTTAAACTGTGGATTATACATCAACTATGGATTTTCACAGCTAATTTAAACATCTTGGACAGTTCCCAGAAAACTGAGAAGAAATAAAAAGTACCGTTAATAAATAATTTAACTTCAAGGTTCAATTCATTCAGCGGGGGCTCAGTGGGCACAGGTCCCAACAGCCAGTGAGGTCAGGGGTCAGAGGGGTTGATAAAGGTTGTAGTGATGTGAGCTGGGCTGTCCGATGTCGATCCAGAACTCTCTCAGCAGTGCCTGGAGAGCTGGGAAAGGCTTTGACAGGGGTCCAGTTCAGCCAGTAAAGAGATGAGTTAGCATTTCAGGAGCTCAGACGCCGTGAAAAACCAGAGACCTTCAGGACCAGGACTGGATACTGCGTATGCAATAAGAATGGTTTATAAAAAGACTCAGCCTTTCCCAGCCTACTGCAGGATCTTACTAAAACCGGGACCTCAATTGCTTCATTCACAATTAACACCACCCACAGAATGAAAACGTGTCACGTGTCCTGCAAAGGAACGAGCAGATGAAATGCCTTTACCTACACGCTTAAAAATGGCATTTTCAGTCTGGAAATCTGACCTGTTTGGTTTTTCTCTTTGTGATGATTACAAAGGGGACGAAAACAAATGAACGTCACAGCTGGGAAATAAAATCAAAGCAGCAGAAACTCACACAAATCACCCACGGAAAAAGATGAATAAAAACCAGTCACTTGCTCAGATCAAGGCACACGAGCCGACATTGGTATCTGAAGATGCTCTGCAACTGTAGCTGTATTAGCAAACATATCTGCTATGATCTTTCTCTCTCCTGTGAAAACTCTGGAGCCGAGAAGTGGGTCGCCTGACTAGGACTGGACTTATCCAAATGCACACTGCAGAGGCGCTCGATTCGCAATGTTTATTTCCTGTATTTGCAAACGGCAGAAAGCGGGTCGAAAAGACGTGCTGCAACGTTTTTCAGCGCTGCAAGGTGCCACGCTCCGAGAAGTGAGGTGACACTCGAGACAGCGGGGGTGAGACTATCTCGCAATCACCCCCAACCGAGCGCAGAGCCCAGACCAGACCCGGGGCCAAACTCTCGCGTTGTCAGGAATTTTCCTTAGCCACTCTCCTGCGAGTTAAACAAGCAAAATGCGCGCAATCATGTGGCTTCCTGCGCGAAAAGGGTGTTTCTCTCTCTTCGCCAAACCCACGAAAGACAGAAGCGGAGGGAGGGAGGGAGAGAGAGAGAGGAGAACAGCCAATTGAAGCCAAGCAATCGCACGTCGAGAGCATAACTGCTTTGCATCAGCCCAGCACTAACTGTAACTCTCAGCGGGTCTTGCTTCGAAGGAATTAGTCTGCAGAACAAAAACACAAAAAAATAAAATATCTGTGCGGCATTTGCTTGTGACTGCCCGCTCGGCTTGGAAAGCAAGCGTTCGCCGGAGAGACGTCTTCGAAAGTAGAAGGAAACATGGTGATTAAAGTTTACATAGCATCATCGTCTGGGTCCACCTCGGTAAGGAAACTTTCTATATTTGGGCAGCTCTCGCAGCTGCAGGGAGCACAGCGGTTTGATGCGGCGCCTGCTGCTGTACGGGTTCTGCTGTCAGAGCTGAGAAGCCGCTTTTCACAGATTGCAGCGCAAAAGATATCTTTGCACATGGGCATTTCATCCACGGCGACGAGTACAATACACGTTTCATGCCGTTAAAAAAAAAAGAAGAGCAATTGCCGTTAGTAACTTTGCGGAGCACCTTGTACATTGCTGTGCCTGAACGCCTGAGAACTGAGCGTTGAAGTTGGGGATCGCTCGCTGCGTTGGCCTGCCGTCTTCCTCTTGCGAAGGCTCGCTGGCTGTTTGCACGGCGCAGCACGGGTCGGCGCCGGCACACTTCCCAGGCGTTTAGCCCGATTACACGGGACCGTCACTGTGGAAGGATGCGCTCGCATTCCCCCACGATGTGCTGTCTCCGAGCGAGTCGCTTATAGCCGGTGGGAAGTGGCACAGCGGCGTCTGCCTGTAGTTCCGAGTTTGAGACCAGTCGGGTAACTCCGAAGCCCGAAATTACTCGGAGAACTGCCTGAACCCGCAGAGACTGTTTAAAGAGCTAAAAGAAAACGGGAAAAGAGACGGGTCATCTGCCCCACCTGGCTTGTTTGGTCCTTGGTAGCTCGTTGATCTGAGGGTCACATCCCACTGGTCTTCGTGAAAGAAACTTCTGGATTGTGGCCAGTTAGTTTTTTGTTTGATGTTTCATAGGTGGCTTTTAAATATTCCGTTTAGAAAGGCCAGGGATAATTTTAACAGTGAGCAGTTAAACGGGAGGTCAGTTCCATTAAGTTTAGAGATTGTGTGGAACGAAAGTCAGAACACCCACTGGCCCTCAGAGACCAGTGTGTGCTTCATGCAGCATGGCTTAAAGAAATGTTCCTGATCTTCAGACAGCAGGTGACGTAGGGTGACCTGTAAGAATATGTGGCCTGGGTCTCTGTAGACTGTGGGGCTGTCTCTTCACAGCTCGTGTGCGGCAGTGCCTGTGTTGTTTCTGGTGGCTGGCCACTAACTGCAGGCTCTCGGTTTGGCAGATCTGAACCTAGTTCTGGGATTTCTGCTAAAAGCACCAATCTGGGCTCAGCTGAGCTCCCAGTCCAGCCTAGGGGCCACCTCTTAACACCCTGCAGTCACTCCACCTCGGAAGCTCTCTCTCTGTTCCTGCCAGGAAAAGTATAGTTGGGGCACGTGTCTAATGTTAAACTGAAGATGCAAAGCAGGGAAATGCACACACACGGCATCAGAGGACAGCGGCGACTTGTTTTTCCTCACAGACAGTAGGCCCGCCATAAATGCACGATCCCCAGTGGCTTTATTCTGGGTCGTTGATTTACGCGATCCGTTTTCTGGAAGGTTTCTCATTTCTGCACCAGGGTTCAGGGAAAAGTCTCCTGAACATCACTCCCACACCGCCCCCATGGGCGCAATGGGAGCTCTCTGTCCCAGGCTGGAGTCCAGATTCCAAAGATCGTTACTGTACCTTTTGGCTTGGCTGACATAAGGCAGCTGTATAAGGAACTAAAGCAGTTGAGGTTGCATTAAGGAAGTAAAATCCTAAAAAATGAGAAACGGTCCGGTCTAGAGCCGCCGTGTTTTCAAAGCAGAAAGACAACGCGCACCAACAAAAACAGAGAAGCTGAGCTGTGCAAGGGTGTTTTTTTTTTCCGGGACAGCACCTCTTACACAGAGTGCACTTCATACTTGTTTGCTCAGTGGGCGGGCTGAGCCAGTCACAGGACTCGCCAGCGGAGCTCTCTCTGCTTTAACCCGCTTGGCTTCACAAGAGCCCTGCAAGTCGCCAGCAAGCAGAGGCGCAGCAACCAGGTGCGTTTCCAGCCGGTGAAGCCATGCAGCCTGGCCAATGTGAGCCTGCCATCTCGGATCTGACACCGTCTGGTGTCCGTATAGACCTCCCAGTGCCTTCCTTCTCCTCTGCACAGGAGCTCCTGCATTCACACGGATTGTGTCTTCGGCATTCCGAAAAGTCTGCCTTCCAGTCTTTCTCATATGGGAGGGGGGAGGGTCCGTTGCATGTAGCCATACGCTTATAAACGGATGATGCCATTTTTCTAGCTATGTATTATATTCAGTCCAGTATATATACACGGTCAAGTGCTTGTCTAATTATTGATCCAGCGCAGGTTTTGGGGGCATGCAGGGCAGTCCCCGGTCATGCTCATGCTGCTGAGATTCCATTAGTCCTCAGGGGCTGTGCAGGAAATTCTGGAAGAGCTCTTACCAGGCCAAGGTCACAAACTCATGGCTGCTGTTCTTTCTTCCGCTGGCTGGCAGCTGGGGTTTGTATCTCATCCCAGACATCCACTGAATAAGTAGGGTCTGTGAGCCTGCGGGACCCTGTCTGAGCCCAGCCAGATGTGGCGGCTGCTGCAGCTGACATCTGAGTCGATGAGGTCTGAGCGTTCTGCTCGGAGCTGGATGTAGAGGTCACAGAGGTCATGCGACACTGCCAGGGGGTCTGTACTGCTAAGGCCTTTTGGTTTGTTTATACAGTCATGCATTGTTGCTATTCATCCCTGACACTTAGTGTGAAAAGGGCAATTTTCCAGTCACCTTGGAGGTGATGAACCGGCCTGGGAGATGCCACAGCTACATACCTGGGGAAAGGCAGGCAGGTCTAAATGCATCAGGTTTTCTGGAAGTTTGTGGCTCGGAAACATCTTTCTTGAATCCAGTCTCCAGTATGACTGTAATCAAATGTGGAAGACAACTTCCACTTTTCTCATTTTGAGTTATTTTTAAATCTGTGACAGCTGCTCTGTTTGGTTAAGGTAAAAGGTGACATCAGCCAAACAAAATGGTTCATGTGTTTAAATTTTGCATTGAAAATGTGCTGTACACCTTTGTTTATTATTCAGTAATTATTGTCAGGCCATTAACCAGCTATCCTTAATGCATGCTGCAGAGCTGAAACCTAATTCATGCTCCTCTCTATACTTGCTCCAGTGTTTCAATTAGGCTGTCTGCTACAAGGTTGTGGAGATCAATGGCATTGATTCACGAGAATTACAGCCCAGTCAGTCTCCTGCAGAACTACTGCTAATGAACAAGAGCTACGAGTTACATGGGGAATAAACAACTGCTGTGGCTTTACAGAGACAGCACAGATATCACCATTGTGATGTACGACAGCACTGAAGCATGCAAATGTGTGCATTTCAGTGCAATAGGCAATAGGCAAAGGGATACTGTTGGTAGTTTGGTTAAATCAAACTGCACAGTTGGGGTTAAAGATCAGAAATCAGGGCCATCCTGACAAAAGCTACGCAGACCCACACACACCTGCTTCCTCGATGAGATCTCAAGAGTCTCCTTCGGGGATGATAAATAAAAGAGAAAATGAGAAATTAGCTAACTGCTCCTGGGTCTGTGTCATGACAGACAGACGATGGGGTTGTGGAGGGTGTCTGCGCTGTGGGAGTGAGCTGAGGACTGTAATCTGAGCCTTCTGCTCACAGCTGCAGCGAAGAGTTCATCAGTCCAGCCCGAGAGAGGCAATTAACGGTGAGACCGGTGATCTGTGTGACAGGAGAGCGAGACGCTGAGATAGCGGATTCTTGATCGAGGCTGTGTGGGCTGAGGACGACAGCTGGGAACAGTCCTGTGTGTCCTCCTCACCTGCTGTTAGCAGGAGGCATGTGCTCTTCACAACCCCAGTATTTCTACTCAAGAGCTCAGTCATAAGAATAGAGCAGCCCTGTAGAATTCATAGATGTAGTTCCTTGATCTGAAGAAAGCAGGTAGCACACCTTGTTGTTTAGCTCTGACAGTACCAAGTTCTTGTTTAGGAGCAAGTAAAGGTTTATTCCCTGCTGAAAAGAGAAGAAAAGAAACACAACGGTTTGGCTGTGGAGCCTCCTTCGGGTATGAAGAAGAAGAAGAAGAAGAAGAAGGCTCCACAGCCGGAATGTTGTTCCTTTTGTTCTCTTTTCAGCAAATAATAAACTGTTAACTTGTTCCTTTGCAGCCTGCACCTGCTGACGCAGCTACCAACGCGAACAAGTTCTTGTTTAGCTGACTGGAAAGAGGGCGTGACATTCCCAGACAGCTGGCCCTCAGAATGAGAGTTCTGTGCTGGTGTTTAAGAACGCTGCTATTCCGTGTGTGCCCTTTCACATTCTGTGTTTAAACACGCGTGGTGTCCTTGTGCTGAAAGTGACATCTCAGGTAACAGAAGGGGTTGGCCGGGGCTGTGCTCGGATTGTAAAAGGCCCCTGGCAGAGCAGAGTAGGCACTGCGCCTGCTGTGTCCTTCAGATGGCCGCCTGTGAATAAACTTCCTGCTGAGCTGCACTGGAGCCCATAGTCGAGCAGTTTCTGCTGAAGGCGGGACTGTTGGGCATGGCCGGGCCTGTGGCTGTGTGTGCCATTGGAGCGCAGCAGCTGTGTTAGCTTCCCCGGAGCTGCTGGCTGTGATCGGGCACAGATCTCTGCTGTGGGTTTCCTGCAGATCCGCAGCTACGGGCTCAGTCTCGGTTATTCAGCGTCTGCCAGGCATCAGCTGCTGTGGCTCAGCCCCAGGCCTGTGATCTGTGGCCTGGGTCGAGCTGTGTCCGGAGTCGCCTGGTTCCTGTGGCCCGTTATGACAAGCCCTTCACCTGGACTTTCCCTCCGTTCGCTGCGATCCCGTCGGTGATCTCGGGTCTTCCTTTCCCTTTATGTCTGGTCCAGATAGAGCAGCGCGCACAGTTCCGCGCGACCAGCTCGGCCACGGCTTTTCCCCAAGAGCTCAGAGCTTTGGGGAGCCTGGAGACGAGCTCCCCAGCCGCGTTGCAGAAGCTGACTTCCTGAAACCCTTTCACAAACGCCTGGACGGTCCTGGGATCAGTTAATTACTGCCAACACAATGGACTAGACTGCTTGAACGGCCTCCTGTACTTTGCAGCCTTCATGTGCCCTTTAATGGCTTTGCATCAATTACATTTTATACTCTGCAAAATACCTAATTTGGTGATGCAGCGAGGGACGTGGGAGGGCGCCTTCAGCTCAGACGGGGATTAAGCTGCAGTGGGACAGACGGTGCGACCCCTGCCCTGCTCTGCGAGTGGGCGTTCCTGAGCCGCGCAGTCCCTGTGATCTTAATTTAATGGATACTGCAGCTTTTTGAGTCGAGAACCTGGATCATCCAAGCATGTCTCGGTCATATGTTCAATCCCCCACTGTCTGGAAAGAGCAACCTTTAATTATCTTTAATTAATGTGCAGCTCGTCCTCATTAACATGGAGGAGGTGTGCACAGTGTTGATTTTCCTTGCTGTTCATGGCCACTAGGGGGCCCTTCTCTCACAAAGCCCCCTGGCAAGAGTTCAGTGCTGAAAACGCTGTAGGAATAGTCACTTTAAACATTTTACTGTTTTAACATAACAGTAGTAGCAATAGCAATTTAATTAACTGCATTTAACTGTAAACACGGCTGTGGGTGGAGAAGTTTAAGTCTTTAATTAAAAGAAATGATGAAAGAAAATTCTATTTTTAATTTAAAATTTGGATTTTGCAAATGAGAGGAGGCTTCTACTCCCACAATCTTTTCGGTGAAGAGGTGCCTCCTGTTCTCAGTTTTAAATACACTTCCATTAGTAGTTTTCACTCGTCAGCTGGGTTGGCTTTGTTAGTTCCTTTGTGGATCCTGAATACTTGGATCAGGTCTCCTCGCGGTCTTCCCTGTTCTGCACTAAAAAAAGATTTAATTCTTTCAGCCTGTCAGTGCATTCCTTTAATCCCAGGAATGTATCGGGTTGCTCTTCCCCGGTGTTTTGTTGTTCAAGAGCAGCAGTACTGTGGGGGGGGAGCTGGTTTTCGGGAGACTGCACTGAGATCCAGATCAGTCCTGGTCTTTTTGTGCATATAGGAAGGATCCAGCTGCTCCTCCTGCGCTTGGTGCAGACCTGTGCCAGGGAGATCGCTGCAGGGGCACGTTGTGTTTCCTGCACTCCTGCAGGCACCTGGCAGTGCTGCAAACACCCTGAGCTTTCCGCTGTGCATCGCGGCCATTCCTGCAGCCAGCGCTGACGGCGCCGTTTCCATGGGCAAACCTTCACTGCCTTTCCCTTTGCTGCGAAAGGCATTACGTCATCTCCCGGCAGCAGCAGGGTGGGAGGAGGGGTGGGGTGGGAGTGGGGGGGGTGGGAGAGGGGGAGGAGGAGCCCGAGTTCAAATGTGCTGCTGCTGCTGCTGCTCTGCTTCTCTGCGGGAGTGAATAAAGAGTCAAAAACGAAAAGCCCATTCAGATTGCGCAACAAATTCCCCCCCAGTGGATTAAACCCCCTTTCCCTGCCAAAAAACGCAATTCCAGCCAGATTTAAAAAAAAATAAATATTAAAGGCGAGAGGGAGCGGTTGTGTGTGAACTAATCTTCGCAGTGTGGTGGGATAGCAGGCCGCTGGGCGCTGGCTGTGTGGACACTGGGCTCTGGCTGTTTCTGTGGCCTGTGGTCTGTTGGACAATAGAGCCAGCATATGGCCATGGTGGTGCTGGGGGGAGGGGGGAAGTTGGCGTCGCTCCCCTGCAAATTAATTTATCTTGGCATCTGTACAATGAGGGCTCTGTGGCTGGCTGCTCCAAGCAGGAACTGGATATTTGTCCTTTGGAGATTTGGAGAGAGAGCTGGAGAGCTGCCCCAGTGAACCCTAGGATATTTGTGCAAATTTAACACCACTCAGGAGCCTTTCTTAGGAGGCACAGCTTGTTCTAAAGAGACTTGGCGCATCAAAATAATAATCTCCCCTCCCGCAAACCAGGGCATTTGTGCAAACAGCTCCGTGCTGGGTGTTAAAATGCAACAGATGCCTTGTGCATGAGCGTCTCTGTTGTGTTTATGTCTTTTATTTCGTGCTTGGTGTTTTGTTTTTGAGACGACGGCTCATTTCAGTGTTTGCTGACACTGGATATCACCAGTGCCGCACGTTTAAAATGTTGTTTTCACTTTCAAAACAAAATGCTATCCAGTATCAGGTGAGAAATAACTCTGTCATTTCTGGCCAGGTGGTCTATAATTAAGCTTCTGATGCAAAGTTGTTCTATAGAATAATTGCTCTCAACTGCACTATATCTCCAATGCATTTGATTGACGGTTTAAATGCACAGGTCTTGTCACTGATAGAGGAGGCAAAGGAGTAGGGGGGTAGACCACCTACAGTCTCCTCTACAGCAGCTGTCTGCAACTTGCACAGCAGTTACGCAAGTATTCAGACTATAGATACTAGTATGTACTTATTGTCTCACATGTGATGACGTAGTTGTCTACAGAGGTGGCACTGCATTTTTATAGATACAGCATTGTCTTGTGTGCTACAAAGTTGCTCTTATTAACTTTATTGTACTTTTAACTGTTTTCCATATAGAGACGGGGGAAATGAACTACATCTCTAGAGAAATGATCCAAGTATCTAAAATTCTAAGGGGTACATAAATTAATCAAGAAGAATGATCTAATCCTGGTCCCAGATTTCTTTTGCACCAGCAAACCGGAATCTAGCCACACCCCTGGCTGTAAGAATAATTACAGCAGTTCATTAGTGAACACAGCTGATCGTGATAGAGGAGAATCTCAGTCTTGTAAAATAGATTGCTTAGCAGCAGCTGGATCCGCAAACAAAACGTGATAGGCTTGGGAATCGTCTTTGAGAAAGTGCCTGTGAGGGAAGGGGATGTTTTGAGGGATAGGGAAAGGAACCCCTCTGGTTCAGTGCCTGTGGAGGCAATGACTACACAGTTGTAGGAACTGAACTCCATTTCCCATGAGTCTGTGTTTGGCGAGGGGGGGGGGGGGGGCGGAACTGTCTTGAGCCCGCATCGCCGTGGAGCCACTGTGTGACACAGGGGTGGTCGCTGCTGGAATCCTGCTTCTGGTGGAGATGCAGACACCTGGTTCCCAGTGCACTGCCATATTTGGTTGTGTCCTGACCGCCCTGCGCCTGGTCTGTGATCACAGTGCTTCCTTATTTCTCCTTATAAGGCCGTGCTTCTCCTGATTCTGCCATCCCGTCGGCACTGGGACAAACATCCGCACGTCTGGGGGGAAAAAAAAATGCTTCACACATCTTAATGAATTGATTGGGATTAAAAGTTTCCAGCTTTTATTAGGGGGGTGCACTGTTCTGTCGCGAAGCTTGTAGCTCGTCCTCCTGGCCCAGAGGAGAGGAGCACATCCATCTCTGAGCCCCTTCTTGGTCTTTGTCTGTTCTCCTTGATTTTGCTCCTGTCTGAAGTTCATGTTTGGTGGAGGAAGTGTTTTTGAGTGCCGGAGTATTTTTGTTTTTAAAGCAGAACAAACGAAAGTAAAAAGCTGGGCTCAAAACAGTTGTGAAAGGGTCATTTCTGTACAAGCCAACAGAAGTATGCGGAGTATTTGATAATAGCGTGTCCTGTTTACTTAGTCCCTCTTCGGTTTATAACTAGAGTTCAGCAACCCTGCTATCCCTTCCAAAAGTCTGCCCCTCACTCCCTCTCTCTCTCCAAAAGAAAAATAAAGCTCAGTGATTTGGAGAAATCCCCTTCAGAATATTCCACAAAAACAGAGCTCACTGGCTAGCAGGAAGGGGAGACAAGTGCCTAGTGGAATTCTCCTCAGTGGAATTCTTCTTCTGCTTAGCATCTGGTCTCTCCAAGGCTCTGTTTCAGCAGGAGAGTGAGCTGCAGGGGGCTCTCTTGCCCTGAGCCCTTGTGAGAGATACAGAAATGAGATCAGAGACCTGCAGCACCTTTGGCCTTGAGGCCAGATTGGTTAAGTGTGGAAGGCAGGAGACTGTCCATGTGATGCCCGATGCTGGGCAGCAGGGAGTGTGTGCATAGGTGAGAGAGGGAGGGGGTTAATAATGAAAATGTGGGAAACTTCAATTCTGAAGCAGTATGTGTTTTTTTTAATGGGTTTGATGTCTCTGTAAGCGACGTGAGGGTGAGGCCTACTGCACATCAGCAGTTTTGCACAGAATCGACATGCCTGTCAGACAGTACAGTCCTCCACAAGGAGACTCCCACAGCCGACAGGCGTGGTCCTGTACAAGCCTGCTCCTCCAGCTGCATCTCTGCCCTCAGCTAAGGGAGTTCTGCCTGCTGTGTGGGAATTGGCAGGTTTTTGTGAAGATTGCTAGGTTTCCCGAGAGATAGAGCACACCACAACTGTTTGTTGTCTTGTTTGCCTAAGAAAAATATGTTAAATGAAAATGCAGAGTTTTTGGTTTCTGTGTTGGGTTAGCTGAAAGAGCTCAACGTCTGTGAAAACCAGGGATCAAAGCGAGCGGAGGTGTCCTGTTGGGGCTCGTCCATGTGTTCGCCGCGTGCGGCCCTGATGGAGTGGGAGGTGCAGCTGAAGGCCTGGTGTTGGGGAGCTGCTGGCAAAGCTCAAGTCCTCTGAGTCTCTGAGCCCTCAGCCCACGGACAGCAGCTCCCAGCGTTCAGCGGCTCAACACACTCATTTCCTGTGCCTCTCCCTCGCTCACGTTGCCATAATTAGGAGGGAGCGTGTAATGAACCTTGTTTTCCTTCGGCTCAGGGCGCCCACGCACTCCTTAATTAGCCACTACGTGCGGAACGGAGCTGAGCGATTGAGTTTCCGTGCTTGTCATGTAGTCGCGAGCAACTGTCACTACCGCTTCCCCTTTTTGTCCCCTCTGCACAGCGGGGCACGGCAGCTCCGGCAGAGACTGCGGCCCGGCAGGAGAGCTGCGCAATCCCACGGTGCCTTGCCTCTCCAACTGGGGCGGGGGGTGTGGGAGAGCGGAGGTCGCGCGGCCCAGATCCGTGAAAGTGCTGGATATCAGCAACGGAGACGGCCAAGACTCTGCTCCAAAGCGACCCTTAACAAAAGGCCCGAGTAGACGTCGCGAGCAGGGCTCCCCAGGTGGCAGCGCCCAGGTGGCCGAGCACCCCCGGGGCAAAACTGGCGCAAACTCTGACTGTGCCGGTTGCCGTCCGCGAGACCCCCGCCCCCGCCAGGCGCCGGTGGGCCCACAGGAGGCGTGTCCCATGGCGACTGGCAGTGCCGGTGGGCGTGTCGGTGGACTGCGCTCACGGGACCCGTCTCCCCGCAGCAGGTGCCCGAGTCCCTGGCGTTATCTGGAGAGAACGGGCGACTCCAGATTTGGCGAGCGTATGGCAAAACATCGACTGACTATTGCAGATTCCGCAAGATCTTGTTCAGGACTTTACCGCCATGACAACTCGTTGCCTGGAATTTGGTTCGGCAAGCTCGGATAATTAAAGACGTATAACACAAAGACGCCACATAAGACCAATAACAGAATGCATCCACCCAGCACAGAAAAGGAAGAAAGCGACAACATTCTTCCTCACCTCGGTGGTCCTATGCCCTTCATCCTCTCTGCTTGGTTCGTGGGAACGCTACAGAGCTGTTCCAGCGATAAGGAAGTTGAAACTGCCCCTGTGTCTCTGGGGTCCAGTTGCCTCCTGGCAGACTGAGGTCTTTCCTAGTGTCCTTTGTCTGAGTGCGTTGACCACAGTCTGCCTCCTGTCTCTGACCGGGCGTCGCGCTCCCTGCCTCTCCCTCTCCTCCTCAGATTAAGAAGCAGCAGCAGGATGTGATGGGGTTCCTTGCAGCCAATAAGATCGAGTTTGAGGAGTGCGACATCGCCGCCAACGAGGACAACAGGAAGTGGATGAGGGAGAATGTTCCGGAGAGCTTCCGACCCTCCACTGGGAACCCCCTGCCCCCCCAGATCTTCAACGAGGAGCGATACTGCGGGGTGAGCTGCAGGTGTCAGGGAAGGGAGGAGGACTCCCACAGTGCATAGCAACCTGTGGTATTCCAGGTTTTTCCAGCAGCCGGGGCCTAATATGTCAACATACAGCAGGTGCTGGATACGTCGTACTGGTTATCCTTTTGGGCTTAATGTGTATAGGTCAAATTGCTGTATGTGTGTATATTTTGTGTATGCAGTGTATGAAAAAATGGCATTTTAAGTAAAACCTGAAAGGGATGATGCTGTCAAGGAGTCTAATTCTATTCTGAATACTGGTGAATCACTCTAAACACCCGGTAATGCAGCCAGAAACCAGGATTTTCAACACTGTGCGCACAGAGCTCACTGCAAGATTGATAATTAGCAAATCCCTCCATTAGAAAGGTACAGGCCAGGCCTGTTGACAAACTGTTTTAAAACTAGTGCGATCTGGACAGATTTCCATGCAGTTACAGCAGATGTAGCAGGTGGAGCAATACAGTAGCTGTAAGATCCTTCGCTGTAATGTTTCCCATCAGCTGCATTTTAATAGGCTACCTCTCCGAAGCTCCCCTCAGGAACAAAATGGATGCAAATTCTCCATGGGAGAAAAATGTTCCAATAGCAATGCGGGACCAATGCAACAAGAGAATGAGCATTGAGAAAATCCTGGTTCTTTCCCAACTGGAATCATCTTGTAAGCGTTGTTTTGGGGAAAAGAAATACAAGAATCCCTCCATGCCTGCTGCTGGAGGAATGTGAATCGAGTTTTGGACTTTTGGCAGATTGTGGATTAATACCTCTACAGATTAACTAGCAAAACATGACCAGTAGGACATATTCAGCACCTGGTGTTGGTTGTCGCATATGCAAATAGCAGAAATCTCACAAAGCTGAGAAAAAATATGGGTCCTGTTAGACTCCCCTGCACACTGCTGACCAGCATGCTCCCCACCTGGGACGCCTGGGCCTGGTCCCAGCTGCAGCCCTGCCCTGCCCTGCCCCCTGCCCTGCCCTGCCCTGTCCTCTCCTGCCCTGGTGTCCGTGCGTGCATGCACATGGACTTTTTACTCCTCATTCAAGCAAGCGCTGAAGGAGTTTCCTGGCCTGTGGTTTTTGCAGAATTACCAAGCCTTCTTCGACGCCAGGGAAGATAACGCGGTCTACGCCTTCCTAGGTCTGACTGCTCCCCCGGGGTCAAAGGTGAGTGAAACAACACTGGGGCACTTCACGGCTGGGGAAACGGGGGGGGGGGAGAACAATTCACTGACAGCGGTACTCTGATCCAGGTGCCTTGATGGGATGTGTAGGTTTTGGACCTAGTGTTGGAAGTGATTCCTAGCGTGTTGCGTAATTGATTATGGCTGCAGAGATGGAATGGGGGCTCATCTGGGAGTGTCTTCCCAGAACTGAACTGCGGCTCAGCCTGCTTGTAACTCCCGATGAAAGCATGGTTATTGTGTGACCTAATCCTTGGAAAGGCGAACTAGGGGCTGATAGTCCTCTTGTGGAAGAGGAGAGAGACCGTTCGAAACGCCCTCGAGTGCAGGGAGGCAGTGATTAGCCCGCTGGCTGTTGTAGTGAGTCGGCGGCCTGGTTCGCAGCAGGCGAGAAGGTGCGAGTCGGTTTTTTTCCAGGGCGATAAGATGTCTTCTCCAGATAAACGCGTGACTCACACCTGCGATACAATTTCCAGCTCCAGAGAGTTCTGAGCAGAACAGAGCTGCCCTTGTGGCTCAGATAAGGTACAAGGAAGCAAACAGCCAAACGCCCAAGTGCACAGGTCCACCTGGCCTGCTGCACACACACGTTCAAACACACACACACGCCCCCCTCGCTCTCTGGCCATTCTCTCTTGCAAACCAGCATGCAAATCTCATGCAAAAAAAAAAAAGTGCCAGTTTGTTCAGCTAGACAAAACGCAAATGTAGCCAAATTTAGACACGGATACTATGTACCTTGGCAACAAAAAGTAAAAAAAAAAGAAACTACAGCTGTACGGAGTTACTGTATGTGCTTCAAGCTCAGCACATCTGGAACAATAAGGCATTGCAAGTATTGATACTTAAGTATGTAATTGAAGGTGTTACACTAAATAAATTGAGAGTTTGTCTTCCATTTGTAAGTCATATGCTGCTCCCACATGCTTTATGATTCGAGCCTACAGACAGAGCGTTTGTCTGTGGCTGTCCAGGTCTGAAAACTACAGAATACCCTCCTCTCTCCCGAACCTGCATATTTCTTTGTCTCTCTCTTCGTCCAGAGAGTCTCTTTTCCCCTTGTCCAGCACTGGCCCAGCGCTCAGAGGCAGGTGTTCATGACCCTCGCCGTGCAGGTGCTGGACAGATGTGCTGGACAGGCGGGGGATAAGGGAGGGGGGAGAGAGCACTGCTGAGCTGTGCCCGGGGGCTCACTCTGACACTCCTTCCTGAGTGACAGCGTTTGTTAACCTGCACGCTGTCCAGCCCTGACGGACCAGGGCTGTGTGTGGCTTTTGTAAAGGTCAGGAGATTAACTGAAACAACCTACAGCTGCGCATTTTAATTGGGTGGGGGGGGGAAAAAAGACAACTATCAGATGAAAGAAAAAATAAGTCGGTAAAAACAGATACCAAATGACCCAGGAGGTACTTGTAAGCCGATAATTAATATATAAAATCCTTCTCTTTGTTTCACACCCAGACGTGAATTACTTGTTACTGCGACTAGCTGACCACTTCCTCTGTTCACAGGAAGCCGTGGCCCTGGCCAGGCAGCAGCAGGAACAGCAGCAGTAGCAGACAAGCACCTTCCTCGGCAATCGGCGCCCTCTCCTGTCAATGTGTAGTACTGCAGCCACAGCAGCGATGTCAGGGAGAGCCCGTGCTGAGATGACCCTACTTAGCAGTGTTTCCATCCATCATAACCTGCTTCTTTTTATATATATATAACTTTTCCCCTGTTTTCTATTTAAAAAAAAGAAAAGGCAAGCCAAAATATATTTTTGTTAGAGGGAGAGGGGGAACAAAATATATATTTTTCGTTATTGTTAATTTTGTATCCAGCGTCTTATAATAATAAATGGTAGGTACAAACATACCCCCATAGATTGCACGACTTTATTGCACTAATAATCTTCTGTTCATTTAAACAGAGGCTATCCACAATACCCAAAACAACAAAATTCCCTGAGACGTGATGTGGTTTTGGATTCTAAGGGTCTGTGGTCTCTGCTTTACCTGATGGTAGATAATTTAAGGCTCTGTAGGTCTGTTTAACCACTGAACTCCATAGGTCGTTATGATTAGAAAAAAATGTCTCTGCCATGTCTCTGGAGGCGGTGTGACTCTTTCTCTTGGTTCTGTCCCTACGAATTTGAAAGTTGGGGCCTTTAAAAAAATTAGCACATGCTTCATACACAGGGTTCCGTTCTGGTGCCTTCAGAGACCCCAGAACAGGCTTTCAGGGCTGTCCAGCTGACCCACTGCCCTGCAGGGTCCTGGATGCAGTTCTCTTGCACGAGAGTCAGATTAAATTTGGTGGGGAGTCCAGTCTCAAAGACGACGCACAATGCTATTCAGGGGCGTCCCGTTTGAACTTCCTGGGGCCCGGGTTCAGGCTCAAGTCAAATTTTAAGATTTTTACAATCCCACCCCGCCTGCTCAGTCCCCACATGTGAAATCCAAACTCCTCACTGGACTCGCTGTGCTTTGCTGAGATCACGGGACAGCTGGCACCGACAGCTGGATTCAGAGCTCGGTGACTGGCACCGAAAGGTGAGGGCTTGCTTTGATCCGGGCCCGGTGAGTTCATCCAGCTGCTGATGAATATGTCAACCACAGGAAGACCTAGAATTTCTAGCTGCAGTCCGGGAGTCCTATCATTTCAAAAGCTGACAGAATCAAAAGCCTTAAGCTGTAGGACACCTTGGGTTTTGTCTCCAGTTTGCGACAGTCTGCAGTCAGTTTCTGCCTGTTCATTTCCAGTGACAGTGATGTCTTGCTGATTATTTGTGTCTCATCTGTACATTGTGTCTGGGCTCTGGGCTGCTGTCCTTTGCTTTGTTCATGATAAAGCTTCCATGTTGAGTGCCATGTTGTGTTCCGATTGTACTTTGTGTTCCCTTTCAATCCGACAAACGGGAGATGGGGGGCGGTGTTTGTGTTTGATGTTTAAGCACACGAAACGACAAACTGTGGGATGTTGCAGTCTTCCCAAAACAACATGAACTGCAGTCCCTCATTCCTGAATACGGCACTCTGCTGACTACCATTGGATACAGGTAGTTGTCACAAGGATGAAGTTAAACAATGCATTGGTAGTTGACTAAATGTTATTTAAGCTAAATTTCACTGTAAATACAGATGTAGAGAGGGGATGGATGATGACCATGATGGGGATGATCATTATGAGTGACCTTAGCCATTATTCAAGACAGAGCAAAGACTGCCATAAACAGATTTCAGTATAAATGCAATAGAAAAGCACATAAGTACAGCAAGATAGAAATGGGATGAGATTTTGAGCACTTGGTACTTGGTTTAGCAGTGCAGCGGAGGCAGCTATAGCTACAGCTACAGAAAATGCAACAGCAGCAATACAAAGGCTTAGCCAGAGGCGCAGGTCAGGGGCAGATCAAGGTGTTTCAGGAAAAGAATGTTCTCTGCACGGTCCCCTCACCTGTGTTGTGTTTTCCCAGCCCCTGGCTGACACAGAGCTGTTCTGGAATGCTTCAGGCTATGTGGCTGGGATTAACCAAATTCCATGCATTTTTCCCCACCCAATACTAGCCACTGAGCAGATTTTTTTGCGAGAATTTCAGTATGATCCCTGCCACATTCCTTAAACCCAGAGCAGATGGGCAACACGGGAAGTGTCGGAACACGCAAAATGATCAGCACAATCGTGTGCTGATGCACAGCTGCTGCTTTGTAATTTATTAAGATATAGAAGAGGAAATTGTTGTGCCTGGGAGCCCTGCAGTTCTGAGACCTAGTCATATTTGTTTCTGCTCTTTCTTAATATGCGTTGAGATGCCAAGTCAGATTCTCTGTGGTGGAATTTGACAGCAGTGAGAGGCTGTCAAGAATGTGTATTCTTAGCAAGACGCATTCTGCTCCGCACAGAGACTCCTGTGATAAATCTGCAGGCCGGCAGTCCTGTTTGGAGACGTACAGAGACTGATCTGGGCGCCCTGATAACCTCCTGCCCAGCAGTGCGTAACACAGCATGACTTCACTGCCTCAGATGCTGTACAGGTGGAAGTAGCTCACACACAGTGCTGTGTCACAGGGTCACAAGACAAAAGAGAAGGGTGAAAAAGCCCCAGAAATTTCCAACATTCAAATATTGTTTAAATATATAGTTACATAACCTTGTGAACCAGGGTGCACTTGTCTGGTATTTCAGTCTAATTTTCACTGGCAGCCAGTGCAATATATAGAGATCAGGAGTTACTTTATGAGATGATACATAAAACTTGAGGCACATGAACTGCAGAATTAGGGACGCAATGAAGCTTATTTAGTACTCTAGACGATATTCCAATAAGATGATACAGCAATAGAATCTTGATCCAATAAAGTCATGTATCCATGTTTCATCATTAAACAGGCAGAGCAAGTGTCTTATCCAAGCAACGTGATGCCCATATGTTATTTCCTAACATGAGCTTCGAATGTCAACACAAGCTGACTTCAACTGTTTCTACTGCTGCGATAGCAGAGATCGTCGTGCAACCGTTCGCACTGTGCCAGGGGAGAGGGGTTTGCATGGCAGAGCAGTGTGCCAGGGGAGAAACATGGGCTGCTGAATAGGGATGAGCACTGAGAGCTGCCTGCAATGAGGGGCTGCACGGCCCCAGCCAGTTAACTTGATTGTGTTAGTTTCCAACTAACAGGAAGTTGAATGAAGTTTATAACAAAAGTTCGGGAGGGATGACAATAGCCAAGTTCCAACAGCCTCAGCTGTCCGTCATTTGTAATAAATCTTGTAATCAGTTGTGACTAAAACACTCCAAAAACCTTTGGGTACGCTTAATTCTTAGGTGTTGTTATTCCTAGCGTCTGAATGCAGAGTGCTGTTGTTTGACAGCTCCAGTCCAGAGAGTGTGTGTGTGTGTGTGTGTGTGTGTGTGTGTGTGTGTGTGTGTGTGCAGGTTGTGCTCACCCCGGGCCTGAGCAGGGAACGAGTGGGAGGAAACAGAGGAGAGACCTTCTGAAGAGTCTTCCACCCTCCCCGGTGCTCCTCTGAAGGCAATCTCAAATCGTCTGGCCACGCAGCTCCAGCACAAGTGCTCAGGGGTTTCAAAGTGCAAGGTCACCCCTGCTCTGCTCTACTCAGGCTCAAGGCTGGATCGGCCATTTCTGGCAGCTAACAAGTGTTTTGACAGTCAGAACACATCCGACTGAAGGAAATTCCCAGAGGAGCATGGGAAATTCTTATGTCCAAAAGGCAGCTGGATGCACAAGACGGAGCACAAAAAGGAGCAAAGCGATCTAGAACCTTGTGGCTTGGCTCTTTAGAGTACGGTGAGATGCAGCAACAGTGGAAAGTTTGCAAAACTGCCCTTGAATACAACAGCACAAACTATGGACCAAAGGACACGTTAAAAGGCAAGTGAAACTGCCTGACATTGGTTGATGTAAATACTGTAAATCCAGTGTGGGCCAGGTTTCAGGTTTAGTAAAGCAGGAGTCATTTTACCGCACTGACATCCAGGTTCGGCTGAAAAGCAGTTACAGGAAACATCATCTCATTTCCCATGTGCCAACATCTGGCACTGCCCGCCAGACACCTGTCCACTTTGTTCGTGTTTTACAAGTGACCTACATTAACGGTGCAAGCATTGCTAATTGGCTTCTGGGAAAGGTGGCTCTGGTGGGAGGGTGTGTTGGTGTCGGTGTGTGCCCTGTGATGGACTGTGTACCTCCTATGTACCCGTGGCTTGCCGGGATAGGCCCAACTCTGAGCAGGATAAAGCAGTTCGAAAAGGGATGACTGGATAAATTGAGCTGCTGTTTAATTACAGCTAAAGAAGAGTCACATAAAGTGTCACATAATGGTGAGAGCATCGTGGGTTTTTTCCAGAGTCACCTAGACAGGTGTTGTAAATGTCATGCTCGTTAGGTGGCAGCGTTCTGCCTGTGAAGGACTGAAGCTGACCCTGGTGTAGGTACTCGCTGGTTAAGTACAGTAAGTCATATTCTTCCTCTATGACGACAGGAAAGAAATGATCATTTTACAAATACATCACGCAACAGGATTATTACGATGTTGTAAAATATAAATATTCAGGGTAAGGGTCAAAGAAGCACAGTGAAATGAGAGGAAACCAGAAAACCCACCCAAACACGGGGAGAACATTCAGGCTCCCCACAGAAGGAGTTCACCTCCATCCAGAATCAAGAATACCCCTATATCCACGCCAAGTCCCATTATCAGTTACGAAACATTATAATTCCCCACTATAAAAGTGCTGTTAATGAGTTTCCTCTGCTACTATCAATCAAGCAAAAAAACTCTTACTCTTGGGACTAAATTCCAAACCTGCCAGTATAAACATGCTTCGCCTTTCAATATTGCGATCTTATCGACCAGCAAAACTAGAGGATTATTCAGTCATCGTGCAGAAAAGTGCATCTCAAATAAGCACTCGGGCGCAGTTGTATTTTTCTTTGCAACCTCCTTGTCTCAGAAGATCGATTGTACCACAGTTTATTCCTTATTCCACTTTTGCTCACACTGTGAAGCATCAGTACTTTTGAAGCAGCGATAAAATATTTCTAATGCAAGTGTAGATTCGTGTGATCAGACCATTGGCATTATGAAATTCTGTCCATGCTGCCCTGAGAGTTAAAAAGGAAAACAGGGACTTAAGAGGAATTAAGAAGCCTCAGAGGGGGTGTACACATGTACTTTAATTGTCAAACGCAGTATTGCACATCAGGGGATTACCAGGCACACTGCACGAGCACAGCTTTGTGATTGCAAAACCCAAATCCATTACTGCAAAACAAATTGGTCCATAATCTCCCCTAATTCGCAACGGGTCCGTTCTTGCATCTTAATCATCAGAGGAGAGCAGTGGAGGAGCCTTCGAGGACAGCCGAAGGAGAGGGCAAGGAAGCCCGAGGTGAAGGAGGAAAAGAGCAGGAGGAGGAGGAAGGTGGAAAATGACAGCAGCACTTTACAACAAAGCTCTATAACCACCTGGGGCAAAACACAAGGTCTACAGTACTAGTCCCTCCGGCATTTGAAAATCACGGGCTTCTGTGTCAAGTTTCACTATGATGGGGCTCAGAACAGGGTAGTGTATCAGCAGGAAAAACTCAGAAAAAACCCATAAACTGAGTTTACACTCATGACACACGCTGACACTGCCTCGCGCTTATTGGCAGCATGAAATCCTGAATCCATCAGGCTGTAAATGCTTTCTTAGCTCTGAGCAGATTACGCTACTTTGATGATCAAGAAAATTTACATATGCCAGCAAAGAAATCATATACTCTAGGTATGTCAATGTCTCTTGTTCTTCAATGCTTGGAAAACCCATAGGTGACTGACTGAATACCCTGTACTAGTTTATCCGATTTAACAATCCTTCTGTGAAAGGGCACCAGGTGTAAGTTAGTGGGTGTGTGCTGTACAGTATGTAGTCTGTCTTGTCCTACATAAGCTTAGTCTAGTCATAATGTCAGAGGTTATCGAACTGACATTTGCCCCCATAATCGTGTGACAGTCCAGCCTCCACCAACTCACAGACCTTTGTGCGACAGGTCACATCGCCGTCATGGAGCAAGGACAGTCAGCTTCGTCAAGCACACGTAGGAGACCACAGAGCAGAAAAGAAATCTCATTGGTGTTGCTGCTCAAAAAAAAAGACATTTTCCACCCACAGGGCTGCTGCTCTCTGTGTTGCACTATGGTTAGGAGCATTTCTGTGAGTTCCTCTTTCAGCGTCGGTTTGCAGAAGTTAAGGAAAGAGCTGTCCTAGCACCCTGCCTCCGCAGTCACTCTTGATCAGCACACGGCTGGAGCGACAGCACCCTGCGAGCAGACCGGCCACGCGCCCCTACACACAGCAGGCTGACGGAGGTCCTCCGCACAGCGGGAGGCCATCTGACGGCACAGCCTGCCTTTCCTGTGGGTACGTATCTGCTGGGGAATTCACAGCCGTGTAGAGACGGCTCCTCGATCACTGACCTCTTTCAGAATAGAAAGCTGTAGGCAGAGCACCCTGTCAATGTCACCGTTGTGTATGTGCAGTCCACCATGATTCTGAGTTTTCTTTTTCCCACAGGCGGCACGATGTTTTAGTCCTTGATTTTACTGTGCTTTGCTAATCCTGTGCTTTTATTCAAACATCCTGGTGCTCCTGGAGCAGCGCGCACTTGTTTTGTTGTCTCGACGCAGTAGCTTTGTACGGTAGCTTGAAGTGGTGAAGGTAAGTCAACAGAACAAATAGCTGCTGTGTGAATGATCCACCATAAGACTCGCAGGCGGGGAGGAGTCAGTGAAAATGATGCCCACCTGAACCAGCTTCCTCCAGTGTCTCTCTGCCAGCTGGCAGCCTGCTTTGTTCCGCCTGGTTTTCGCTTCTGTCCCCTTGCCCATTGTCGCAGGGCTACAGATGTTCTCGTAGTGAAAGGACAGTGGGTGGGCTGTTCCAGCCCCCGTGTTTGGACCTTCGCTATCATTGCTCATGCTCTAATCTCAGACGGCTTGGGGTTATATGTGTGTGCGTGTTCGCAAGGAACCAGCCCACCTAAGTGACCCACCCCCATTACTAAAAAGGTAGAGGCTGGTGTCATGAAACCACTTCCTGCGTTAGTTTGGATCCGGAGATATGTGCACCAGCTAATGTTTTTCACTATCAAGGCAGATCCACACAGTTGCCCGCGTGTTCTGGAGCATACTGCTGCAGCAGGGGACAAAGTTTCCTAACATGCAGGAGGGAACTGTTTGCCTGTCTTTGAAGTGTCATCTAGTCTATTGCTCATGCAGTCTACCAGTGAATTCAGTTTTCTGGTTTCTGTTGCAGTGGTGGGGTTTTCTGTAATTGTTGCCCATTCTCTGATTTTTTTAAAGCACCTTCAACCCCAGAAGTACCGTCCTGTCCCCTGGCACAGCCATGCTAGCAGAGGGGTTTCTCAGGGCTATTGAATACAGGGAGGACCTCAGTGCCACTGCCGCAGCTTGTCCCCGCAGGGCCAGGCCCAGGCCCAGCAAGAAATCCCGTCAGGGCTCCTGGGAAGACCTGCATGGAGACTTTGTGGTTCTGGGAGGTAGGCACTGGGAACTGCGCAGTTTGGGCTGGGGGGGTGATGTCCTTAGTTGCAGATGTATTCTTTTTTTGAACTGAGCCTCCAAAAGTGTGAGCAGTCCTGACACAGGTAATATGCATGGTACACAATACTTAGCACAACATGGAGCAGCCTCAAACACAAACGTCAGTCTCACTCTGACACTCATAGACAAGGCTCTCATTTACACCACAGGTGCAAGAACGTTTCTGGTACATTGGTCAGTACGTTTGAAATAGTACAGGAGCGTATATTAAAAGGCATTTTACATTTTACATGATTGTTCTCATTAGTGTTAGCAAGGGCTGTCGAGCAAATCAAAGCCAAATTTAAAAAAGCTGGATCTTAGCTTGAGAGCCGGTGAATCAGTGGATAAGCTGTGTGAGAAAACTCCCAACAGCAGAAGGAAAGACTACGAACCGAGAGCTGGCTCGGCGCCTCGTGCAGGAGATCACGTCGCACTCTTTTCCCTGCAGCGATGCGGGAGGACGCGCCCGGCCTGGCGCAGGACCAGCGCCAGAGTCCGAAGCAGACGCCGCCCCAGGGCATACCCCGGACCGGCGGTGCCAGCTTCGCCCTGGGCAGCGCGGCCGATGGGGGCCCCTGGGGCCTGGAGCTGTACCGCTCCTGGGGGTGCACCAGCATATGCAAAGACTACCCGGACCTGCAGATCAGAGGGGACCACGTGGGGGACCGGGGCTCGCCGCCCTCTGGGCCCATCGGCCGGGGGCCGGACTGCGAGGCCTGCCTGGGCCCGCTGCTGCAGTCGGGAGACCTGGAGGACCTGGAGGCCCTGGAGCCCCTGGAGGCCCTGGAGGCCCTGGAGCCCCTGCCCCTGCGGTCTGGGCCTCAGGACTGGGGGGTGCAGGAGCGCGCCAGTGGGCACGGGGACACGTTGGCGGACGAGGGCTATTTGGTCATGGACAGCAGCATCGGCCTGAACCGGGAGCCCCTCTCCAACTCCATGCTCAACATCTACCTGGAGACCAAACTGCTGGAGGTGTACAAGCAGTACCTGCAGGACAGACTGGCCAAGTGCGCCTCTCCGAGCCGGGCCCTGCCCTCCAGCTTCGTGCAGTACAACGTCCAGCAGCTCAGCCTGCAGCTGTCGCAGGAGCAAGGACTGGACGCTCACCGAGCGCGCAGCATCGTCATCAACTACCTGAGCACCCGGAGCAGCAGCAGCGGCCAGATCAGCTCCCCTGTCCTGCGCATCTCCAACATGGAGCCGAGGAAGTTCCCAGAACCAGCCAAGAAGAAGCCCCCCCCTCTTGTTACTGGTGTGCTCCACACCGCCCTCTAGAGACAGCCACTGGACCTGCACCCTGACGCCATTTCACATTCTGTTTGTAGCTGCTGTTACACAATTCATTCAGGAAGAAGCTCCTGACAGATCTCTTTAACGAATGGTTTTTAGCACAAGACTGAATGGTTTTCATCCCAAAATGATCTGTTTTGTGGCCTCCCAAAATCTCCCTTTTGGTTATATAATTATATATATACTGTACTGTACAGCAGGTTATCTGTGTCCTTGGAAGTGCAGTTTATATTTTTCCTCTTAGGATAATGCATCAAGCCTGAACTGTAAGCAGCTTGATTCTGCTTTTCTTGCCCTGATTTCTGTACAGAATTGTTTAAAAATAAATTAGTGAACTACACCACGTTTGTGGTTCTGACACTTCTCTCTATTTTTAATTGCTGCACAAATACAGAGCTGACACACCCCACAGCTTCCTCTGGGGAGTTCTGAGACATGCAGTAGAACCTCTGTATCACTATATTATAGTGCACAAGGGTGCTCGTTTTGTCTTAAAAAAAGGGATTTAAACTCAGGGTTTAATAAGCAATCTGACTTTCCTTGTATCTAAAGAATTAGCGACTGCGAAGCAGGGCGCCAGAGGAAAAAGGCCATAGATATGGAGGAAATAGATATTTTAATATTTTTGCTCAGAATACAAACCTTAAGATTCAGTACACAATCTTATAAGATTTTTTTATTTCTCTTTGGAGAGCATACATAATGATTGAGAAATTGCAGCTGTTTGAGGTAAATGCTTTTGCCCAGACACTGACATACCTGTAGTTAAAACAGCCTTGTCCTGAAGTACTCAACTTAGGTGTAACCATTACAGAAAGAGAGCTAACTTCACTGTTTCAAAAAATAAATAAATAAGTAACCATCAGCTTGTTACTGACATCATTCTACATGTTTCTCACTGTTATGTACAATAATGCAGGGTGACATTAAGATACTCTAAGAGAATATCAATAATATACTTTAAAAAATCAAAGAATTGCTTTTTGCCATGATGCAACAACAGCAGCAGTTCCCCTTTTTGTGAAATGGTATGATTTTCGTAATATATCACTTCTGTCATACACAGTGACTGCATCTCTTTCATCAGCAGTGCTCTGTGACTCAGTGGCCACCCCTGTATATTTATATATCTGCATGCTTCATAGATTCCAACTAGTCAAAATGCTCTAAAACATCCACTTTCTGGTTCTTGCAGTAATAAAGCCACATGCTGTCATGTTTTGAAAGTTACGACATGGCCACTGTGTTTTAAAACAAACTTACACTTACACCAGCAATGTTCAAACAGGTGAAAATGGTAATAAAAATAACAATTATGTAAAAGATTTTTAAACTAATTCTTACATCAGGGAGAAGAAATATTAAAACTCTTTTTCAAAAATCAAAATTTTAAGTCAAGGTGGCTACTTTATCCAAAGGGTGGTGGGGGTGTGGAACAAGCTGCCCAGCCATGCTGTCAAAGCTGATACCCTGATTTCTTTCAAGAAACAGCTGTACGAGAACTTTGTATTAATTAACTACGAACAGGCTTGGATGGGCTGAAAGACCTGGTCTTACTGGTAACCTTTCTTATGTTGTTGAGTTTATGTTCTTACCTTTTAACTCACACACATACACTGCATTCTGTGGAGATCTTGTCTACAGTATGTGTATAACTGGATGATTATCTTCAAAACTCTGGATGAACTATGAGCTATCAGCGTGAATCCAACCTCAGAACAGTAAATCTGTTACAGCCTGACTCATAGCTCTGGGAGATAGGTATACAATATATCTCTTACCTTCTGAGACCTGTGCTGTCCTTAGTTTGGGGTGTTACCTACAGCCCAGTGACACAGATGGTCATCCTGAGTCTCTGTGGAACAGCCAGGCATATATCACCTGCTCCTTCTTTCTGACCCTAGCTCTGGCTGCACAGAGGTCACCAAGGTCAAAGGTCAAGGTCAGCTGAAGGCAGAGACACAGTGAAAGAGAGACACAGTACAACTAACATGATTGCATGTTTTTGTGCTACAAAAACCTGTGGTATATGGGATAGTTTTCAATGCTGATTTCATATAAATTGTAATTCGGAGTTTCGGTCAAAGCCCAGTCATGAGGGAGAAGAGGTGTGATTTTGAATCTAGAGCTTTACTGGGGTAACTTGCCTGGCTGAGATGAGTCTGGGAGCTGCAGCAAGGGCGGAGATGGGGCAGAGTAAGGGATCCAAAACCGAAAGGAGCAGCGAGTCAGCAGGAAGCGGGATATTTATTTATCGGCAGGAGGAAGTGGGCGAGATAATGTTTTGCCATCCTCCGGGACGTGTGCTGAAAAATCTTTCACATCACGCAAAAGGTTCTGGTAACTCCGCGGTTCCTGCTCTCCCAAGCTGAAACGTTGTTCGATGTGAGATGTGTTAGGATTGGATGTGGCTTTTGAAGTTGCGTGTCTGAAGATAAGCAAAGCACAAAGATATCACAAGCTCAAGTGAGCTAAGCCCTTGCAATGGACAAGCAAATACAGCACTGAGATCTGGTTTTCCATCGTGAGGGGTCACGGTGAAAAGTGATGGCATAATGAACTGGCAGGCTCTTTAAAAGCCCATTACTGAACGGCTCAGTCGATACAGTCAGCGCAGGGGCACATTAGAGTCTGAGTGCATCAATTAGTCAGCTGCTGCACTGGACAGCAGCGTCCCTGGGGGGCTCGGTGGGGAGGTGGGCACGCCCTGTCAGCAGAGCTCCACATGCCACTCTCCCTCGCTCCTGTGCTGTGCCCGGGCCAGTCTCTGCCAGCACAGCGGCGATGCTCCCTCTCCTGTGCTGCCTGCTCCAGGCTGCCCTGGCTGTCTCCCCGGAACAGCGCCCGCCTGTGCCCTACAGCAACACCAGCAGCCCCCCGCTGACCACCACACACCGGGAGCCCCGGAGGCCGTGGGTCTTCAGCGTGGACTACCACCATGTGCAGGCTCCCTTTGAGATAGGGCTCTGGATCATGCTGGCATCCCTGGCGAAACTTGGTAAGCAAGGCGTTCTTGATTTTTAAAAGGGGGGCTGTTTTGCGGGCTTTTTGCATCTCCACAAAAATAGTGTTCTTAGGCGACACTGCATTGCACGCAGATCTAACACAATTGCTTTTGTATTGATTTCTGTGTTGATGCAGTCGCATTGCATGACATTTTCATAGGGTTGTCCAATATTCTCCCATAAATTAGGCAGCAGCAGTTTGGAACGGCTAGGGCTACAGACTCTGGACCACAGAGCTGAAGGCTCATTTCCAGAGTGGGATTCTGTTGTGCCCTTGAGCAAGGTTCTACATTGCTAAAGTAAATGCCCTGCTGTATAAATGGGTTTGCAGGTCATCACTGGAAATGGGAAATTGTTCTCAGAAATTGACAGACCTGGTAAAATAAAGGAATAAAAATGTTTAACCATTGCTACTTGACTTGGCTTGTTAAATAAAAGTATACATTTTTTTTCTTGATCTGCTATACGGACTTTTCAATCAAAGGTTCACATTGTCTGTACCCTGTATAGCCCTGTGACAATGTATTAACACTGATATTTGAAGTTAATCAGTATCACAGCCTTAAAATATTCCTCTTGCTTAATCCAAGACTTTCCCATGGGCTGAGTGTTTTCTCACTGGCTAGGCTGTGTGCCGCACCTCCTGTCCATCTCCCTCATTGGCCAGGCTATGTGTCCCGCCTCCTGAGCATCTCCCTCATTGGCCAGGCTGTGGCCCTGCCTCCTGACCATCTCCCTTATTGGCCAGGCTGTGTGACCCGCCTCCTGACCATCTCCCTCATTGGCTAGGCTGTGTGCCCCGCCTCCTGACCATTTCCCCACCTCTACCCTGGCAGGGTTCCACTGGTCAGGCAGAGTGCCAGCGGTGGTGCCCGAGAGCTGCCTGCTCATCATGGTGGGGCTGCTGGTGGGCGGGGTCATCTACAGTGTGAGGCACGAGGCCCCGCCCCTCCTGAGCGCGGAAGCCTTCTTCCTGTACCTCCTGCCACCCATCGTGCTGGACGCCGGCTACTTCCTGCCCATCCGCCTGTTTTTTGAGAACCTGGGCACCATCCTGTGGTATGCAGTGCTGGGCACACTGTGGAACGCACTGGGAATCGGGCTGTCTCTGTACGGCGTGTGCCAGGCGGGGCCCTGGGGTCTGGGCGACCTGTCCGTGCTGCAGAGCCTGCTGTTTGGGAGCCTGATCGCGGCGGTGGACCCTGTGGCGGTGCTGTCCGTCTTCGAGGAGATCCATGTCAACGAGCAGCTGCACATCCTGGTGTTCGGGGAGTCGCTGCTTAACGATGCCGTCACCGTGGTGCGTGAGGGCGGTGGACACCGCATTCCTAAAACCCATTCCCATTCTGCAGACCAGGATTGGGCCCAGATCTTCCCCATGGTCCAGCTGTGTTTCGTCAGGCTTGTACCTCCAGGTCTCTCAGTCCTCTCCCAGTAAAAGGAGTGCAAATTGGGCTCAAGAGCAATAGACTTGGCCAAATCTCCCCTTTCAGTTTACAAGTTAATTTCTGTGAATAACAATAATCAATCGATGATTGCTTGACTTTACAAGTTAACTTTAAAGTTAACTTGTAAAGTTACTTTAATTTGACAATTTTTAAAATAAGAATAATCAATCAGTTGATAGATAGATTCATTCCTTCATTGCGTATAGAATTCTGAAAGAAGTTAATTAATTCCTTGCATTTAAATAGCACTTTTCATCCCTAAGGATCCCAAAGCACTTTAAATATAGGAAGGGACCGACTTCATCCAGCACATTACTGGTGTTTAATTTTGTAAAGACGGGGGGCTTGTTTCCTTTATTTTTACAAGACAGTGATGCAGAACTCTTTGTGAGAGGCAGGGAGGCAGAAGAGAGGGAGCAAAGGACAAGGATGGGATGGGGGTATTTCTGAGCGCTGGTTACGGTCGGGGAGTAGGGGCGAGGTGTTGGAAGTCACTCCTAATGCAGAAAACTGAAGAAAAGCTTTTGACAGCGAACACTTTCATTCATTCCTTAAGTAACACAGCATATAGGAAACAACACAAAAAAACCTTTTTCTGAAAACATGTTTCTATCATTCCCCTGAGTGATGTACCGACACAGACTGGATAAAGAGACAAACAGCGACATGCTGCCATTGAGCACAAACACAGCAGTGAGGAAAAGAACCTAGTCACAGTTCAATGGGTGGGGGTGTAGGATGAGGCATTTTGGAACAGCGGTGCTTTCTAAGTTGAGGAATTCAGGGGGAGATGCTGGTCTTGCTCACTCGTTGTTCCGACTTGTTTCCTGCTGATTCAACGGCAGCCCCAGGTCGGTGCCGTCAGAGGAGCAGTGCTGTCTGTCCCCTGTGTGCCCTGCAGGTCCTGTACAAGCTGTTCGAGTCGTTCCTGCGGCTGCCGAGCGTGTCGGGGGCGGACGTGACAGCGGGGGTGTGCCAGCTCCTGCTGGTGGGGCTGGGCGGGCTCTGCGTGGGGCTGGCCTGCGGGCTGATGGCCGCCCTCACCGCGCGCTGCACCGCCCGGGTCCAGGTCATCGCGCCGCTCTTCGTCTTCCTGTACAGCTACCTGTCCTACCTCACCTCCGAGATGTTCCGCCTCTCCGGGATCGTGGCGTGAGTGCCGAGGGAACTTCACACGCCAGCTCTCGGTGCCACCGGCAACCCATGTGACTCAACCCAAGAGTCCGCTGCCAGCAGCTGAAACAGCTCAAACCCAGCCAGTCTTGCAATGCAACTGCATTCTTCGAGCAATTGAAGCAAACAATTGTTTTGAAATGTATTTAGCATGTTTTAAACAACTGATTGCAAACTGCCAGGAGCAGTACTTCAGTGACGACCCTGGTATTAATAATTAAGAGCCAGTTTATTTCTATATTGCTCATTTGCTGAGCTGCATTAATGCAATCGTACTCAGGCAATGCATCATATCCAGTTCTTCATCAGAGGGAATGCAGCCCCCCAGCCTGCCTGTGTCTTTGTGAGCCGTATAACAAAAGCCTTTTCCACCAGCTACGTCTATCACACTCTTTCAGGAAAGGAAACGCAAACTCTTGCTGTTAAAATGTGAAAGAAGAGCTTCTAAAAAGGCAGTACGGTGCTAGCAAGAGTCAAGCCCCATAGTGCCCAATATCACCTGATCCAGTCGGGGCTTCTGTGACAGTGATTAGCGTAGTACAACCACACAGCTGTGATAATGCTGCCTGGGTTGGATAGTTGTGAATTGATCCTGCCTACACCTAACTCTCCTGTAGGGCCTGTGAGAGAAATGGCAAATAGCTCTGTTACAAGGTCTTCATCAACCATGTGAGGAGCTGTCAGGGGTGATAAAAACAAAAAGGCTTCATCAACAGGTTGTTGGTGTTATGGTTCTGACTGATCGGTGGGTAAGTCATGCTGCCCGTGTTTGTCGCAGGATCGTGACCTGTGCTGTGACCATGAAGCAGTACGTCGAAGCCAATGTGTCCCAGAAGTCCCACACCACAATCAAGTACTTCCTGAAGATGTGGAGCAGCGTGAGCGAGACCCTGATCTTCATCTTCCTCGGCGTGTCCACCATCCAGGACGCACACATGTGGAGCTGGGCCTTCATCTCCTTCACTCTCTTCTTCTGCCTCTTCTGGAGGGCTCTGGGCACGTGCCTTACTGCACACAGGCACCCACACGCATGTAGCCCCTTGCACACAGACACGCATGGAAAAGAGTGGCTTGGCGACAGCCAGGCATGGACTTCACCAAGGTGTATTTCTGGGTCACAGCTGAGTTACATTACAGCAGCTGGAATGGCTCCAGCTACCTGCAATGGGATTGAGTCCATTATAAAAGCCATAGGTCCTGAGCACTGAGTTACACAGTAATGCGATGAAGATACTTGTATGTGACTATTAGCATAAAGTTAATTTGGCTCATATTGTATTTCCCACCGAGATGTACTATGCTATATTTCTTTAAGTATGTGTGCCCACTTGGGTCTCCAATTCTCCTTGAGGGCTACAGGGTTTTATGGCTTTCATTCCAACTAGGCCTCAATTGCTTAATTGACCCAATTATCAGATTATTTATGTAGACCAGGTGCGGAAACTACAGCTCTGCAATTGGGTTTGATGTAGGAATAGAGTAGATATCCGTCATTCACAGGTGCAAAGCAGCAGGTCCAGTAATGGCCTGGTCAGTGTTAATCTAATCATCTCCTTCATGTGGTTCAGGGGTGCTCTTTCTGACCGCCTTGGTGAACCGGCTGCGCAGGAACCCTGTCACCTTCAAGGACCAGTTCATCATTGCTTACGGCGGCCTGCGGGGGGCGATCTGTTTCTCCCTGGTCTTCCTGATCGATGACTTCCCCAAGAAGAGGCTCTTCATCACCACCACCATCGTGGTCATCCTCTTCACTGTGTTTGTACAGGTATTTTACATCACCCTCTTTCTCGCTGGGCTACCAGCCAGTCGTCATATGACCACTCTATGCAGAGCCCTGACCAGGCTCCAGTAACCGATGCTGGTAGGGTCAGCTGAGCATATGGCAATAATAAGACATGAGTCCCAATGATCATAATATGTGAATTGTAGGAAGAATAACAACCCCACTCTTAAATAGATAAACTCATCTGCACAAGACTGCCTTTGTTGAGATGGTTCTGACCCAGTATGTCGTTGAAAATTTAACCCGGAGCTGCCGTTCAGCACAGTGACCCTACTGGCGCATGTGCCAGAGGTCAGTGCAGGGAAGCGAGCCCCCTGAAACTCAGTGTGGGTCTCTGCTGCAGCAGAAGACCTGCTCTTCTGGTGCAGTACAGGTTGGTGCCATGTCCACTCTGAGCACCTGAGCAACAGTGACTGAATCCCAGCAGGGGCAGGGCGGAGCTACACGTTACACTTACACATGTGACACACACACAGGGCATTTACACTGCGGTCATTGTTCTAGGTGCGAGTACCAAACCACAGGAAGTGAGATTCCTGCTTGGGCAGGGCTGCTGTGAAATTAAACCTCTTCTTTCGCTCTCAGTTCCGTTTCGACTCCTCTTAGGGGAACATGTGGGACCCAGGTCAGTGTGCGCTGTGAGATAATGCATTTTTCAAATGAAATCGAATCGTGTCTGAAATACACAGTTATCACTGCTCTTCCAGCACAGTCTGCGATCAGTGAGCGTCCACAGAGGACACTGGAGGAAATGGAATTCCATTCTTTATGTTTTAACATCTGCAGTGCTCAGAAGTAGCTCCTGCAAATTAACTGATAATATTAATATCCTAACAGAAACACATGGGAAAGGGGATGTTGAGTGTCACTGAGTAAAGGAAGTACTCTTCTGTCGCAGGGCATGACGATCAAACCACTGGTGGAGCTGCTGGAGGTGAAGAGAAGGAAGAAGGCGCCCCCTACTGTGAGCGAGGAGATCCACACCCGGGTACCTGAGAGAGAGCCCACAGTGGTCAAGGCAGACGTCTTTCTTGACAGCTGAAACGATGCCCACCAGCATCAGGGCATTCAGAAAGTACACAAAGAGACACAGTCTGCACATTTGTAAATCGCTCACACCTGAGCGCTGGCATGTAAAAAGGAAAAGATGTGTATGATAACTGATGAGGACACAGAGCACCCTTAAGGCACTGTGCAAATAATTCTAATTAACTTACTGTGATTTAATACGAAACCAGCCAATGTCACCAGCAGGAAGCAGCAGCCGCAGTGCTGATGAGCTGACACTTCCTGTGCTGTTGTGCCCACAGCTCCTGGACCACTTGCTGGTCGGGATAGAGGACATCACTGGCCACTGGGGACAGAACTACTGGAAGGACAGGTGAGGGAGCATCTTCAGACACCAGGAGGCCCCTGGAGCTGCTGTGCTCAGACCCACGGCTGCTCACGACATCTGGAACCGCTCCAAGCAGCTTCTGTCAAGTCCTGCAGCTCGGTGCCGTAGTGCGGCACCACTGGCCTGGTGGCCCTGGGCTTCTGATTGCAGGAGAATTCGGAACTGCCCCTGTGCTCCAGTCCTATCAGCATGATGAATGAGTAGCAGCCTCCTCTGCTGGGGGGGTTAGAGACCGGGTAAGACGGGGGGGTCACCAGCATGTTGTGCCACGAGAGGTGTGTGAAGGGTTTTAACTAGCGATCGACATGGTCAGTTTCACAGAACTGTTTTTTTCCCTCATGCTTATAAATCTGCCATGCTATTGAACACATTGCACCTTCTTACACCATACCTCCTTATGCTTTACCATGCTTTTACTGTGCTGTTGCCACAAAACACAACAGTGTTCTTTGAAAAGTGTTTGTGGCACTGGGTCTCATTGTGTTGTGGCTTTGCTTGCACAGAACGATAACCGTGGGAGTGACAGGGAGAATTTGGTTTTAACTTGCCTTTATGTGTTTCTCGGTGTCCTCATTAGATTTGAGCAATTCAACAAGAAGTACCTGAAGAGGTATCTGATCCGGGCAGACAAGCAGGCCCAGTCCAGCATCGTGCAGGTGTACCAGAGGCTGGAGAAGAGAGACATCCTGGGGCCAGATGCCGAGGGGCTTGGGGAGAGCACAGTGCCCCAGTGAGCATGGCCGCAGAGAGCACCCCGCGCCACGCCCACTTCCCCTGCCATGTGCAAGACACACTGACACAAACTTTCACTGTCATGGAAAATGCATTATGCATCTAGGCCCTGAAACACTGGAACTCGAGCTTCAGATCTTTAGACTTGTACTTACTATTTTCACATTTACTTTCAGCAAAAATGAAGCAGCAAAATCTTGAAAATCGCTTTTTTCTTTCTTATTTGAACCAGAAAACTAGAAAGGCATCTGCCTCGCTGGCTTATCTGAGAGCTGGCTGCCAAGTATTGACTGCAGCTCAGTCCCAGCCTGCTTCCCAAAGGAGGCCGTCATCGGGCTCCATTACTTCCATTGCTTGTTAGCGACCTGACTGGTAGCAACGACAGATACCGACCTACAAACAGCCTTAGGTTAAAATGCCCAAATGCCTAATGCCCAAATGCCCTCCTCTGGTCAGTCTCCCTGACTCCCTGACCTTGTAGGCATCGTGGATTTGACACCTGTTTCTCTGTGGCTCTGGGCTGTGACACTCAGGGCCGTACTCCACAATCCCGCTGTACTGCTCACAGTTCCTGCCCTCATCGCCCCTCTCTTGCTCCTCCTGTCCTGGCAGAGGAGAAGCCGCGCCCCCCAGCCAGCCCCTTCAGCCGGAGGAGGTGGAGAGCGTCCGGAAGCTCCTGTCCCGGAACCTGTACAGCATCAGCAGAAAGGTGAGGAAGACAGGGAGCACTGCGCCCCCCTGTCAGGGAGGGGAAGCACATGCTTAGCTTTTCCAGCGACCCCGAAGAGTCTACATGAGCCTGCGTCTCTACGTGGGCGTCTGAAGGTAAGCAACAGCGGGCACCAGAGCTCATAGCGTAAAGCAGGCTGTGAACATGTGCCCAACCAGGACACTGGTTCATCACAGGTCTGCCTGTGCCACCTACACTCACAGGATCTTGTGACTGACTCTGGCCCCATCTGACATCTCTGAACTCCTCCGTGTTTACACTCCCTCCCCTCCGCTGTGGCTGGTCCTTTGTCCACTGTACCCAGGACTAAATCTCGGACCGTAGGAGACCGTGCCTTTTCTGTTGCTGCTCCTTTGCTGTGGCACGCCCTCCCTCCTACTCTTCGAGAGACAAATTCCTTTTAGTTTTTATTGTACCTGTCTTGTCTTTTTCTTTATCACTACGTATAGTGTCCTTGGATTTGGGAAGGTGCTTTATAAATAAAAGTTTTTATTATTATTATGAGCTGGGCGGAGTGGAGCTACTGGAGTAAAGTACTTATCTCCAGGTAGTAAAGCAGTGCCTTCAGCAGGGACTCGAACCCACAACCAGACAGTCACAAATCCAGAGATTTACCTCCCTCATGTATTCTATACACATAAGTATATATATATATTACACACAGATATACCTAACTGAGAATGTTCCTTGTAAGTATTTCTGTTGTGTGGCTTATCAAATGGAAACTTGAATATTTGCACCACTGCCAGAGTTTGTGCTGAATATATACGTTAAAAACATTTAAGTATAGAATGAGCAGTAAAATAAGAAAGAGGAAGCTACTGAAAAAAACGAGATTAAGTATAATATTTTCCATGCAATAGCAAAGCTGCAAGGAAACGAGACGAGAGATGTCGCTCCCAGTCCCCCCAGTCCCCCCGCTCCCCCCCAGTCACAGCCCTGAGTCACCTGAGGCTCTCGCTGTGTTGCAGCAGACGCAGGCCTACAGCCGGCACACCCTTCACCCCGACGTCACCGCGGACTGGGACCCGCCTGGCCGGCCCGCCCTGAGGAGGCACTGCAGCCTGGGGACGGACAGGCAGGTAACGCGCTGGGCGCCTGGGGAGACACACGGGCGCGCGGCCTCGTTTCCTTCACTGGCGGAGCCGCCACACAGGCAAGCTTTCTGATGTCGTACACGCAGCGCTGTGCCTGTGTTCGAGGTCACGTAAGGAGAGCGGTGCCATCTATAGCCTGGACATCGTATAGCCAGCAGCTACATCATCCTGCAGCTCACCACTGGCAGCCCACTGGAGCTCAGCAGGTGTGAGCCAGGCCAGTACCTGGATGGGAGACTCCTGGGAAAGCTAAGGCTGCTGCTGGAAGAGGTGTTAGTGGGGTCAGCAGGGGGTGAGGTCTGTGTGGGTCCTAATGCCCCAGTATGGTGATGGAGATACTACACTGTAAAAAAGGTGCCATCCTTTGGATGAGAGGTAAAATCGAGGTCCTGACCCCCTGTGGTCATTAAAAGCCCCAGGATGTTTCTTGAGTAGAGTGGCGCTGTTACCCTGGTGTCCTGGCCAAATTTTCCATTGATCTTTATCAATCACAGCCTCCTAACAATCCCCATCTCTGAACTGGCTGCATCACTCTGTTCTCCTCCCCACTGAGAGCTGGTGTGTGGGGCGCAGACTGGCACATCATCCAGGTGGGGCTGCACACTGGTGGTGGTGGAGGGGATCCCCATTACCTGTAAAGAGCACAGAGTGAAGTGGTTCAGAAAAGCATTATAGACGTGTAAGGAATTATTATTATTATTAAAAGCATCTTGTAAATGCTTGTACACTTTAAGCTGCTTTTGGGATGTGTCTAGCGAGTCCCACTATGACAGTGTTCTGTACCTGTTTTTGTGCACAGGGGGGCAGTGACGGCCATGCTGACAGACAGCCGCAGACAGCCAGAGGTCTGACCCGGTCTCTGACAGGTATGTCACTTACCTGACTTGCCTCTCTCCCCGAGAGCTCAGCTGCGCTGCAACACTGCGCTTCACTTCAGATCCACGAGCGGAGCTCCTCACAGCTCATACATGTGTTTTAAAGGGGTGAATCCAGATTCGAAAGGCTGGCCTCTTAAATCAGTCCCTTCCTGTGTGATCCTCTGAATTGTGCCTGCAATGCATGCTGACTGACGGGGATAATTGTGATTTTTAGTCATGAAATCCCTGGCAGGACTATTTTCCAACTCTATGACTCTGATGCCCCTGCGGTACACAGACTGAACCCACACCCTGTCTCTCCCTCCCTCTCTCTCGGACCAGAGGGCTCCAGCGAAGGGCCTGCTGTGGGACCCAAGTCTCTCCTTAACTCCTCAGAGTGGGGCGCAAGCGGGCCCCAGGGGCACTGCGGGGACACAGCTGAGGGGGAGGCTAGGGGGACCCCAAACCTGCCAGGAACTGGCACTCAGGATCTCAGCTTCTGTCTGGAAAACGAGCAGAGGGGCGATAGCTGCTGATCGCTTCTCACGAAGAGCCGGAGAGGGAAACGAGTTCCTGCAAGGAGACCCCCAGAAGATTTAAGAAACACCCGAAGAGACCTGGTTCTCAAGGATCGCCCACCGTGTCACTGGGGCACAAAGCCAGAAGCTATGGGACAGGAGGGCCAAGTGACTGGTGAGCCCCCTGGTGCAGATCTTACCCGGGACCCAGGCAGTGAGTCACCTCTTACTGTAGAGAGCTCCTCTCAGCAGGACCAGCTCCCAGGCACGGGACGATACACAGCGCTCCCAGTTCCAGTGCAAAAGGACACGGAGCCAGCGTCTCTAGTGCTTATGGCTCCTATGTGCTTTGCAGATGCACACTGAATTGCGATTTGGAACCCGAAGGGAAAAATGAGAGCTAATCTACAAATCTACCTATTATTTTGATTTGTTTAAATGTTACTGTAAATGTAATGCCAATATTCAAAGTGAAGCGAAGTTCTGAGGGGAGTCATTTACGTCCTCAGTAGCAATTGCAAATTAAGGATTTGCAAATGCTAAGGCAACACTTCCCTCTTGTGTTCATTTGTTGTCATAACAAGTACAATATATTGTATCCACGGAATGTTATTAACAGATCCTCATGAGAATATAAAGAATGGTTAAAAATGACAGGAAGCTGTTTTGTATCTAGTAGCTGAATTCAACCAGTTGAATGAAATCAGGGTAACGGCTTCATTAACACATCCAGTGTGTGAATCCATTCTCCCACATCCCTGTGTGTAAAGAAGTGCCTCTTTGTTCTCAGACCGCTGGTGTATTGGGGTGTTTTTTGCACATATTGGGGTGTTTTTGGCATATTGGGGTGTTTTTTAAAGAGATTAATCCAGGTTTGAAAGGCTGGCCTCTTAAATCAGTCCCTTCCTGCGCCCGTCAGATGGTTTTCCACAATGTAACGACATGGGAAGAGGAAGGGCATTTCTACCTTGAAGATGAGTTAAGAGATCCTGTGTGATCCTCTGAAACGTGCCTGCAGTGCATGCTTACAGGGATCATTTTGATTGTTAGTCATGAAATCCCTGGCCTAACAAGGGGCCGCAGACCTTGAACTGGAGCCAAAATGGTAGGAACCTGTGCTGTAAATGCAATCATTCTCTGCACCGTATTTTCCAAACTGCAGCACTGAAGGGTGGATTAGTCATGTTTGTAGGGTTCTGAATGTGAAACAATTTGGGAGAAAGATACTCTGGCTTTCTGAGACCCTCTGTACAGCAAAGTGCAGAATTACCCAGTAACGTTCCAGACAAAAAGATTGCGCTCTCAGACAGCTGGCAGTCTGGTATATGAGGGGAGGGGGGGGTGATTATATAATCAGTGCTCCTGTAAGATTGAAGTTTGGATGGAGTGAAAAGTTGAGAGCAAGGTTCCTGACTGGAGTCACGTCAGACTGTTTTGTCTACTTTGTGATCTGAATGAAAGTAAAACCTGAAAGCATGCAATGAAACACAATACCTACCAGTTGTCTCCTCTGTGCTGGGTGTTTGTGCTCTCTGTAATAATAATTCCCTAAACTTACATAGCGCTTTTCTGGACACTCCACTCAAAGCGCTTTACAGGTCATGGGAAACCCCCGCCACCACCACCAGTGTGCAGCCCCACCTGGATGATGCAACACCAGTATTCTCCCTACACACCAGCTCTCAGTGGGGAGGAGAACAGTGATGGAGCCAGTTCAGAGATGGGGATTATTAGGAGGCTTAATTGTTAAAAGCCAATGGGGAATTTGGCCAGGACTCCAGGGTAATACCCCTACTCTTTTCAAGATTTTTAATGACCACAGAGAGTCAATACCTCGGTTTTATGTCTTATCCGAAAGACAGCACCTGTTTTCAGTATAGTGTCCCCGTCACTATACTGGGGCATTTGGACCCACATGGACCGCAGGGTGAGCACACCCTGCTGGCCCTACTAACACCTCTTCCAGCAGCAGCCTCAGCTTTCCCAGGAGTCTCCCATCCAGGTACTGGCCAGGCTCACACCTGCTGAGCATCAGTGGGCTGCCAGCTGTGAGCTGTGAGCTGCAGGATGATATGGCTGCTCTTTAAGATAGGCTTCTATCATACAGGGTCTCTCAGCTCAGTGTCTCTCCTTGAGGAGAGGTGTCAGGGGGGCGGGTCCCCGTGCTCCTAGCCTAAACCCGAAAAGCAGGAAAGACATGCAAAGATGCAAGAGAAAAAAAATGATTAAAAGAAAAGAGGAATCAGGTTTTCTCGCGCCGCTGTGGAAGACAGGGGTGGGGAGAGCTGCAAAGAACATTTTCACAAGCGTAAGGAACAGAGTAATTGTAATAACGCATTAGGTGGGAACACAATCAAATTCTCACAGCGTTTGTACAGAAGGAAGCATACTGCTTCAATTATGTTCAGCTAAGCAAGATCAAAGGCTGGTTGTGAACGGTCATTAATATTCTTTTAATCCTACATATCTGTCACTCAGATAGAAATATGTCTGCCATTTCCCAAGATGCCCCACCCTTTTGCGTCCACTGCTAGCTAGATCCTCAGCAATTCAAGACACTTCTGGGAAAAACTACAGCTGTACTTCTGTGGGACGATATCGTGACTAAGTGGACTGGGCCTGGACTTGTTCCCTGTGCTGTGTCCTCCGGCTGTTTTTCTCTTAATCCTGCCCTGGCATGCTGCCCTTCTCTTTATCCTCATGACGTCTTCACAATGAGTGCTGCATGTTAAAATAAACGGACACCCTGTGGCAAAATACCACCCATAATATGGAGAAGACACCAACAACCCACTGGCATCAATGGGATGGTTCTTGGGCCTCATGAAGAGCCCTGTGCCAACAATCATCAAGAGTATTTTTACTGTAGGTGTAGGAAAATGAGTTGCACGTGGTTGTTTTCAAAGGCAAGGCGCTGTGTGGTGGCAGGGGCTTCTGACAAAACACAGGAAAAAGTTTTCTCTGTGTCGGCCAAGTGCCAAGCACTCCGCACACCCTTGTGCAGCCAGGAGCCCCAGCCCCACACCCTCTATCTAACTATGCAGAGAAGGTTAACTATGTAGTTGGCATGCACTGCCTAATTTCTTTTCCACCCCCACCACCGCATCACACAGAGGGGCTAAGAAGTTAACTGTAATGAGGAAAATTGCAAAACGGATACGTCTTTGAAGCCACACTGGTCACATTCCGTCTGCCGGGCTGGTAGGCAGGACACGCGCAGACGCTGGTGCACGCTGCTGGTGTTTTCACCCTCAGAGTGATCTGTGCTCATTGTGCAAACGCTTTCTTTCCACTCCCCTGTGAAACTCACACCAGCCCCCCCCCACCTGCCCCCGGCCGGCTGGCCGCTGTTAATTCAGCCTCCCAAAATAGAGCCCCCGCCCCCCACCCACGCCTGTCCCGTCCCCCTCCCTGCCCCTGCCGCCCCGCTCCTCTCTGCCTCACTCAGTCCCACAGCGTCTGCGCTCTCGCTCCAGCTCCGCCATGCGAGTGGGGATCTGCGCGCTGGTGGCGGGCGTCGTGGGGGCACTCGGGGTTCTGTGCTTTCTCACAGCCTTCGGGACCGACTACTGGCTCCTGGCCAGCGACGACTGCGGGGGGACAGCCGGCTCCAGGGCTCCGGGCCCCAGCAGCGCCACAGAGGTAAGGGGAGGGGGGGGGGGGGGCGGTGTTCCTCTTCTTCGGCAGCCTCGGGCGGTAAGGAGAAGGAAATCGCCCCCCAGCCTCCAGCCCGGTTCGGAGCTTGGCCTTTCGACCTGTTAGCTATTAGGATTTCAGTGCTACATTTGTAAAGGCGCTAACAGATCTGCTTCAGAGGTCTGCCTCAGGATTGGGTGTCTGGTGTGAGAAGCCCAGACAGTCTGTGACTTCCCCGGCCTGCTGTAGCACATCACTGGTGTGGGCCTGGCACCTGGGCTTTTCATCACGACAGGCAGGGTAACAACCAGCAGAGGGACGATTTTTTGAAAAAGGGCCCCACACAGCTGATTGCTACAGTAGGTGGTTGCTGGGGGGACCCAAATCAGCGTCGCACGATGCTCGGCAGCCCGCTGCTATTTTCTGTGCTCCACACCAGGGCCGGCCTTTTAGAAAACGTTCTACCAGTATTTACTTATGTAAGCAGCCTCTGTGAGCAAACCTAAGTAAATCGCACAAAAAAATAGCACTCTTGCAATATCCTGAGTTATAACAGTCTTGTGGCTGCCGGTCAGTGATTTGTGGCATCAGGATGATCGGATTACTAAATACTGAAAATAAAACAAATGGGCTGCTGTTCAGTAATTGATCATTACTTTCAGCCTTTCAGCCAGAAGACTGTCTTACAGAGAACACAGACACCCACTCCAAACACAAACAATGAGGTGACCCAGACCCAGCACAAACACCTGGCCTCTTGGAATTCCAGCACAACACAGGTACCTGATGGGCGGACAGACTGGGGAACAAGTGGATGGAGGGATTATTTTAAGCGAGAAAGTAGCTAGATTTACTGCCACACCCTTCCCACACACACATTCCCATTCCTGCCGCAAAGTTTTAAAACGAGCGAATACTGTATGTCATTTAGCAGACAGTGCCACTGCCTGAACTGAAAGTACTGTACTAATGTTATTGCAATACCTACATTTTCCACGCTTGCAACAACGAGAGAGGATCAATTCATCCTATCAGCTGCCTCCCTTGCTATGGCTCCACTGGAGCTGAATGCAGTGCAAAGGGAGAGTATGGTTAAAAGAAGCTCTCATGTGGTCAGTCAATGGTCACGTCTATGATGGAGAAGAGTCTTGACCAGAGAGAATTGTATACGACAGCAGATCAGCAGATTAACCCAGATGTTGATGTCAAAGCATGGATTTCAAGACGGATCAAAACGCAGATGTTTCCGTTCTAGGTTTGCATGAACGCGTTCTGCTTTATAGGAGTGACGGCACTTTCTATTGACGTGAATTTTCAGTTGTCTGTATTGCTGGTCCTCTTTTAAGGACACCCCTGTAAGACAGGCCCCCGCGCACAGCAGGGGTGCTCCTGAGCCAGGCAAATGAAGGAGTAAATCAAAGTCTACTGCACTTGTCTGCAGTGGGTCCCCGCTGAAGCATGAGACTAACTGAGCCTTAGGGGAAAAGAGCTCTGACAGGATACAAGACCAGCTCAACAGGCGTTCTGGCTCTGCCTGCGAAAAGTTTTTTAATCAAGACAGATGCTCCCTGCCAAATCTCATCTGGCTAGACACCATTAAAACATCAGAAAGCCCGGGCGCTCCCAGGAGCAGCACAGTGAGAGGCAATCTGTACAACAGGGCTGGTGTATACACCCTCTCTCTCTGTACTTCTCCATAATTTTCATTACACTAATTCCCTCCTCCGTGTGGAGTTGAGGGAAGCTGTCACTGTGACCCAGATTCATCAGAGTCTCCCAGCTGGCAGCCACCTCCTCTTTGAGGAAGAAGACAGTGCCGGACTGGAACTAGTGAGCAGCAGGGATCATTATCACAGTGGCATGCTCAGTGATGATTCACATTTCCCATCAACAAGCAGGAGTGAGCCAGAGCCTGTCAGAGCCGTATATAGCTATGATGACCAGGGCTCTGCTTATCATTGGCTTTGGGGCCATGCGACACCGCAAAGGACTGTCCAGATTATCACCAGCCACTGTGCATAAAGAGAACTGTGCTCAACTTTACAATCACAAATAAAAGCTACCGCTGCCCGCCACTTACACACTTCTCTACAGTGGCCAGTAGGCTGCGCTGCTCCCCTGGCTGAGACAGAGTGATGGTGTGGTGTGATGAAGCAGAGAGCTGAGGTAGCAGCCAGAATGGAACAGCACAGACACAGCGCTTGTTTCTGCAGGTTTGTGGGTGACATATACAAGACACACAGAAGGCAGTCAGGATGTTACAGTGCAGGGGATGGAGGCCACAGGGGACTCAGTGCAGCCCCCTGCCTCACAGAGCCACACCCAAGATTACTGGCGGTCCTGTGTTAATGCTCACCAGTTCTGTGTTAATGCTCACCAGTTCTGTGTTAATGCTCACCAGTCTCTGCGTCCCCTTCTCTCCCAGGCCGAAAACCAGACAGTAACAGTGAAGGTTACAACGACGGGAACAGACACTGTCTCTGCTCTCATCTTCCACCACGAGGGCTTCTTCTGGCGCTGCTGGTTCAGAGAGGACAGCTCCTGGCACACCTTCTGGGCCTTCCTCTTCAGTGAGTCCCAGCGCTGCACGCACTCACACCAGGGGAGACAGACAGCCAGACAGACAGAGGGGCATGGAGGTGGCCTCGATGCCCTGAATGCACAGACTGTTTCGTAATGTGCATGTTAATATTATCCTTGAAATATACACCAAGGTACAGACATTTTGCTGCTTCGGCTACTGCAAATCACGACCAGATGCCCTGTGCCCATCAGCGCTCTTTACGATAGCTGGTGTTTCACCTGAAAGATGCCAATCACATCCTTTCGGATAGAAAGACTAACATCCAACAGTTCATGGTGAACCAGTTGTTTAATAATCTACTGTAGCCAACAGCTGACACAGGCTTCTCTGTAATTGCAGCTAATCAGCCTCCACACAAGTTCTGCGTTCATGGGTACCTCTTTCCTCTGCCCATTGCGATCGGGCCAGTTCCACACCCCTCCTACGATGCCACAGCAGGTGAGCCCTCTCTCAGTCTACCAGCCTCAGAATGGGAATGATTGGGTTGGGTTATCCTCTCTCAGCAAGTCAGGAATGAGTCTAGGGGGATGTAAAGGATTGCTGTAGCTCTGTCCTCCTCTTTTAGGACTTTTTCATTACCCCCCGCCCAGCTTTGTGCTGGAACCTCACAGTTTCTGCCACCAAGGAGCAGACAGGTTTGCCATACTGTGGCAGCTGTGTCCCAGACAGCTAAATCACAGGCAAGCAATGAATGAAGAAGCCCACAGGAAAGAAAAGATTGGAAACAGAGTCCCAGACAGCAACTGCAGCAGACAGCAGCACGCGGCTCGGTTTGGCCTCTGATGCTCTTGTGTCGCTCTGATCGTCTGATCCTCTGGTTGACCAGTTGCACAAACACCCTAAGACAGCTTTCCCCTCCAGGATTCTTCGGTTCGGAGTTTAAGACACATTCAAGACAAGCTCCTTGCATTTAACACTCAAGGTGTTTTTGACGGCCAGGGCCGACCTGATCTGAGGTCTTGGTGCTGTGACGTGACCAAGCGGCACTCTGAACACGCAGATGTATACACCCTCCCTTCCTGTTGCAGGGACGCCCCCCCCCGTAGCCATGCTGCAGCTCTGTGACGCTCCATTACTAAGCCTGACGGCGCTGTGCTCTGTGTTTTCTGGCCACGCGCCTCCGCAGTGTTCCGGGGCTTCTGGACCGTGTTCATCGTCCTGGCGGTGGTCTGCTGCCTGGCAGGGGGGTTCCTCCTGGTGTGCGCCGTGCCCTTCGTGAGCGCCAAGCTCTACAGGCTGGGGGGGGGCTTCCTGATCACAGCCGGTAAGTGCCGACGTCCCTGACTTCCTTCCCAGTTCCCCTTGGATTGCCATCGTATTGATGCTGATGACTAGAGCCAGGGACGACCGTGCACGAACAAATGCTTGAAAGCAGAGGAATAAAAGCAGCTCCAGGTGGCCCTTCTGGTCTGGGACTGCTTGTGGCTGCTGGACTCTCCCTTTGAGTTCTTCCAGATCATTTCCTGTTCCGAGCCTGATGAGAGAAAAAAGGCAGGGCAGATTGAGAGTGTGTATTCATGTGTGTGCAGCTCGGGGTACAGGGCGCAACCTGCTCACGGAAATTGAGAGTAACAGGGTCAAGGTGCTCAAGCCAGGCACAATATCTGTCAATAAAGGGCAGCTGACGTGAGAGGGGCTACAGCCAGGCCCAGGGACAGCTGCTTCACGCAGGCCTGGAGACAGCCACAGCTCAGGCCTGCTCTGAGCGCCCCTCTGGCTGTGTCTCCGCCAGGGCTGTGAGGAACTGCCTGCCTGGGGCCAGAGTTATAAAAAGCACATCTGTGAATGAGCCTCCCGTTCATTCCCAGCGCCAGCAACTGCACGGCCGTCTATAAATACGGGTGCACACCCAAACACACTCACATGCACTATGCATGAACTGTGTGTGTGTATTTACAACGTGTGTGTGTTTATACAATGGAGAATATAGCCCAAAATATATTTAACTGTCAGCCCACCCTGTGAATAGTTTTCACTCAGCTCACTGCACGCCTGCGCCAAGCAGAGACCACAGGCCTAGAAAGAAGCAGCTCAGCCCAGATCTCGAGGCTGGGAAAGCCAGGTGCCTTTCTGCTGGAGTGGAATCTGCACAGCCTGGCTCTCCCGCCCGGTCCGTGGGGAGCACCGCTATCAGCTGCCCAGGGCGAGAGCCCCAGCGGACAGCGAGACCTGGCACGGCTGTCTGCCCTCAGTGTGTCCAGAGCCCCTGACACAACTGACCCATTGTGGGAAGACACCGCTTACAGGGATCAGATCTAATTAGTCAAGTTCAACTGAAATTCACTAAATTGGAAGTAAAACTGGAATGTATACATGCTGCAATTCAATGATCAAAATACTTCTGAAACATATAACATCCTTTTTTACCCTCTGCTACTGGAAAGAAGCCAATGCAGGTGGTCGTATTGTAGCTTTCTAAAGGCACCTTAAAACTGAGTGACAGAGCTACAGGGCCAGCGAGGAAGAGGGGACATGAAATGGGAGTTTCTCGCTGTGCCACTGAAGAGGCCGCAGCTTTTGCATAAGTTCTTGCAGAGCAGTCCAATGCCGGACAAGAGTTTCATCATCTCTGATAACCAAAGTTTGGATTTTTTGTTTTTGTTTTTCATTGCTGCTCCTGTGCTAAACGTTTGAACAGGTCGCGTGCAGCTGTGTTTTAACAAGGACCTCAGGGGGCCAAGCGGGCTCTTGGCTTGTTGATTGCTGCACATTTTTCCACAGAATGAAAATCTGGCCCTTCTCCCCAGTGTGAAGCAAGCTGTGATTTAAAGAGACAAGTAGCACAGGGGGACTGTGTGCCATGGGTGGACATAAGACTGCCCACAAGAGGGGGCCATTTGGCCCTTCTGACCCATCTGGGAATCAATACATAATTGATCCAAGGATCTCACCCAGCTGTCCCTTGAAAGAAGCAAACCACACGTCTGGGTTGCTCATTCCATACTTCTACAACCCTTAGAGTAAAGAAGTGACTCCTGATCTCACTTTTAAATGCTCTTCCCTGTAATTTCCACTTGTTGTGTCCTATGGTTCAGGTCTGGGGTGTGGATGAATACTTGTGTCAGGTGCCCCTGTAGTCCTCTCTGTTCAAAAAAGGTTCAGTGTCTTTTGTAGTGATGTCTTTTGTGTTTCGGGACTGAGGGAAACATGCAGAGGTGCCCCCGGTCCTGCCCACGCCAGCTGCGTGTGTGTCCCGCAGGTAGCCTGTTCCTGGTGCTGCTGTCTCTCTTCGCCCTGTGGAAGGAGCTGGTGGCGGACGTGCCGCGCTACATCCTGCTTGAGCGCAGCGAGGGCTGCCCCGCCGCCAGGGTCATCGCCCACTACGGCTGGTCCTTCCTGTTTGCTGCCGCAGGGATCCCATTGGTCCTCCTCGCTGGGCTGCTCTTCTTTTTCATTGGACGGCATATCCAGAGGAACCAATGATTAACCAATCAGGGAACAGGGGACAGGGAAAAACCGCCCATCTACTTCCTCTTGTTTGACTTGTTTACTTACTTTAAGATGTGGGTGTTGCTTTCCAAATAGTTGTTTATTTTATTTTCTTCAACACGCTGGATTTAGACAGTGACATTTACCAAAGAGAGGGTAAGTGATAAAAAGGGCTTCCCATGCAAATGATCCTTTGCTTTTAACTCCCTTTCATCTGGTTAATCATGTGCCTTTAGCCCCGATAGTTACGTAAAGAATTTATCCATGGGACGGGGTACCCTTAAAAGTCTGCAAATAGTAGAACAGTCAATTCCTTACATTTCTATGCAGCTGATCATCCCCCAGAAATAGCCCAAAGCCCAGCAGACTGGGTGGACGAGTGAGAAATTATGTCACCACTTGAAATAAGGTCAGCCAGGATCATGCAAGCACTGTGTGAAATTTAGTCAAAACACTGGGATTACACCCCCACTCTACACCCCGTGCCACAGGATCTTCAATGACCCAGTGGTCAGAATCTCTGACCTTGATGTCTCCTCTGAGGGTCCGCACCTCCTACGACAGTGTTGGCGGCCACCACAGTCAGGCAATGGCTGACACATTCTAGCGCTGGAGGAAGAGCGCCACCTACCGGTCCATCAACCGAACTTTAAGCAGCAAGCTGGTTTTCTTGGGGATCTCTTACTCATGCCTTCACCAGGACCAGTCTTGCTGAGCCACTAAGATCTGAAAAGATCAGGTTACAAGGTGGCAGTGCTACAGTCTCAAAGGTTACCTACCATCTGCTAGCACGGTGCTTATATTCTATGATTAGAAATAGTGCTTGGCAGTCGAAGGGCCGTAGAAGGAGAGACCACTAAAGATTCCTAATATTAATTGCATCAGGAAACCTAAAAAACAGTGTAAAATTACATTTATATTGTCATCTGCTTTTCACACGTGGGCGACAGAAGAACTGACTGCCAGACTGCTTTCGGATGATGAATAATGTGGTTCGTACCTAACTGTTAATCCCAGGATCTAAATATACAGGTTTTTTGTATATAAAATTCCATTTTATTTATCATATGGGAAAGTCACTGAAATGTACTTTAATAATATTAATACCAAATATAAAATGTACTACGCAGGTGACATAGATTGTTAATATTAATCAGTGGAACAGACAGTTATAAAGGGTTTTTTTTCTTCCAAAGCTGTACTGTATAAATCGTATTAAACTATAACTGTATGAGAAAGATCTGCCTAGTGATCATTTTAAACCAAGGGTAAGATGTGAATCAGTGATGGGCATGTTTACAGTAGCGGGCATGTACTGCACTTGCACGTTTTTAAGACAAAGCAATGCACCAATCTTACAACACAAATCCAACAAAGAGCCTTTTTCTCTAAAAACCTGGCCACGCACAAACACTGCCCTCAGAATTACCCCTCCCCCCCCCCCCCCCCACACACACACACACACACACTGTGTGAATGGACAGCAAATGGACAGCCCAATTTCGTAAAAGCGAGCACGCATCCGCGCACGGAGTCGGATGAAAATAAAAAAACAGCAAAACAACTGAAAACTAACCACTAACAACAACAACAACGACAACAGCACCGGGAGAAGGAAAACGCATGAAAGAAGATCAAACGGGAGAGGAGCTTTGATACATGAATGGGAGTCTGTTTCCCGGGCCTGGCTGTAGCGGATCTGCGGCCACCTGTCCTACTCTCCCCCCCACCTACCTCCAGGCCCTGATTTACCGGGGGTGGGGGGTCTGGTCTCAGTGCCAGTCAGCTGGTGCACGGAGGGCCGTGCCTGCCGCGTGTGTCTGTGGGAGGGTGACACGCCTGTGATCTCCCCGCGCTCCACCGCATATTTGCATATCAGAGCCCAGCCTCGCCAGCCTGTGTCGAGCCCCGGTGTTTTCATGTGAGTTTCTGCAATTTTACCACTTAATGGGCGGGGGGGGGGGGAGGCTTGAAGTTTCTCTTAGAAAGTCCACATTCCCTCTTCCCTTATCGACTTCAAGCACCTTTCCGTTTCAAAAGCAAACCTTTTCTTTTTTTTTTTTTACCCGGGGTGCGAGAAGGTTTTTTCTCCAGCTGCCGAGACGACAAAACTGTCGGCCAGTTTAAAGTGAAGCAAACAAACACGCCTACAGGAGGCGCCCTCCCTAAGGCTGCGCGTACGGTACTGGCCAGTTCCAATCACACTGGGAAGAAATTGGTCTCCATTTGCATTAATACGACAGCCCTGCGGGGGATTAATAACACCAGCAACGCGTGGCCTCACAGCGCGTCAAACAGACGTGAAAACAAATCAGAAACCTTTCCACAGTCTCTGACCTAAACGGAGGAGAGCGAAATGATCTCCTGTATTCAAATAAAAATGCGGTCCGAGACACATCTTACTCGACCGGTTTCCGCTGCGGCGCCTCGGGACGGCCCGTCGCCGCGCGGAGCAGGCGGCGGCTCGCGCGCAAGGTGACCTTGAAGGAGAGGCGCGGCCCCCGGGCGATGCCAGCGACTCCGGCGAGCGCGGCGGTAGATGCACCGAGCAGCCTTGGCTGGCAGGGGAACACGCTGTGTTGCGGGCACGACCCCTGCGAGCCGGGGAGCCAGCGCAATCCGCTCCAGGGGATTAGACTGCTGTAGCGGTGTGGGGGAAAAAAAAAAAGTGAGTCTTCTGTACGGGTGTCGTGATTCCATCGCGTCGCTGTTTAACACAGGAGTGACTTGCACGAAAAAAAAAGAACCTTGCATTATTCATGCAATTTAAAGTTGTAAAGATGTGATCGTTTTCAGAGCGATATGTGGAGTTTGTGTTATACAAACCGTCTATATAATAGTTTAGAGGTGTTATTTTGTGATTGTTGGGTTGTTTTTTTTTGCCAGCACCCACACCTACATTATTTCCGGTAAATATAGTTTAATTAAAAGCTCGTGAGGCTCAATTAATAATGGATCTACAAAAACTGCTAGATGGATCGTAGTTAAGCGAGGCACAGCTTGTTTATGAGTGTATTCAGTTAAATATGATGTATCGCAGGATGAGGATACGTGGATCGGCTGTTAATGGGCAGATTCCCCGGCGCGTGGGATCTGTGGTCTGGAGCTCGCGTGCTCGCAGCCCGTTTGATACCATCATTAACATAACGATATCAAACCACCCTCCTCCTGTTTCCTTACGACTGGGGCTGCAAAACCGGGGCGGGTTTATTTGACTAAATCAAACCTTATTATCTTTTCTTCTCTTTTTTTTTCTTTTTCTTTCTTTTCTGAAGGAAATTTAAAAAAAAAATCCGTGCCTTCTTCAAAGTAGCAAGTGATCAAAACCGCTGTCAGCGACGCGATGAAAGGCATGCTGATACCACCGTGGAGAGCGGGTTTGAATAGGCACTCGGCGCAGCCTCCCCTACTCCTGCTTGTCTCCGGTGGTCAAGCGCCGAGCAAACACGGGGAGACGGGTCCCGGGTCCCCGCCCCCAGCAGCGCTCAGCACGGCCACAGCCCTTTGCATTGGGAAGAACACAGGCACATGTGAAGGGTGACAAACCAGAGGCAGCCATTCTGCAAAAACTGCAGTTGGCAGTTAGCAGCTCATTGATCCGAGTATCTCAACATGCTCCTTTTCTTTTTGAGAGAGAGAAACCAGAGTCTGGGCTTCAACAGCATGGCTGGGTAGCTTGTTCCAGACTCTGCAATCCCTTTGCATAAAGTAGTGTCTCCTGTTCTTGGGTTTAAATACACATCCACATAGTTTAAACTCGTGCCTGGACTGTTTGGAACACAGTGCATGCGAGGGCATTCGGATTGGAAGCACCTCTGAATTCAAGACTAGGTGTTTAATGCAGGTAGACAGGTACTGTAATGATTATTCAGACAGCAGGTAGACAGGTACTGTAATGATTATTCAGACTGCAGGTAGACAGGTAGGGCAGTGACTGTTCAGACAGCAGGTAGACAGGTACTGTAATGATTGTTCAGACTGCAGGTAGACAGGTAGGGCAGTGACTGTTCAGACAGAAGGTAGACAGGTACTGTAATGATTATTCAGACAGCAGGTAGACAGGTAGGGCAGTGACTGTTCAGACAGCAGGGAGACAGGTACTGTAATGATTATTCAGACAGCAGGTAGACATGTAGGGCAGTGACTGTTCAGACTGCAGGTAGACAGGTACTGTAATGATTGTTCAGACAGCAGGTAGACATGTAGGGCAGTGACTGTTCAGACTTCAGGTAGACAGGTACTGTAATGATTATTCAGACAGCAGGTAGACAGGTAGGGCAGTGACTGTTCAGACAGCAGGGAGACAGGTACTGTAATGATTATTCAGACAGCAGGTAGACATGTAGGGCAGTGACTGTTCAGACTGCAGGTAGACAGGTACTGCAGTGACTGTTCAGACTGCAGGTAGACAGGTAGGGCAGTAACTGTTCAGACTGAAGGTAGACAGGTACTGCAGTGACTGTTCATACAGCAGATAGACAGGTACTGTAATGATTATTCAGACAGCAGGTAGACAGGTAGGGCAGTGACTGTTCAGACAGCAGGTAGACAGGTACTGTAATGATTATTCAGACAGCAGGTAGACAGGTAGGGCAGTGACTGTTCAGACTGCAGGTAGACAGGTACTGCAGTGACTTTGCTACATATGATGTTGGCTAGTTTACTTTACATATGTGTGTTCTTTAAAAAAAAACAGGAATGAGCAAGTCACACATACAATAACATCACATACATGACCATATATATGTGGGCCAAATGCTTTTTCTTGATTTGGTAACATGGAGGATTTTTGTTTTCCTTTTCTTTGTGAGAAAAATCCATCTAAAATCCCCAAATCCTGCCAGTTCCTTATGAGCAGTGAGGTCCGAGTCCCGCAGTCCGGGGTCACGGAGGAGGGCAGCCGGAGTGTCCCGTGCTGGGGAAGAGGCTGGGCGGAGAAGGGGAAACTTGGAAACGGCTCCTGCTCCGGTGGAGCAGCCTGTTCCCCAGGGGACACTCTGTTATCTGCTCAGCGGGAAACATGATGCAGAAGAGGCCTTGTAAAGGCTTCCTGTGGGAGCGTCTGTGGGGATGAGGCGTCTATCTCCCTACTTACAGATTTAGTCTGCCTATCTGTTCTGCGCCGCAGTGGGCTACGTTGTTGTGTGAGATGCATTCTAGCTAAAAGGATCGTTCAAAGTTAGTGCCACAGCTACTGCCCTAAGCTGAACTACTCAACCTGTCACGTGAGTCTAGAACTGGCCTGGGAACCGGCAGGGACAGAGGGAGTGAGGGAAAACGTTGCCTATGAAGAAAGCAGAGCGCCTGTAGCCTGCAAGAAAAAGACTACCAGTTCAAACCCAGCTCGAGCCCAGTGCACAGACTGAGCAAGTCTAGTGCCAGGATCCATGCGAACAGTCAGACCCCGCCTCGGCAGTCCGATGGCACACGTTTTAGGAACAGACATTCCCTCAACGAAACAAACAGATAAATTAAATAAAGCAAAAGCCGGGAAGCGTAATTGCATCTCGAGAGCGACGCACCTTCCCTCAAATGCGTCGGCTTCTGGAGGACATCCCTTCCTCTCTCTGTTCGCCCCTCTCTCTCTCTCTCCCCTCCTGCTCCTCTGCCAGCCTCGGAGCTACAATGGGAAAATTGATTCTGAGAGAGGAAGGCGAAGAAAGAAGAAAAGGGAATAAAAGGGAGAAGGGGGGAAATTCAGTCTGGGAGGATGTGAGCGGGGCTTGATAATTGGATCATCGTGCTGAAGGGCTGGGGGCGACTTCAGCCTCATTTCGCACTTGACAGGTTTCTTCTGCAGCCCTTCCAACCCCACGCAAACGGCTTGATTGTCGAGCGCGCTGAGCGTTTGACCATCCTATCTCTGACAGTCAGCCTGCGGCGGACAGGTTTGATAACTGTTGTCAGGTCTGTGACAGCCGCTTTAATCCAAACAGTCAAAGAGAGGCAACGGTCCGCTGAGCACCAGCCCCAACAATAATATAGACCTTTCGTTTGCATAAGGCCTGCTCAGGTCGGCCATGCCTGAAGAGTCACAGGAGGGGAGCGGGCTGGAGAGGCGGAACTCTTCCCTCTTCAAAAAAAAAACAAGCCGGAATCTCAAAAGCGATCTGGCCGTCTGCTTATCTCCGTACACACGTCAATAGGCGCCCGGTCCTGCATATTTATTTTCCTAACTCGAGATTTTCCCCCTAGTACATTATGCAGATACTCCAGGTTTCTTCTTTTTTTTTTTCAACTGATAATGAGCAAGGCCTAATCTTGGAATTCTGTTCCGCGAACTCAGTTGATCGACACCGTGACTGTATTCCCTCTCTACAGGGCTCCGGCTCATGGTTTAGATCCCCTCGGTTTGAAAGCGATAGCAAAAAGAAGGACGCAAACGAAAAGACCGGCACATTTCCGCTGCTGGAGTGGCCGCGACCTCAAGGTGAGCGTCGACTCACTTTGGGCCTTTGATGTTCCAACGGCAGGCGGGGGATTTTGCTGACAGCTGAGAACTTCCCATGGATAATTATTTTGCCTACAATGAGGAGATACCTTGGGTGTTGGTGATTGTATTGTTTCAATGTAAGGCACGTCATTAAAGGAAGTATAGGGAACATATAGATGGAATGGATGCATGGATGGATTAGAATGTGAATGCAGACAAAAAGTCAGCTGCGCTGGTGCAAAGTCAAGGTGAAATTGAGCATAGACGAGGCCTCTTCTTATATCCCTGGAAAGGCACAACTGTTATGTAACTAACGAATGCAACGCTAGATGCGGCTCTACCCGGGTTAGGTATTGCTGGGGACTGTCGATTTTAATGGGGTTTTTAATTAGCATGTAGGGATATCAGTTAATGGTGACACTGGTCTGATACACCAGAGAAAATGGAACTGTAACAGCTCAGCTAATGACTGCTGTCAGGCCCTTTAGAACTGATTATACCATTAACAAGGTATCTTCAATTACCAGGTATGCAATTTAGCACAACACTGCTCAACACAGCACTAAAGGAAGAAAGCCTCTACGGTCTGCTTGCCGGTTAAATGTTTTAAGCCTATCCTTTTACAAGCTTTCTGACCTCCAGGCAATTAAAACGACGAGATATGTAAAATTCAACTAATGGAGATTTTTCAACAGGATCCCGCACGCGTTGATTTAATAAGACACATCGCGGGGGCAATTAGCGTGTTTTAAGGAGGAAATTATATTGCCCTTCCAGTGACAGGAGCTACCTCAAGTGTGCTGTAATGCCCACAGCCCTGGGTTCCGATATCTCAGCTCCCCAGGTAACACAGGCACGGCCTCTGAATTTCATCTCAGTCAGGATTGGCTCAGCGCCTCAGCGGCCATGATCACAGATAGCCAGCAGAGGGCTCTCTTGCTCCTTACAGCGCAGTGCAGCCTCCGATGCCAATGGAGCAGGCTGAGCTTTCCTTGATGGGTGCTGGATGTTTACACTTATTTACAGTATGTCTGTGTTCTTCTACCAAAGACGCAGAGCTTAAAGTGCCTGCTTACTCTGATCTAGATAGCACCCAAGGACAGCACCTTACAACTATTGCCCCTTATGCGTTAAAATAATAATAAAAATGAAAGAATAATAATCAGGTGCACGTAGCCCTTTCCATAATTAAACCTCAAATCCCTTAGCAATACATACAAATAAATATCGTGCTAAAAGTGGAGAGAGGAGCCAGAAATGAGAGAGAGGTAGAGGGAAGGTTCAGGTCTCTGCTAGCGCCCATGCTGCCCTCTTCCATGGCAATGGACTTAATTAAAGAAAGCTGCCAGGACAATAAAGATCTGAAATTCAACTTCCTCTCTCTCTCTCCCCGTACTCTGAAGCCAAATCTAAAGTAGAAATGATGGAGAGAGGGAATGCAATTCATTTCCATCTTCTTCCTGTTTTTTTTCTCCGTTTCGTCCCTTTTACTCCTACAGAAATGACGAGAGAGGCTGGTTTTATTATTTTTAAATTTCCTCTCCGTCCCGCTGCCCGCGGGCTCCCTGCCTCTCCTCTCTCCCTCCCTCCTTCTCCCCATCTGGAGAACAAATGAGGCAGAGAGATCTGAGCGCTAGGCTGGGGGCAGCAGTGCCCTCTCTCTGAGCCTATCCCCAACAATCGGCACATTGCCCTGCCCCCCAAACACAACCCAGCCCCCCCAATGTCTCCAGTGGCACAGCTCCTGCCACTGCCACTGTCTTCACTGAAGACCCAGGTAACCCACAGCGCCATTCTTTACACCACGCATAATATATTCAGAGCAGACAGATGTATATACAAACATACATATATTCTCAATATTCTCCAAAACAGATCACAGCTGCAAGTACAATGTACAAGAAATGAACAGGGATAAGGAGCTCGGCTTGGGCAGACTCCACCTGACCATGCTGTCAAACACAACCCTTCCCCCCTCACTTGCAACTAGGAACAGGAACAGCCCTCGGGCCCCCTCCCAAACTCTGCCGAATGCCGTATGGAAATGGAAAAAGACAACTGCCAACGTTTTACACCCGCTGTATACTACCTCTACACCTTTCCACGTATAGTAACACATGGCACACACCGTATTGGAATATAACGTGGCATCGCCATTTTCCCTTTTTTATTGGCATCCTCGTAACTACATCACTTTCTTTGTGGTAACCCAGTACCAGGAGGTGCTACGTCTTTAAGATAACTTTACTACCTTAAGGCGTAGTTAGGTGGTGTATAAACAATGCAGACACTTAACAACACCTAGCCTCCTACTGCCCCCTGTTGGCCAAGATAAACCCCTTGTCACATCATCCGAGCAGGCTCTCAGTCCTCAGCCAGGCAGGTGTGAGTCAGGGAGGCAGGAGTGTTGCCGACTAACTCAGTAACCACCTACCAACATACCCCTCACTGCACTGGCCTGTGGGATGCTGTCTCAGACCTCCTGACTGCACGCTGACCAGGACAGGCATCACGCAGAGCTGCAGATACCCATGTCCCCAAAAACACAGCAGTTCCTTCCAGCCGGTAGGAGCTGGAACAGAAAGAAATGAGGCCCAGATCCAAGGATAGGAAAGTGTGCTAGTTGTGAGTGTCACGGGGTTCGAGGGCGTGAGAAAGAAACATCTGCCTTTTCTGTTCCATCTAAAAACGAGTCAACCCAGCCCACCACGGTAGTCTAATAGCAGGTTGGTCTAAATTGTTGTGGATCTTCTCTCGAATCCCTATTAAAAAAAAAAAAACACTATTTAATTATCTTGTAAGAGGAATGAAAACAAGAAACAAGAACAATTAATTATATGTAAATAACCGGGATGAATCACAAAACAATTAGGGCCAGCCTCAAGTCCAAGTGCTGCTACAACTCCAGCAACGTGCACAGCAACCCATCCTAGTTAAGGCGCCTGTCCTCTGCTATTTTCTTTCCTTGCCACAAATACATATATGTCCCCCACTGTCTTTAAAAACAAATGTTTAAATTGAATTCTAACAGGAAGCTTAATTAAGACACGCAGTGGGGTTTGACTCTGGCTGCCGGAGAGGTAATTGAAGGGCTGTTCCTCTTTGCTGCTGAGGCACACAGGTCCGTGGCTCCGGCGCTGGGATTCTGCTGGGAGGGGGGGGGGCACCTCCAGATCTGAATCTCCCAGCTGTCAGGCCACAGAAAGGCAGGGGAAGACAGGGCAGGGCTTTGAGCAGCAGCTCTGCCGCCAGGCGCAGAGCAGAAAACCTCACCTCCGCTGGAATTCCTAATTAACCTCTAATGCATTCCCCCATCACCTGCAACAAAAGGAAAATCAGTTCATTTGTTATAAAATTACAGCGGCTGGGAGGGTGTCATTGATTATATAAAAAGGGTAGGCCTTAAAAATGAGATGTGAATGAGGAAATAATGTGACTTAATGGTTCACAAATTAACCTCGTGTGCTCTCTTAACGGTACTTTAGGGCATTAACAAATACTATTGTAGCTCACAGATAATAAGTCCAGAACAAGCACCTATAAACAAAAGGCCTGCATTACTTGCCATGGCAGTAATTATGCTGGAAATCTATCTAAATGTCTCAGGGCCAGGAATTTATTTGCAGCGTGTTTATTACCTGTCAAAAAAAATGGAAAACAGAGGAGAACGGGCAAAGAGGGAAAATTATGTTATTAAACAAGGAATCGTATTTGAATCGTAAGGGTAAACAAAATTAAACTGTAAACACTGCAAGGCTCAGTGCGCAGAACTGCTCGTTTCTTGTATTGTATTATATTTATTATTATCGTGATTATTTACCAGCTATCATTCACTTTAAACAGGAATATTTAAAAGGCTCCTCGGTTCGGTGCCGTATGTTGTCTGGCCTCCTCAGTCTGTGTGGCCTGCCGTCCTGCCTTTACAATGTCTCCACGGACACCTGGTCACCCTGAGAAAAACAGGGGACTCCTGCTGCACTCCGTACTGAAGCTCGCAGTCCTTCGTACAGCAAATCGTTTTCTCTGTGGTCAACCTTCACACATCAGGGGAATCACTTCTACTAATATGGTGAATCTTTCAAATGAAAACCGACAGCGTCACTTTCCACATAGAAGATGAGATGGATAGATATACAAGACACCGGCCAAAATATTAGGAATCCCTCCCCAGTCCAATGAGTAGACTGTGAGTGTCAGACGTAGGCGGCTTTATGAACCCTCCCTGACCAAAAGAATCTCTGCCACTGAGGTTCGGTGAGCAGGGGCTGAGCCAGTGGAAACGCTGTTCAATCCCACATCCAGTTCCCCCATAACAGCCTCTCCTGAAGCTGAACCTGCTAGGGGCAGGGGGAGAGGTTGAGCTGCAAATATTTTCAAACCTCGCAGAATTCGAATGCGCTTGTTCAGCCTGATTTTACTGCCTGCTAGGGCCTGACATAAAAGTTGGTCAGAAATTTGGTCATTTGACAAAAAAATCTCTAAGAATTCGGCCGCAGAGGCCAGCCAGCCAGACGGATAGGTCATTTTCTTAATATATTTGTATATTATTTATTATATATTTCTATAATAATGTATTTAATATTCAGTCAGTTTCAAAGTATGTAATACATTATTTCACAAACCACATATTTCTGATCATATATTTATGAAACTAAAAAAAGTCACAGATATCATTCCATAAATACACCATTTAACAGCATCAAATTTAAAGATGTTAGTCCAATGCTAGAAAGTCCTGCCCATCCATATAACTAGCTAGACAGACGACTGAAATGTGTAAAATTGAAAATAACAGATCTTCAAAGTTGTCACTCTCGTACTACTGGAGAAGACAATGTGTTTTGTAGCTCTAACAAGAGGGGGAAAAAACTCCAAAGAGTTTCAAAACGGCAAACAGAAACTCCAACGAACAAAAAAAAAAAGCCATCTCGTCATTCTGTCAATCACAGAGGAAAGCCCAGGCCCTGAGCGATCAGTCTCCCAGACAGACATCACGGAGCCTGGCCCTGCTGACGAGAGGTGCATTCTGCTGCACTTCGTGTCCTCGCTGCCGTCTCGCCCTCTGCACCCCAAATTGTGAATCAGTTCTGCTTCCCTTGCTTAAACGGTTTGGAAAATAGTGAGAAGTCTGAAATCTGGGCCGTAATAACTCTGCACAACCTCCCTGGGAGAGGTGGCATCCTCTGACTCAGCGCTGCCAAGAAAGCACTGTGCAGTCTCCTCTGCACTCCAGGGGGACAGAATGATAGAGGAAGGGGCCAGGCTGGAGGTGGGCTACAACTTTGCTGGGGACACTGAATAATACATGACAAATAAAACAATGGCAGCAGTTCTCCTCACTCTCCCCAGCACACAGACAGTGCACCACAGGTGAGTCTGTGTGGACAAAGCGTTCTCCAGCTCTGCCCCACGGCATTTTCTCACCCAGTGCAGCAGCACCATGCATCAGGTCACGCCTAAAAGGCAGCACTGCAGTACAGCCCTACACAACAGGGACCTACACTGCACTTTTGATGGGCATTTTCTGAGCTCTCGGGCTCCAATCTGAGCATCTAGCTAAAAGAGCCTGTCAGTCAAAGCACTGTCTAAGCTCAGTTTAAAGTGGTGCCTCACCACAGTATATTCCAGATGTCAGGGGGTACTAGGCATACTAGGCATGCAATTGGCTCAGCACTGCCAGTTGCTTATTCCAAACTCCCACAACTCTTTGTGTAAAGAAGTGCCCCAGATTCCCAGTTTTTCACCTTGTTTCTGTTTGTGTCCTCTGGTCCGTGGTTCACAGCTGGTTCTGAAGAAGTCCGTGGGGTGGGGTGACCGTGTCTTGGCCTTTCAGGGTTTGGAATGCCAAGATTAGGTCCTCTCGCAGTCTCTGTTCTAGATGAAAAGATGCACATCTGGCCTGATGGTGTAACATCTGTTTAAGCTCAGGTCTCTTTTCCAGAGAGTGATTCCAGAGCAGAAATTCCTTGTTTGGTAAATGCTGTCACCAGAATTAATCACAATATTCTAAATTAATATTTAGTATTTAGTACAGTTTTCATTGGGATTTTATTATAACAATCCACAGATTTAAATTCTACACTTTAAACTATGTATCTGGGTGTTTTTTATTATTGCTTCTCCAAAGTGTCTAGAAGATCAGTGTATTAACATAAGAGATTATGTATTAAGAATAACACCCAAGTCTTTTTCATAAGTACCTTCTAATTCATCCGTATTTCCTACTTTATATGAAGAATTTATGTTTTGCTTTCTGCACGCAATACTTTGCACATCTCTAAATGAAATGCCATCTGCCTTTTCCAGAATGTCATCTAAATATTTCTGAATTTTGTCTGCTGCCTCTGCACCCCCTATTTTGTTATCACCTGAGAACTGCCAGCAGCGATCCCAGTACAGTCCCTGCGGTTCTCCAGTAATCGCATCCCTCCAATTATTTAATTCCATTTATTCACCCCGTATCTGTGCTCTCTGTTTCTATCCATTAACCAGTTCCAAACACGTGGCATTACCGTGCATGCCTATAGCCTGCATTTTGAAAATTAATCTTTTATGAGGAAATTGATCCAAAGCCTTCTGAAAAATCTACCATTATCATATGCTCTTTATTCAGTGCTGCTTTTATTTGTTCAAAGGCATAAACAAAAACTACATTTTCTAGATCCATGTTGACTATCCCCTAGGTATCCCATACTGCCCTACAGATGATCCACTCTAGATTAGATCTAATTCCTGTTTCAACTATTGTTATGTCCACTTACCAGAAGTAAGACGTATTAGTCTTTAATGGAGGTTCCAAATAAAGAAACGTTCTGCGTGTCTTAAGGGTGGGAGGGAATTGGACCACCTAGAGAAATCCCATGCTAGCATGGTGAGACATCATGCAGACTCCACACAGAAAGTCCCCAGGACTGTAGAGGCATGAAGCCACACCGTCATTCTGCCCCTGAGTTATGTAATGAATACAGTACCAAAGACAAATGGGATGATGTGGGCGGTGGAAGACAAGAAGACAGGGACCGCCCTAACTCTCTCTCTCTCAGTGCCAATGTGCCAGACACTCCACAGTGCCGTGCCACGCTACACGCCTGACTCGGGCGCTGGGGGAGGCAGGGGGTGTGTGGCAGGGAGCAGGGCAAAGGATACATGTGATTAGCTCTCCCTACACACACACTGTAGCTCACAGCCCGAGCCCTAATATCGTGCCAACACTGATTAAGAATGATACAGCGCATCCTCATTGTCAAACACTATTCAGCCAACACAAACCTGAGTTAGAGGAGTACTTGTCATAGAGGAATGTGTCTTTGATTTCTATTACGCCTTTCCAGTAATTGCTGTCATCACTGGCAGGTTATTATTACAGCTGAATAGAGTTTCAGTAATTACTTTTCGCATAGATTCCAATGCCATTGAGATTGAAGAATATTCTGACAATCTGAATAGTTTGGGCATTTAAAAAAAACTCGGGGTAAAAAATAGAATTTGTTCTTTTCATTTTCTATTTATCTATTTTTAAATTTTCTGTTTTCTTCAGATTTTCTCATTATTTCCTGCCGGACTGCCGAGCACTGTGCCCATTCCTCTGTTGAAGACAGGGAATTAGCCTGCTGCTAGAGTTCTGATTTGTGATTTGTGATGCTGGGCTTTGCTGAGGGTTTCTTGATCCAAGGTATTTCCAGGAGCTGTGTAGAGAGAAAAATGAGAAGAAGCATTTAGAGCACGTGTGCACTCTCTTTGTAAGCTCTGTATTTAATTTAATAGCAATTTAATTTTTATTATATCAGAATACGTGTAGGTCAAAAATATACATACAGATTGACAGCCTGCTACAGAAAACCCTACAAACTACTGCTAAAGCCAGTGGGTGTGTGTGCATATGCATACATTAAAAAATGTGAATTTCTAGGTCTGAAAATCAAAATCTGTGCAGTTCATACTGTTTGCTTGCATTATGTAATTGCTCTGGCAACGTTACTAATTTTAGTCATGCCAACAAGGCGCCCTTGAATTTTGAGTTTGAATCTGAATTTGAAAAGGATTCTAAGCATAAATTATATTTCCCAGAGCAGACATTTAGTCATGTTTCTTCAACAGGAACGCGGCGCAGTAAGAGCGAAATTGTGCCACAGTCTGTCTTGAGCTGTGCTATACTGTATGTACACTTCTGGAAAGGAGACACCTGTAAAATAGTTGCTTTTACTTCATTACAGAGGCTAGCTGGGTGCTAATAAATGTCTTGTTGGGGAAAGAGGAAAGTTATGTATTGTTTATTACTGATCATGGAATAAAAGTATCTAGTCACTGCAAGAATATCAATAATAAATCATCAGCGCCACACGTACTGTACAGGTGTCTTCGATTGTATTTCTAAAGGAAATTTACAGTATCTTCTAGACTCTTCTAGTGATCCAAACCCATCCATTTAGAACACTTTTCATTGTTCTCACTATTTTATCATTTGTTGTGAAGCCTGTTTACAAGAGGATTTGATTGCTGAAATATCTTCTGCAAAGATGGCGTCCTGCATTTCATTTTAATTCGTGTTGGTTGATGGAAATTTTACTTTTTTTATTGCCAACAGAACATACTGACTGCTGGTGTGGGTAAGCTAAAGTCAAGCTAGCTACACGTTTACTCTCTAATTGGGAGGAGGGCGCGGCTGTGGAAATTCCTTTATTAGATCAAACAGTGTAGGTGTTTTCAGAATTGAAAGAGAACAGTTTAGATGTTATACTATAAGGTGACAAGAAAAGGAGAGACTCGTAATCCCAAACCAGGAAAGACGGAGCTCGCTGCAGCATCTCCAGCGCACAGACAGCGAGGGTGAGACGCCACAGCTGCCAGGAAGAGACGAGTTCAATTCCAGTTTGCTGTCGGATTTAAGATGGTATTTGTTTAAATGAAAAAGTTAACTTAGCTCGGATTAGGAGGCTAAAAATTTTAATATCCCTAAATGTCAAGCGCAGGATTCCAGAAAAGAAAGTTTAGCTCCTATCACAACGCTTGAATATTTACAGAAGACGATTAGACTTGGTGAAGAAGAGGGGGGAAATGATTTTTTTTTTGTTAAAAGCGCCCCTGCGTGCAGAATGTGCGTACCTCTCTTACCGCAGAAAACTAACGAGGGGCGCTTATTAAAAATGAGTTTTCGTCAGATTTGTGGGAGAAAAAAAAACTGCAGGACGGGCAAAGGCCGCCTAAGCACGACGCAGCTTCAATTTCCCACGCAGATGAAACTGGCGACTGCCCCGTGTTGGGATCCCCTGCGCTTCTGAAGATCTGGAGCAATGCGGCAGGGCACTCGGGCAGAACAAAGCACCATCGTGACTTCCTCCAGCTACCCAGCAGGTGGCGCCACCACTGGCCATTAACAGGTAGCCTACCGCCCACCCCCTGGAGCACACGAAGTGAGAACTAAAAGCGGCCCGTCCCTTGACGTGCTTCACGCACACACACACATCATTCACCGTTTTGGTAAACGTGTCAGACGTCCCTGCAAATAACCCTTTGTAATTAAAAATAACCAAAGAAAAAACAACAACAACAACAACAAATACTAAGTAAATGGGATTAATGATCTTCTGAAACCGAAGGAAAAGCAGAAGAATAATATAATTAACCTACGTCTGAATGCAATCCCCTTTAATGGTATTCAACAACCGAACAGAGAGCGATTCAATAATGTAATAATCGAAATTAAGGCGCTTTTACTAAAAGTGCGATGCATGAACATCCAGGGTCACCCAGAGTGTAAAGGAGAACCCCAAAACGGGGGGTGGGGGGGGGGGTAGAATGAGGACCGCCCTCTAGTGGCCCTGCTGCAACACTGACACTCTAATTTCTCATGCGATAAACAGGTTTTGAAACGGTCACTGTCTGAGGCGCAATGCACAGCTCTGTGGCAGTGTCAGCAGATTAACAGCAGCGCACGTGGCTTTCGGAAATCCTCATTGGCTGTGCTTTGACCTCCGTCTTTGAAAGACCAGCGCTGCCCCCCAAAGGAAGGCCAAGCATATTGCTATGCTGGCATTGGGGCACATGTAGAGACTGGGAGAGATGGCATCCGGGACTGAAATCCGGAAGCACGTCTTTACACAAAGGGTTGTAGGGGTCTGTAACAAACCGCCCACACCTGATGTTGAATGGCGAAATGAGCCGTGTATCCTCTTCTTGTTTGTCATCTTTCTTATGCTCTTACTTTCCCGTGGTACGAGTGCCCTAGTTCTGTTTTTACCCCATCACAGTGCTGTTTTGGCACAGCACAGTTCAAGGAAATTTGAGATTTGGCTTTTTTCACAGCACTGTTTGTACTGACCCTAACCTAGCCCTCACTTTAAAAAATCACACCTTATGAGCACTGCGTACCAAAACTCGCTTTAATAACCTTCTACAAAACCTCAGCCGTTGATAAACTGCTGTCTAATGGGATAGCTCTCAAGCCTTCGTGCGTACAGCTGACTCCAAAGTGACAGCCAATGTCCTTCACTGCACTGCAGAAGCAGAGGGCTCTGCCTTTCAAAGTCCCTGAACAACAGGCAGAGACAGAGAAATGGCAGAGGAGGGAGAAGGGTCAGAGGCCCTCGGACATCACAGTGACACAGTGACCGTTTAAATTGGCTTCATTACTCTGCTCTCCTCCCCACTAAAAGCTGATGTGTGGTGAGCGTTCTGGCGCACTATGGCTGCCGTCGCATCATCCAGGTGGATGCTGCACATTGGTGGTGGTGGAGGGGAGTCCCCATTACCTGTAAAGCGCTTTGAGTGGAGTGTCCAGAAAAGCGCTATATAAGTGTAAGCAATTATTATTATTATTATTATTATTATTATCACATGGGGAAGGGGAGAAATGTCCTGATGTGGAGAGAGCGAGGTGTTTTTCATTGTGCACCAGTGGGACTCTCAGGCCTGTCCTTCATCTGCTCACAGGCTGTCTCTCTGGCCTGTGCTTAGTGTGTCAGTCCGATACCTCGAGATCTGTGTGGCTGTTGGCTAGCAGTGATCAGGGCGGTTTAACATCCTGAAACAGAAGGGCTGCGGGTGTCCCAGCTCCCGCCAACTCACTGAGAATCCCAGCACGGAAAGACAGCCCCAGATACTAGACTCCTATTCCACAGCAGCTGAAGCCGTTCCAGCTTTTAGCTGCTGCTGGCTTTTACACACAATCCCACACCTGGTGCTAGATAATTGCTACCTTGTCTTGTGTAATTATGCGCAGACAGATGTAAAGTTCGCACATTTGCTTCTCTGCCTCTCTAGTTAAAAGGTCATGAGCGCCTGCTGCTTGTAAATGTGAAACAGATCAGACCTGCTACGCAATGGGATTCTAGCCTTCTTGCAGAAAGCAGCGCCTGAGTTCTTCACACAGTGCTGCTTCCTTCAGAGCATCTTTCCATTTAATATTTCAGATCTCGCTTTTATAAAGTGTTTGTCTAGGGCTGGTGATCTTCAGCCAGAAATCCACAAATCGGAATAACTTAAGCAGTTTTTTTTTTCCTGAGATAAAGCCGATGAAGGAAAAAAAATGGGGTGAAGATTTATTTTCGGCGTGCCGGGGATATTTACAGAGCCCTGGGTGCTGTTAAAACACCTATAACACACATGGATTGTGCAGATTGCTTATTACAAGGAGCACCACGTCATTTTCTTTGCAATAATATAGTTATCATTGGTCAAACAGAACAAAAGGGCAATAACGCATTCAGAGAATAATAAATCCAGTTATTTTCCAGATAGGTAGACAGCTTCTTTTTTCTTTTTAATAAAACCATTTATGAGTCAACACCAATCTACCTTTGTATGGGAATAACAGCTTTTTTTCTCCCTCTCTCTCACCAGCACTTTAGAATTATAGACTTATTGTAATACCTATGCAAAGTGTATTGCCTTTTATGAGTCCTGGGCATGTGGCACAAAGGTAAATTTAGCTCTTTCAATGGGTTGAAAAGAAGCAATCTTTTACATGACAAATCCAACATTACCATGTGTAAACCTCATTTATAATGCAATAGCACGCCGTTTCCAGCTCATTAACTGATGGAAACCCACTTGCAAATTTCAGAGGGGACTGCAGAGTCACAGATTCACATCTATAGGAAAGTACAGCAACCCCCGCCCCCGCCTCCTCCCTAACACACACACACCCTTCACACCTCTCAGCTGCTTCAGAGTAATTCAGAAAATGGTTCAAGGCTGAACATCCATCCATTTGCTAATCTCTTTATCCAACACAATGTCACGGGGGAGCCGGAGCCTATCCCAGCCAGCAACGGGTACAAGACACAGACACAGCACACACTCCAACCAGGCCCAGTGTACCCATAGGACAGTTAACTTCCCAGTAGGTCTTTGGACCCTGGGAAGAAATCAGAGCTCCCAGTGAAAACCCACACAAACACTGGGAGAACATGCAAACTCCACACAGACAACCTAATAATAATGAATAATAATTTCTTACACTTATATAGCACTTTTCAGGACACTCCACTCAAAGCACTTTACAGTAATGGGGACTCCCCTCCACCAGTGTGCAGCCCCACCTGGATGATGCGACAGCAGCCATAGTGCACCAGTACGCTCACCACACACCAGCTATTAGTGGGGAGCAGATCAGAGTGATGAAACTAATTCATAGATGGGGATTATTAGGAGGCCATGATTGGTAAAGGCCAAAGGGAAGTTTGGCTAAGACGACCAGGGTTACACCCCTATTCTTTTAGAAAAAAATGCCCTGGGATTTTCAATGTCCACAGAAAGTCAGGTTGTTGATTTTACATCTCATCCAAAGGACGGCACCTTTTTACAGCATGGCATCCCCGTCACTATACTGGGGCATTAGGACCCACACAGATCACAGGGTGAGTGCCCCCTGCTGGCCACACTAACACTTCCAGCAGCAGCCTTAGTTTTTTTCAGGAGTCTCCCATCCAGGTACTGGCCAGGCTCACACCTGCTAAGCTACAGTGGGTTGCCAGTGAGTTGCAGGGTGATATGGCTGATCTCAGGCTTGGAGTTGAACAGAGGGCCATAGCATTGTTTCAATGCTAAACACTGTGCTGCCCCTTTGAGCCAGAACGAATATCAATATCAATAATCAGCACAGAGTAGCCCAGAGAACTGAAGAGATGTGTTCATTGAACTATTAAAATGATTATGGTCTATTGTTAAGATTCGGTATTATTATTCATATATTTATGATACTACAGCCAATGTTTATTCAATATAGTAAAAATAACAATTCAACAATAATACTGATAATACACTGAGCAGAAATTGAGATTTGAAATCTTAAAATCATTAAACATGTTTTATAACTTTTGTTACTGTCAGCAATGAAAACACAAATTACTGGCAACAGAAATTAAGTGGAAAATATTATTTTTTCTCTCTTCTTTGGCGTGGGTGATGGGAACTGCCTTTCAGAGTGTAGGTCACCAGTCAGTACAATAATACTGGCTGCTGACAAACTGTTCTGAGCCTTTTTTCACTTTTTCAGATTCGAGATCATTTCTATAGCTTTCTATTCCCATGTGCATTTTCCCTTTTTTGGGCTTTTTATTATTAAAATAAACCGTGAGGTTAAAACAGCTGCGCTTAATGTGCTTTTTGAAATACCTGATTGCTCAGAATACCCATACTGTAGATCCCCTTGCCTCTCGCTTAGCTCTGTCATCTTCCCTGATTCCTCAACGACATCATGTGTACAAGGACTACCTGGACAGCCACAGAGTCTGTGAGCTTTCCTTCACACCGAGGTCACAACTGAGCACAGACGTTGCTAATTAGACTTTTTTCTTGATCAATGTCGAGGGCTAAAGAGATGAAACCCATTAACTGTTATTTAAGCAAACGATTAATTCAATTAAGCGTTCAATGAAGTGATGGAGCTCACTAGATTTTTATTGAACACGTCAGCTTAAATAAATGTACCAAAACCCGTAGTCACCCAGAACAAGGTGGGAAAGCCCCAATCTATACTGTGTACACAGTACAAAACCGCACGCCTCCATGCCAAAACCATAGAGACTGTGCTGTCCTGTTGGTTTCACTCAGTGTTCTTCCTCATGTATCTCATGTAGGACACTGTGTACACGTTTGGTCACCGCACTATAAAAAACACATTGCTGCTGTGAAATCAGTCCAGAGATGAGTGATCAGACGAATTCCAGGGCTCAAAGGAATGTTTCACACTGACAGGCTGGAAGAACTGAACTTTTTTTATTGCCGCACAGAGAAGCCTGCTTGTGAGGGGACCTGACACAAGTATTCAAAACCCCTCCAAGGCCCTGACAGAGTCAACACCACAGACATTCCTCAGAGTGAACAGTGAAGCACTAACCACATGACACAGGTACAGGAAACTACAGGGAGGAGACGCTGCTTTACACAGAGGGGTGTGGGAGTCTGGCACAAGCTGCCCCACGGTGTCGCTGAAGTCGATACCCTGGCTTCCTGTAAGAAATCACTCCCTCTGATTGATTAGCTACTTTCTACCAATCGGGCCAGGCAGTCAGTTTGCAAGCATTCTGAAGCTTGTGACTTCCTTGTCTCAAAGCCTGACGGAAAATGCGCCGATTTGCAGGGGCTCTGCTGCCGAAGCAGGAGCCTGGCTGGCCGTGTGACAGCAGGGCTGCCGCGGTGCTCATGCACCTGAGCGTCAGCTTCCTGAGCAGCCCAGGCTGAGAGTGAGAAGGACGGTCCCGGTCCATGCTCCCACACAGCCTGCTGCTCCAAGTCAAAGAGAAACCCCCCCCCACACCCCCCCACCATCACCTATTGTGCTCCGATACAAGGAAGGCTGCATTTTGGGATGGGCCGCCCCCCCCTCCAAAAAAAAGCAGGAGTCACAGCAAATTCCACTAAATCTTCGCCTCTAGGTGCAGTCTCCTCTTCTCCAGTTAGAAGATTACCTGCAGCTCAGGAAAATCTCATAAAGGAGGCCTCCTCACACAGAGCCGGCTCTCTGATTAAGGTCTGCAGCCAGTCTATACTCCGTGCCAGATAAGACCAGATGAAAGGGAACTCGGGGAATTATGTCTCTTCCCCTCGTTCCGCCTTTTTTTTTTCCCCCCTCCAGGAATTCCATTTTCCCTTCCGGAACACGTCAAGGGTTCCGCCAGCCTCAGACTGTGGCTCAATCCCACCCGGCTGGGTGGAGGGAGTGGAGGGGGAGGGCGGAGGGACGGCTTCTTAAAAAAAGAAAAGACTTACCACGCCGTAATGAACAAGCTGTGCGCAGTCCAGGCCAGCCGGGGCATGTGTCACCCTCCACACTCCTGCCGCTGATCAACCTGACAAAGGAAGGATCCGGTCGGAGCTCTCCCTTCGGGTGAAAACGACATAGAACAGGCACAGATTAGGCAGACAAGAAAAGGAAACAAAAAGTCAGGGTTCCTGACCCTAGTCAGGGTTCTTGTTATCTTACCTATGATTATTAGTGATTTTTGGCTTTTCCTCTATAAAATCTCCAACCCCCCCAACCCCCCCACCTCGTCCCCATGTAGCCAAGTGCAGACAAGGCTGTTTAGAAGCATTTCTGTCTTCAGTTTTCAACCCGTCTATGAAAGGCTGGCGGAACGCAGAACTGGACGCAGGGCTGTGGAAGAGGGGCTGCTGGGAAGCTCTGCCCTCCGTGTGAACCCTGGCAGGCGGGCGGAGGCTGTGTGCCCAGGAGCGGCGAGCTGGCACAGGGATCGGTGCCCTGCGGCCCCGGGCTGACGCTGGCCCCTGTGCTTCTGTGCTGCTCGCCCCGCTGATACAGAGGGCGCTCCCTCTGCTCCAGCTCCCACGCTGGGAGGGCCAAGGCGCTTGTCAGTGTCGGTTTTCCGGTTTTCTCCCTGGAATTCCTCCCACCGCGACGGCTGCCTCGGTGCTGTTAGCAACCCACAGGAAAAACCCCACCGGCCCGACCCTTCAGGCTCAGATTGACTGGCCCAGGGAGCCATTTGCAAAACTGGCCTCACCCCTCTCTGCAATCCTCTGCAATCGCAGTCGCTAGCGGACCTAGAGCCACACAGCGCCACTCTCTAGCCAGCCACAAGACAACCTCTAAAAATAATTACACGTCCGTTATTAAAAGCAAGTTTTCCACGGTCTGGATTTCAGAGAGGGGTGATGTCACTCTCTCCCTCCATGCCCCTCTACGATGGCTTACTACAGTAATAACACAAGACATACATTATCGTCTCTGCCCCTGTGCCACCCCAAGGGTATGGCCCTCCCTCACTTGCAATCTTGTTTGACACCCAGCTTTATTCCACAGAGCTAAAACTTCTGTGCTCATCTAGTGAATCTGCCCAGTCCCTGCTGTAAGAGCACCACACCATCAAGCCTTTGTGCTGATATGCAAATCCTCACAAAGACGTATCATATGCACGCAAGACTTGCGTATGCGCAATATCCTGATGATATTATTCGGATATCACACACAGTAAAAGCACAAGCGTGGTAAGATTAACAAGAAATAACAGACAAGGCTGCTCTTGCCATGTTTCCATTTTTCTCTGCAAATTGGAGCTACAGAGCTTCTCACCCGGTCCTCCTGTGATTTAATGAATTGAATGATTGCACACACACACACATATGGATGTGTTTCATCTGCTGTAAGGGAGACTACAGCCCTCACGTCTCTGGCCCTTGGTCTGGATGCTCCATTCAGACCTGTGACACCCTCACCGCAGGAGGTGAATCATGGAACAGGAAGGAACTCTGGCACAAAATCGCCATGGAAACCATGGCTGGGACACCCTGAGCCAGTGGGTACTGGAATGGGTGAGTGCTGCTCCTACCTCGCTGTTACCAAGGGAACAAAACAAGAGGGCTAATGTCACAGCCACGCTGCATGACTGCACATATAAACACAGGTAACGCCAGCGAGGAAACCCAGCCCCACCGACGGCAACGAAGCACAGGGGGTAGGAGTCTGGAATCAGGGTTTTCTCATCTCTGATGTAACAGAAATAGAAGCATCTGATTTATTTTAAGAGTTTGTTCAAAAGGAAGTCTGAGCTAGCTCACAAAGAAGGCAATGCCTGAAAAAATAAGAGATTGCTCGTTTTTAGCACCCCGGCAAAAGGCTGATTGACAAGAAGGAGCATATGGAGTCGAAGATGAATCTAGCCCACATTTAGATCTAAGGAAACAAATATTTGCCTGAAGGGAAAAATATTAATTAGTTTGCCTACACACAAGAAGATAAAAGTCTGCGAGACATATCCATCAAAAGGCAGCGAAGTAACCAGTAAAATGGAAATTATTCGTAAATTGACAGTATCCAAACTTGGCAAACACTGAGGGGGTAAACAAGTTATTTGGCATGCAAAGCACTCAGAAATCACAGGCTCTGTCGGAAGGCATCTGTGCGTGCATTCAGTTATTCTGACAGAAATTAACATTTTGCGCGAATCTTTCTCGCATGATAAAGATTTCTTTAGCCTCCCTAATTATTTTTTAATTACCATCTTAGGTTGCTCTCTACAAACATTAGAAAGACAAATTAAAAACATTAAAGTGTTACAGTGAATGTATGTGGCACGTCCCCACCTCTCTATCAATTAAAGGTGGTGTTGGTGGGGAGTGGGCTCCTTGAATTCAGGCTTCTGCCACCCCAAAACACACTCTATTGCTAATAATAATGGTTAATAATAGTAATACTACCACTACTACTACTAATAATAAAACAACAACAACAACAACAATAATAATACTTATTATTATTATTATTATTATTATTATTATTATCATATACTGAATAATAATCACCTTCATCATTCTCAAGGTAGTTAGGGAAGGTGATGTGCACATTGATGGATGCTATTCACTCTTATTTATACAATAGAGTTTCCAGGCTATATCAGCTCATCAAGCCTCAGATAATAATGGATCAATAATTGCTCAGACAAGGTGTTCTGCATTTATAGCTTGTGTCACTGTGTCTGAGCCCTCACCCTCCACTAACAGTTTCTACAACGCCTTGCTCTGCTACACCTGAAGCCTCAGACCGGATTGCATTCCTTTATCTTTGACCTAAAGACCTGGAATAGGCAGACACTTGGGCTGAGAACTGCTTCCACAGGGTGCAGAACAGGTACAGTACACTGGAGATGACTCGCACTCTCCATGCTCCTTCGAATGGTGGCAGTGGCCATACCGGTCACTCACAGTCCTGGAATCATACCTTCCCTGGGGATAAGTGGTTCAGAGCCCAGCGCAGTTGTCTCCCCAAACCTCAGCACCGTCTCTGGCTTGTTGAATGCGATTGAAGTAACTACTGAACCCTTTGCACGAGGTTTCAAACCGAGCGTCTCTAGCAAGTGACTGAAGTGTCACAGAGTAGTTAGTGCAGCACTTCAATCTGGATAAAAGTCTGTGCTAAGTGACTAATTCCTTAAGCTGCATAGCTGCTACTCACAGCTCAGGTCGTGCAGTAAGTCTTCCCTGTTAGTTCTTAGATGCCTTCGTGTTGCTGTTATATGACACCTCTGTGGTCTGTGACAAACAAATGTAAAAGGCGAGTGAACTGAGTCGGGTCTTGAGCCATTCAGGCTTCACGAGAGCCCTTTGCTCTGCCTGCTGGCCACCCAGCGGCCTCCAGAGGAGAAGCCCTGTGCATCTCCACGAGATGCCGATTCCGATTGCCGAAGCTCATTGCTGCTAAGGAAAATGGGGACTCATTTCCTAAACAGAATGATAATCGGCTTAAAGGTATATAGCGCCTTTTACAGCAGAAACAAAAATCTAAACAAAAACAAACAACGAGCAGGGACACGGAAACAAAATATTGTAATCAGACCTCAGTGAAAATCCTGGCAACACAAAATAAACAGGATTAGTTAGATGATGAATAAAGAGGACTCGATAAGCTATTTTCAAAACATTTTTTACAAATCATAGTCGCTTCCACATGCAACAAAAAGGCTCTGTCTGAAAACAAACAGATGCACAGCTATGACTAATGTACACCCTGTCACCTAGTTTTATTGCTTTCCGATAAATTGATTAAATTACACAGATTTTATTATTTACTTATTATTTCCAGTCTGACCACCTGGGACTCAACACACACCCCATTCCCAGCTGATTCAATGATACATCCAAGAGCTCTTATTCCTCTCACTCCTTTATTACAGAGCAGATTTCTAAGCGAGCAGCTGGAGGCTGCTGGCAGGGAGGAAAGGGTGTGAGGTGTACCAGGGTTTTACAGTTACAAACGCCCCTCTCATCTCCGCGGTGTTTACGAAGGCAGACTGTGCATGAAAAGCAAACAGCTCGCATCCACTCACTCCCTGGAATATAACGGGAGGAGCTGCTGCTTTTCAGCTGGAGAGCTGTGCTCCCCTTGTCTCTCTCCCTGTCAGAGCCTCGCGCTGGTTGTGTGACCAGTTTAGAGGAGCCTGCAGTGCGGTCTCTCCCTCACACGCACACAGCGATGAGGAGGGCACGCTCAGACACACTCTCCCTGACTCCGGACCTGCACCTGACCCATCTCAGCCTCTCTTTGTGGGCCAGTGCCGCAGTAGGGCACATTTTTAAGGGCTGTGGGAGTCTGGGAAAAAAAACTACGTAGCCATGTTGTTGAAGCCAGTACCCTGGTTTCTTACAAAAAGAGCTGGATGAGATCCTTGGATCAATTAGCTGCTAACTGCTAAATGGGCTAGATGCGCCAACACGCTCTCCTGTTTTATATAACCTCTCTTATGCCCTTTTCTATTATTTATTAAATTAAGGCGACAGGAGGCCAGCAGCTCTTTCTCACTGCTGGACTGGGCCCTTTCTTTTGCATTTGTAAAATGTCTCCTCCCTTTCAAAATCAGTCTCCTTAAGACCCCCTTTGCCCAGAATATTCCCACTGGCCCATACAGGGAGAGGACAAGACTGCCACTGGCTACCCTTCACGACCTGGGCTCAGGCAGCCTTGTGTGGCCATGCTGACCATGCTGAGGGTCATAGCAGCAGAATACTGCTGGAAGGAAGACAGGTGCTTCCCACCTCCACTGAAAGCATTAAAGTGGATGGAGAGGCTAAAACCATTTGAAGGGTTTCAGACAATAGGAGGGCATTCAGCCCATCTAACTGGTTTCGTTTTTAACTGCTGGAGGCCTGTGGGTCTTGCAGCTCTGGTCTGCTGACTGACTAATCAACCAGTCAGCTCAAGCTACAACATGGCTTTCAAATGCTCCCCTCTTCAGAGTAAAGTAAGCTCAGTACTCCTGACTAGAGACCACAAGACTTCAATCAAAATCAAGGGGAAAATTTTGTCAGTGTGCATTAAGGAGAAAATGGGTTACTTTTTAACTGTCTGGCTGTCCCTGCAGGACAGGAGATTATTTCAGCAGTGGGGGGAACTCGCTAAAATAAAACTTTAAAACCCCTGAGAGAAGAGGAAGAGATTTTTCCACCGGGGAATGAGTATTCATGGGATTTCGCTTAAGCTGCCAGAGAGAGAAAAAGGCTGCACTGTCATGTATCATTAAGTAGTTCTTAATAAAAGTAATTAAGTTTTAATTTTGGATTGAGTACAGCTGTAAGTGTATTAGGAATATTGATTGTTGAAAATGGTAATTTATACGTAAACATTCATTACAATGGGAAAGCAGGAATCTTCATTCAAAACTGAGTGGCACATAAATTATCTTCCTGTTCATCAAAAAGTACAGGAAGTTAGCATCTCTGTGCAAAGTGAAGCTGAACCTGGCAGTAGACTGTCATCAGTGGAGCACCTTCTTGTGTTTAGAGCTTATCAATGATAGTGTGACAGCCCCTGACCCCCCCTCTAGGGGGAGCTGTTCACAGAGATCTGCACTGAAATCTCTTGCAGCATTAGAGGGTGTGAGAAAATTCACACTATCACAGCTGCATGCAATGAGAAGCACCTAACAGCAGTATAAACATGGCGTAATTCTAACAAGTAACCTCCTTGTTTCATGGAAAGGCAGGTGTGCCGAAAGTTTGGTTACACACTTACTAAAGCCCTGTGCAACAATAAATAAGTTGGGGGAAAATGTGTTTTCAATAACACGGATTATCTCACGTTTCTTTTTCCAAAAGCATTTTATGAACTTTGGCATTGTGAGCCGACTGCTTGGCTGAAAGGGCAGATATAACATGCATGACCTACAGAAAACCGATGTAAATAGTAATAATGTTCCATATAGTACACATCACAGTCCATAAAGTTCTATATTGGCTCTCAGGCAGTACTCAGTATCTTGCAGGCCTGCGCTGCCTGTTAAATCTCATATGCATGTAATAAATGAATTATACCGCGGCAATCAAGACTTACACAACAAATCCAAATTGAACAAAAGAAAAAAAAAACGACATATTTCTTCGTCGAATGAGACGTCAAATTAAAAGCACAGAAACTAAGCTTTGGGTTTCCCTTTTGTTGCTCCAGCAAAGGAATAAAGACGTCTCTCTCACAAAGAGTCGGGAAGCTCTGCTGGCATCGGCGCCGAACAGAACAGCCAGATTACCAGAAACTTTATTTGTGTGTTTTCTTTTGTGCTTTTTGTTTCCGTGCATTGTGAGCTCTGAAAGTGGGCCTTCTGCTATAAGATGAGTTCGGAGAAAACAAAATAATTGTAAAGAATGCTGACAAATAATAGGAGCAGGTATTCTTTGTAGCTTCCATTTTATGTGCCTATTTAAAACAACTAAAAAATAAGATATTTTCATATCCATTAATTAAACAAGGTGTCTATCTTACTTTGTTTTGCCTATTTTTGGGACAGATTATCGCCTTATTTCTAAAGAATTAACGCACGCAAAAGGCCATCCTATTCTCATGCAAATCGCGCCAGCTGTTTAGCCGAGTTGGTTGTGTGCTTCAGGCAGGGGGATCTGCATGTAAATGGAACGGGCTGATACGCCAGCCCTGGAAAAGGCTGACAATCCCATGCAAATAGAGATCAGCCTCTGCAAGAGAGTGGGCTCATTTTCATCAAAAAGAATTAGCTGACAAAACAGAATACCCCATTGTGCGGAAAAAAGTAGCGATCGCACTCTCGTCTGGGTTTTTGGCAGGAGGGGGACGTCAGATTTCTTTGAGAAGTAAACAAAGCGCATGATGATAAGTTGTCATAGAGGAGAAATAATAGCTTTCCATATTCTCATTGTGGTAGGGTAATATATACATCTATATCATGGGGAACTGCATGCATGTGTGATATATACATGCACATATATACATACCTACTGGAAATAATATGCATTGATCATTCTATTGGGATAACTTATGAGCTGTCTTCAGATCTCTTGATAAGTATAACAAACCTAAAAATACAAGAAGGGTTCAGTGAGCAAACTCACAAGATCCCTGCACTCAATTCCTCTTCGTAGAGTCTCTCCCAGAGGAGAGAGTAAACAGCAAGACCTACGTCTCCTTGCTGCTGGACTCCCAGCAGCTTACCGCTCAAACCTGGGACTTCTGCATGGGCAGGCAGCAGATTTTGCCCTTTAGAAGCTCGGCCCGTATCACTGATATTCACTCCTGGACTCGAAAGGCTGCACCAGGAGCAAAGAGTGCTGAGAAATTCTACACGCCGCAAGAAAAAAAACACATAAAAAATGAAAAGGCTGTTATACTACTGATATATAGAAGATTTTCCCATAATTTCCATAAAATAGAAGTACCCTTACAATATATGTTAAAGTGTGAACTACATTTGGTAAAATATAGACAACTTGTGAGAAATATCAGCACTGCAATCCTGAAGTCGGTACGAGTGTGGGGTTGTGCCTGCACTGAGCTCCTACCTGGGATTGGCCCTGGCTGAGACCACCTGAGTCGAGTCCCAGTCACCTCTACTCAATCCTCCAATATCTGTGGATCAGGAGTATCAGAAAAAACAGGCCTCGACCTTCACAATAACAACACGACCGGAGGAGAACATTCCATTGCCACAACTTTGCTCACAGAGGAGAGCTCTTCAACTTATTATGTGTGCACTACTTCAGAGGACCAGCCTTCAGTGTTGTTAAAATTGTTATTTGAATTTAAATGGATTGAGCAGGACTTGAAGAAGAATATCCTCACTGTTCCACAAAGAAGATCACTGAATCTCACTAAGAGAACAGTCACAAAGACACGCCCCCCCCGACCTCTCATGTGAAGATGCGCTAATGGAGAAAATCAAAGGGACTGCATGTAAGCACATGGCCTCGAGGAGAGAATTCAACTAAAAAAACATTGACAAGCAGCAGAATTTCGTGCACTGGATTTGCAATGCTGGGGTGCTGGAGACTAAAATGCAGCACATTTCTTTTTTCCAAATGCGCTCGATCCCACAGAAAGAGCAATCTAGCTTTGGAAGTGTTTGTCAACGGTAATGCATCATGTAAATGCAAAATATTCTCAAGGAAACCAGAAGCCTGCCCTCCCCCCCCCCCCCCTCGAAGAACAGCGGGCAGTCTTTACCCTTGACTGGAGGGCATGTCATCTAGTCCTTTTCCACCACCAAGCCGTCAGACTGGCAGTGCTGACAGATGAACAGCTTACCATTAATTTCAGCCCCCTTTCATGCCTTCAATCCAAATGGTGCATATGCTCCACAGGGAAGAATCAAGGTCTTTGCCTTGCCTCTTTCGCCTGCGTACTCGCGCTGACTTATAAATCAAGTGCAGATAAGAGAAGAGGGCAAATATCAATCTCGCTCGCCTCGCCTTCCCCTCTCTCTCTGTCTCACTCACTTTCTCCTCCTCTCGTTCCCTCGCTCCGTCTCACAGTTAGTGCCCACTGGCACTCTGAAGAACTGCCCCTCCCCTCTCGGGCTCTCTCTCTCTGTGCCCACTTGCCCTTGCTGACGCCCCCCTGACTCTGGTCCCCCAGTGTCTCCCCCCCCCCCTCTTCAGGAGTCTCTGGGGGCCTGCAGGCAGGAGAGAGTCTCAAAAAAAGATCTGGATTTTTTTTTTTGCATGATCGTGTGTGTGTGTATTTCTTTATCGTTCGATTTAAAAATAGACTTTTTCGCCTCCTCCCCGCCTCGCAAGTGGTCTCCCTCGCGCTCTCCGCTGGGTGTGCACTGAAGCAGCACAAATCCAGGGGCTGGTTTGTTTACTTATTTATTTTCGGAATGGTGCACGCAGCAGTAAAGCAGACTGCTCAACTTCCACGACACGAGGCCCACATAATCAAGGAAGGCAGAGCAGGAGAAAGGCAGAAGAAAGACTGTTTGTGAGTTCTGCCAAGTGTTTAACATGGTGTTCAAGATCCCCCTTCCTTCAGCCAGAGTGCCATTCATGGCAGTCAAAATCTATGTGAATAAGGGTTTTGACAAAATGAGCAGAAGTCAGCACTGAGCAGCTGGAGTTTCCTTGGCAGCATTAAAGAAATGATCGGATCATGCCGCCAGATGAAGTCACATGTGTGTGACCCTTCGGGATCACATTAGCAACGACACCTGTGACCCCCCTCTCCATTCTGCCTCCAAACACCTTCGCTTTTCTTTCAGACTGGAGACTTCGACCCGCAGGCCCACAGGAGCCGGCGTCGATGCAAAGGGTAAAGGGGCCATCTCTACCTGAGTGCAGCTCGATAAGAATGGAAGTCCTTCTAAATGAGTTTGAACGCGGTGGAAATGATGCTGAAACACTGTGAGGAAAAGACAGGTGCCACCAGATCTGACTGAGGAGCTTCATGCAGATAATCATAGCCGGGGAAGGAAGGCCAATCAGACCTGAGCTTATCCTGGTTTTCACACCATTAGCTGGACCAGAGAGAGAACCACCACCCCCGGCAGGATACTGGTCCATCACAGGGTAATCCCCCTCAGTGATACTGGTTCCCATTTATACACCTGGGGAGCTACTGGGTAAAGAATCTCACTCACATGTACAACAGCAGAGTCTGCAGCAGGGACTTGAACCCACAGCCCCCTACGCTAATCTCCACAGTGTAGGACGCAGGACACAGAGCGGCCAGCCTTCCAGTTTACTGGAGAGCTGCGTATTAGAAACATCAGGGCACAAATCTAGAATTAAATCCGACAAAGCCGAAGAGCTTTTGAAATAACTACCCAGGCCAGTGGATATTTTAGAAGTCCTTTTCTGCTGTGTGCCTTTTTCTGAACGGGTTTTGATTTTCCAAAATGAGACAAAAAAAAAAAGGCAAAGTGAAGAGCTCCCCAAAATGCAGAAAAGAGGTCAAATAAACAGGTTTGTAAGAGCAATCTGACCGTGCTGTCGCAGTTTTTGCACTTACAGCCTGCAACACAGCCAGGCCTCCTTCCAAAAGAATGGATTCTCCAAAATAACACAACCACAGCTGATCACAGTCTAAACCCAAATGTGTTTTTTTTTCCTGAGCTGTTGTTTGACTCTGCCTGAAGACTGAAGACTGACAGAAGATTTTCACCAAGCAAAGACATTAAACTGCAGATCCGAAGTGGACACTGGCCAGATTTTGTCTTCCAAAGAGCCAGATGTTAATAGTAGCCTACAGTATATTAGTACTTCCTACCTTTCTTTACATAAAAACAAAAATCAAGGCCAAAAAGCGTTAAATAAACTCCTCTCTCTGGGAGGGCTACACATGTAGGATGACCCGCCATTTCCTTGAACAAGCCCACTCCACTGTGGGACAATCCACTTTCTACTTTGATAATGGGAGTTAATTACATCATTTTGCAGGTGACGTCCGTAAGCCAGCCTCTGGAATTGACGGGAAAGTTTGGGACTCAAATTCAATAATGCAGGAAATGAAACAGGGAGCGCTTGACCCAAACTTCTAGTTGAATTCCTTCATTCTACCTGTATATAATTTTCTAATAACTGTTTCCGGTACTGCAGCCCTGGATTATCACATGAAGCATTCTGTCTGACTGCCTAAGGACTCTTTGCTGTGTTTTATTTTCCGAGTCTTGCCTTGGTTATCTACGTACCTGGGAAAGCACGCAGGCACTCACACTCGCAGTGAGGGGGAGGGAGTGGGGTCTGTACTGACACAGGGCTGCAGATGGGAGAGGGCTGACACCAGGGATCTGGAGCCTCTGACCACGCGCTCCTCTTCTCTTCCTTCCAGCTGAGCCCTCAAAGACACAACAGGACCCATTACTTGCTTAACTGGGGCACCCACTCCAGGTCTCCCCCCTCTTTGCCTATGTAAGTTTTTTTACTATCTAAGAAAAGCCCACAGGGCCGTGGGCCTCCTGGATCAAGCGCCACAGACTCCTGGTTCCCACCCTTCGGCCTGTCTGGCAGACCCGAGTGACGTGACGGCGTGACGTAAGTCTGGGGAGAGACTCACCCTGGACAAGCCTGGCAAGCCTCACTCCACACCTTCGGGGGCCTCTGCCTCTCTTGATCACCTGATCCCCGCGCCTGGCAGCGGAGTGCCGATCAATAAACTCGATTTACATTTCAACTCTGAAAGACCGCGCCCCCGCACTGCACAGGAAGAGACCAAGAAGGACGGGACACGTGCGCGGGACCTGGACGAGAGGAAGATTTCTCTCGCCTGCTAAGCGGCGGGGGGGGGGGGGACCTCGTAACTTTCACTGTGTGAAAGACCGTCGCGCCACAGCGGCCTCCTTCGTCGAGCCAGAGCCGCTGGCGAGGCGCTAATGTTTGCTAAACAGTTTCAGCTGCCGGGGTGACAAGGCCTGCCTCTGGGCCGAGCCAAGGTGTCATATCTGGGGAGGCAAGGCTTTCTCATTTCCTCCCCATGCTGGAGAACCCGGCGCTCCGTCCATAAATTACGGCGGATGACATGCACGGCAGCTACAGTGGCAAAAAAATGAGGCCCAAAGGCAAAATAATTATTTATACAGCCTTTAGCAGTGAGGGAGAAAGCCATCAATCAGGACCCAATTATTCACTAGTTAATCAGTCCTGCCCTTCCTTTATTGAGGGGTTACAGTGTAATTAAGTTGGCAGCATCCTTTTAATTCATCAAACACACAACACATGGTGGAGTTTGCAGTAAGCAGGGGGACAGCACCTTCCTGACCTCTCTCACCTCTCGCAGGGGCTGATGGGAAGGAAAGGGAGGCAGGATGACAACACAGGCTCTGAGATACGCATTCAGCCTCATCTCTGCCTGTCTGTCCGTCTGTGTGTGAGCCTCCAGCAGACACTCTGCTGTCTATCTCTAAATCTGTCTGCATTCAGTGCCTATCAACTGCATCCTGAGAGTTTCCCTGCCTGTACTACCCCTCAAACCACTGTCATTCGTCATTGACCCTTTCCATGTGTCTGCCTACCTGCCAGCTTAGTTTCCAGACAGTAGATGTGTCCATCTACAGCAGTGTGCATATACGCCTGGGCATCATCTTTTTTGCATTTCTGCACAGCTGTATCTGTCTGTGTTTGTGAAGCTGTAGGAACACTGATCTATCCATCCCATCTGTCTGTGGGCCTATCTACACTATCTGTGCTTGCTTCTGTGTCTCTGTGCCTGACTGTGCGCCATGCTGTGTACCCACAGCAGACCGTACCCTCTATTAATTTGCCTGTCAAAGCCTTTGATCTTATGTATGCATCAGACTTTGTGCCTACCTATCCATTTCTACATCATTTGGCATGGGGAGTCTACACACTGGATTCAGCACATGAGTATTGGAGATAGGAAGTAAAGGCTACAGTATGTAAGAGAAGATCAATCAATCTATGAATCAGTCAGTCATATTGCATTCAAGCAGAGCCCCATGCTCCTCAAAGCATATTACAAATAAACTGCTATGAGCAGCACATGACAGTTTAAATAAAAATAAGTTCTGATCCTGTTAAGGCAAAAGCAGAGAACGGGTGAAGACAGTGGACAAGGCAACAGAGAGAAAGTCCCAGTGTGGTTCATGGCTGTTCCTGTCTCAGACATATGCATCATTGTCCTTTTCACAGGGGTCAGGAGGTCAAACTGGTCAGACAGGTCAGACAGGGAGGTACTTTAGCAGTACTGCCCACAGACAGGGGCTGGGGTATAAAAGACTTCTGAGTAAAACCAGGATCCTGATTTTTCTTTTATTTTTTAATAAAACCCGCAGAACCGCTTTCAAACTACATTTCTCCTGCAGTGCAGCTCTGCGGGTCTGGAGTCCAGGTGTTCAGCAGCTGAGAGAGCACTAACGTGAGCTGCACTGAACGAGAACACCGCCGGGGGCCCCCCGAGAGGCTCGCCAGGTATCACGGTTCACCAGCTCGCAGGTGGAGCCCCATGGTCGCGGGTTCCAGCCAGGGTCACATTGCTAGTTGATATGACTGGGATTCCCAGGTTCAGCTCAGCTGGCTGAGCATCACTGAAGGAGCGGTTGGCTCTTGCTTCTCCGCGGCTCCCCCTGGGCTCTTGCAGACAGGCAGTGCGGCTGGTGAGGGACGCACCCCTCCGCTGATCGGTGCTGACCCTCCGGTACGAGGCTTTGCTGCCTGTGGTGTGTTAAAAGACAAGCACATCCAAGGTGGGTGTGGTGGAGGAGTCTTGCCTGCGCTTCCTCAATTTCCCATGTGCGGCCATGGCGTCTGTAGCTGTAACAACAAGAAACACACAACTGCCTGTTTGAGATCAGGTGGCTGCAACAAAAGTAACAGGCGATTCTAATTTCCCTTTACAGTTAGGAGAGCAGAGGAATCAGCCATCCAGTGGCAGCCACTGCTACTGCTATTGCTCTCTACTGCCTCCTGCATGCTCTACTCAAACCCAGCCAAAGGCTCAGTGCTTCTGTCTGCTGCCCTTAACACCACAGCTGGCTCTCACTGCCCCTGATCCTCGGCTCTGCCCAGATTCCTGAGCTCCCCGGACCCCTGGATCAAACCCTTTCAGGCCGCACACTCTCTCCGCCATGTGTTTCAACCCTCACGCGTGCACGTACAGCTCCCCCACCCATGTGATAAGGAAATCCAAAATTCCCTCTGGCTGCATTGCGAATCTAACTGTGGGCCTGGCAGGCTGTGTGTGTGTGTGTGGGGGGGGGGGGGGGGGGTTGAGTCATGCACTCACGCTCTATCTAGGAGGGAACAGAGGGTGGCCTGCACCCCTGCTGCTTAATCGCAATAAAACCCCAGGGGGCCCTGCAGAGCCCAGTGAGCGCAGTGCAACCCTCCTGTAGGGACTCCAGACTTCGAAACAACAGCAGAAAAAAGAAGAATATGCACCAGAGATACTGATGCTTATTTGTGAAGGATCGGGGACTGAGGTGAGGAGGGGGGTGCGAGGTGGTGTGAGCTGGGCGAAGATTGATTGGAAGGTAGTGGTGATGGGGGTTTTTTTGGGGGGGGGGGTGGGGGTGCGCGGCTGGGTTGCAATCACGGGCAAGGTGCAGTGAAGCAGGGAGGCAGGGGAGATTCAGGGGCAGAGAAAGCAGCACTGTCAGATATTGAAATCTCAGCGGGAGACGCAGCTCCATTTAAACTGCATACACAATTACCTTCAGCCCCCAGAGCCCCCCAGCCCACCTCCCTCCCCTTCCTTCCTCTCCTCCCCTCTCCTTCTCTCCTCCTCTCCCGTGCATGCATAACTAGGCCCCTGCCACCTCACATTTTTAATGCCCTTTGTGGAGGGGAGGAGGAAGAGAGCGAGGGAGACAAGAAAGAGAAAGGAGGGGGGGAAAAAGGGAAAAAATAATAATGTAAAACCAGACACCAATTACACATCACAGGTCGGCCATAAAAGGAGGCAGTGAGGAGACTGCAGCAGCCCCCTGCAGCCCCCAACAGCCCCCAGCAGCCCCTGCAGCCAGCCTTCCTGTTTCATTAGGAGCGCCGGGAGCAGCAAGGGTTCATGGGAGCAGGCAGGAAGGTGCAGAGATGATGGGGTTTTTCTGCCATCCTTCGCAAGGACACATTAACCCTTCCAACAATCACAGCTGGCAGCGGGCTTCTATAACCCCGCTGACACAAAGATGTGCTGCAGAAAAGCACAAACATGTGGCGGCAGCTTAAAACCAGCACAAAGACAAATTCCAGTGCATAAAATTCTTGGGCAGTGAATTGCACTCCTGTCTTAAAAAAATAAAACCGGCATTCACCATCACCATCACCGTGGAGGATATGAACATATTCTTCAAACTTCCGGTACTAATAAGGGAGTCTAAACCAGTCTAAAATTGCAGTGTCAGAGTAAATGTTTGTTTTTAGATATGGAATGCACTCATCCGCTGGTCATTCTCTCTCAGTGAAGACCCACATAAGACAAGTGACAAGTTCATTGCCCTGTGCAGCAACTTGCAGCACAGTGACGCGATTTCAGACCAGAACAGGACTGCTGTGGCCAGATGTGGCCAGACATCACACAGTGCATCAACAACAGCCTGTTGAGGCTGATCTTAAGCTACCTGCCTCATACCAGCATGGCCATCAAGATGATACACACAGGAGTGGACAAAATCATTGCATTAGCTCATGACACTCCCAGGTTAAGTAAAATAGCAGTGGTATGCTATGTGTGATCAATACAGGAAAAAGTGTGAGGTATTTAATATTGCTTTGTAGTGAGCACACAAGCACCACACAAGGGCAAAACTGCTGCAAGGCCAGGCTGAGCTCCTCTTCTGAGGGTTTGGGTGGGGCAGTGGGGCAAAGTGATGATGGAGTTAAGAAACAGTAAAAAGGACCCCGGATTCCTGCTGAGCCTCTGCCGAACCACAGAACACATCTGCTGAGGAGGAAAACAGGGACCCAACTCCTGAAGTTAGCTCAGCCTGAGGAAAGGGTCCCCACTGCTCTGGGCTCAGGGGAATTCACTCCAGCAAGGCTCTTCTCCACCGGGAAATGAAGGCAACGCATTGCATATTGATTAGTGATTATAGAAGTTAGGCATTAGAATCTGGAAACAGGACAAGGATGCCAGGACCCCCTGCAAAGTGAGGACTTAAACAAGGGGTGGGGAAGAGATGCAGGAAGATGAATGCAAGCAAGAGAGCGAGGTTCACTTTTCAGGAGGTGGAATCACAGCGGATTCCAAGGAAGAGGACCAGAGGTGAAGGAGAACATGGTTGTCATCATGCACTCAACTTATTGCATCGGCTCGAGATAGAACAAGAGGTTTGGTAATGGCGATGGTGGCCGTTAAGAAAAACGGCGGGAGAGGCGGAGCGACACAGAGCGGCTGGTTCGTAAGGAATAAGACGACAAACAGACCTGCGTTGAGATCTGTTGCAAAGCTGGCTCAGATGTCCATTTCACAATGGCCGCCATGTGTCTCATAACGTCCCGCTGGCACACTCATGTTATTCTCCTTGATGGAGCACCAGCCCTGGACAACAGGGTAGTTAGGGGATGCAAGAATTCTGGCACAGCACCGATTGTCTCCTTGGCTAGCTCAGAGACTGCTTACTAATCTCACCTACAATGAAAGCTAATCCCTTCCCCCCCCCCCGATTACTGCGGAAATAAACTGCCTGCCGTTTGCTCCCGAGCTTTGATTCTCTGAACAAGAACTGGAGCTCGGCGGTAGTACAGCCTACACTGAAGAACTTGTTGTTTTTGTCTCGGTTTGTTTTTCTTCAACACCCTCCCTGGGCTCCAGTACAGGTGGCCAGCCTCGCAGAGTTCCTGCCAATTTCTCTGGTTTCGCTTTCATCCCCTCCTAAGCAAGCATCCTGGAGGGGGACAGCGAGCTCTCCTCTCACCAGGAGCTCCTCCGTGCTCGTATTGAATATCCCTGATTCCACAGCCTTTCCCGGCTCCCTTCGGAAACCTCACATCCAGCACCATCTTGCTCCTTTCCTGTACCAACTGGCTTTAGGTAACAGAATGTCTGTGAAGGAATTTTCCCCCTTGTGCAGCGGGGGTGGGGGTTGCGGGAGACATTTCTCATTTCCAGGAGCTGCAGCACACATGCTCTTGTTGCGTGGAACACATGTTCAGCACATTTCGGCCTGGTGAAACGAGACCGGGTTGAAGTTTGGATTCATTATAAATGCATCTCCCCCACTCTGGCGCTCCAGACAGGACATGTCAGGGCTGCAGGAGGCTGTGCACCCACAGGACACATTCCTGCTTTTCCGATGGCCATCACATGGTACCCCGAGATGTGGAGGTGCGGAGGGGGGTGTGGCAGGGCGTGGCCAGCGATGGGTGTGCTCGAGCTCTTGTGCCTTATCGCTTTTAAACAGCTAAAAAATTGGAAAAAAAAGTGTTTTTCCCCTCGGTTGCACAGTGCTTGACTGGGCCAATTAACAAAGGAAAAATTATAGTCATTACTCACAACCATCTCTGTGTTGGGAGGCAGAAATGAGACAGCAGCATTTGCACAGCGAATGGCTGTTAAATGCAGAAGCGATTTTTGCATAAATCAGAGTCAATCTTAGTTACTTAGCAGTTATGTTAAATGGTATCAGCTGATACAGATTTTTTCCTGAACTTTTTCTCAACATTTTTTCTTTGTTCCAGTATTTTGTATACCTGTGCAGGTTATCACATTTGCTGCATCAATGTAGGAATCAGCTCTGTGTTTCAGCAGACAAAAAACAGGAAAGTTCGACAGCGCCTTGTGGTGCCTAAATTCTTTAAATCCCAAGGCTCTGCATCAAATAGTTTTTTCCAGTAACTATGCGCCTTCTTCTTCTTTCTAAAAATATAGCGATTGTGTAATAATGTTTTAACCCTTTACTAATAGACAGAAAGGGGAAGAAAAAACTGTTGAACTGCAGCTGAATCCTTAAGCAATGAAAGGTAAGCAAGCCAAGCCTATTGCTTTGTGGATATGGAGGCATTTCCTTTGCCTGCATGTCTTCTCTCTGATGTATCTCAGTGGTGATATTTGTATATCTTAGGCATGATCCTTGTCTTGTATTAAGAATGGGGAAAGTCCCTTTGGAAATACCAGAAATATCCCAATTTGATGTCTGCAGGCAGATGTACTATATTTAGGTGCATATTGAAAAATCTCTTGTCACTTTTCCTATTGTGAATTTAAGTCTGCTCTCTGCATGCCCCTTTGTGCACAGGAAAATTGCTAAAAAGAACATTGAAAGCTAGACGCTGGCATGTTTGCCTTTTAAATATGTCGAGAATGATCTCAGACTACATTACCGATGGGCAGCACGAAGCCTGAGCTCATAGCAGCATGTGAACAACAGTCATGAACTCGCAAGGTAGAAACTGAAATAAAGAGTGACAGAGCATTTCAACAGCCAACACGGTGAGAAAAGCCCCTGTGTAAAATAAGGGCAGCAATAAAACTCTTACAGCCCCTTGGAGATCACTTCCTCCAGCCTTCATCACCTGTCTCCTCTGGTCGTGAGCAAAAAACCCCCCCAAACTCATGTATGCTTGTGCAATAGAAACCAGTGATTACAGAGCAAGGATCCACTTCCTTACAATTTTGAAGTGGCAGGGAAAATAAAGCAAAATGAAAAGACAGCTGGGTTCCTGCTTAAGTAAATTTGTCTGATGCGGAGTTAATCCAAACTCGAGGATATTCCGGATGCAAATACAATAACCTTACAGGCAAGAGCACATCAAATGTTGAGCTATTTTTCCTGCTCTGAATTTGCACAAATGAATTGTTATGCTTTAGGAGTATAAAGCTCAAATGCACCAGAAGAGAAAGGCCCTGTAGAAAATAAAAACTGCCATAAAAAATACTTCAACACAAGTTCTAAATATGCCCTAAAAAGCAGAAACCTGTAAGGATATCTTTCGCAAGTGCAGAGCCAAAAACAACATCAACAGCCATGAGTCCATATGTTCTGTATTTACACTTCTCTGGGATGTCTGTCCCTTTTTGCAGAGACACTGCATTCCAGAGAGTAAAAGATTGAGTATCTGTTCTTTTTCTTTCTCTTTTGTAAAAATCACAGCATCACAGTCGCACACAGTGCACACAATACAGTGGAAAGCATTTCAAGAACATTATCTTTACCTAAACCGAGAACGCAGGTCAGCTCTCTCTAACAGAGGTTAATACAATCAAGATTACCATTTCCTGCTGTTTTGCTGTGAGGTGGTGGTGGGGGGAGTTGAGCCTAACATGACATTGACAAATTGCCCTGTATTTATTTAAATAATGTAATCCAATCTACCGGTAGTCTTGTAATGTATGTGTTTAAAGCAGTTGACCCTTCTGACTAACAAAAACAAATTAGCCCTCTGGGCACCGAAACAGTACATCTTGCAGTCAGAGGATTGAGATTCCTCACATCACCTGGAGCCTGCAAACCTGGCACGACACACACGTGGTGTAATTGACATCCCAGGTTTTTTTTTTCTTCTGCAGCCAAGCTCACCCCCGGCCACACCCCCCCTCTGTCTCCAGCAGCCACGCATTGGGCATTCTGCTCTTGCCATGAGATGCTAGCCGCCCATCGCTCAACATTTCAGCTGGAGCGTCAGCCTGCAGATGTTAATGAGAAGTGCCTGGGCTCCTTAATGAGAGATGTTTCAGAGATGTAGATTGGCAGCCTGCTTCACTCTCTGTGACGCCACGTTCCAGGTCTGGAGAGGAGCCCAGAGCCTGAATTTGAAGGTGAAATCTGAGAGCCCATGTTTTCATTATGGAAACAGAGGTTTCCGCAGAGACACTGGCACATCACTGTCAGAGAGCAGAGGATGGAGGACAGCACAGCTGACACTGTGGTTCAGTCTCACTGGCTCTCCCTTCAACAATTCAATCAATACTAGGCCAAGCTCTGGTAGTGTAATGGAGGTGAAGGTCAACAGCACTGCCGCAGACCTTTCCTGCTCCTGATCATGACCAAAACACAGTTTTTTGTAGAAGTAGCCTGGTATCCACACTGCCGCCACACAGGTCTCCTCATTATGAGATTCCAGACTGCAGCCCAGCACTCTGAAGCCTGGCTACTGAACACACTGCAGCCCAGCACTCTGAAGGTGAGTTACTGAACACACTGCAGCCCAGCACTCTGAAGCAGAGCTACTGAACACACTGCAGCCCAGCACTCTGAAGGTGAGTTACTGAGCACACTGCAGCCCAGCAATGTAAAGCTCAGCCACTAAACACACTGCAGCCCAGCACTCTGAAGCTGAGCTACTGAACAAACTGCAACCAGGAACTCTGAAGCTCAGCTACTGAACACAGTGCTGCCCAACACTTAGAAGCAGAGCTATTGAACACACTGTTGAAAAGCACTCCAACACTGAGCTTCTTGGCAGTGCAGCTCAGCACATTCACTGAGTTACTGAGCACAGTGCAGCCCAGCACTCTCACACAAAGTAATTAATCATATTTAGTGAGCTACTGAGCATATTTCAGCTAGCAGAGTGCCCTAACTACATAACCAAAGAGTTTCTACATACAGATCAATATTACATTTTAACTTTAAATATGAAGTACAGCTGTAATTCTTTTTGTCAGTTTTTTCAACACTCCCAAACATTTTGGCATTAACTGTACATGAAGCCTTACGCTGCAACACCGAAGAAGACATCTAACCACTTGGACATGACACGGTCAGAGTGACCACGTCCCTTTCCAGCTCAACATGAGACGTTACGTTGCCTGTGAAGGACCAAGCTCCAAAAGGACTCTGTTGCATCCCTTGAGGGGGGTGGAAAGCCGGAGGTGGACAGGTTAGCAGTTAAAATTCCCATATATCAACTTCTCAATAACAGAAGATGGTATTACAACATAACATATAGACTAAAGAACAATGGTTTTCGAGGCCCAGCGAGGAAGTCCCTGTATTTCTTGATTTTTTACCTCTGTTTCCCTTCTCCCAGCTACACATGATCATCGCCAGGCACTGAATTGATGGCCTAATTCTACACAGGTCACAGGTGCTTTTCAATAATGGAAGTTGAAATCATTATAAATGACCCCTAAAGCACTTCATACAGTGAAGCTGGCAACCAGCGCGCGGGAGGAAAACCATGCACACACTCCCTATGATGTAACTCGGGCCGCATGGTTTATATCCATCCCAGATGACACAGCGGGCCTCCTGTCCAACCATGAATCACCCCGAGATGGGCGGACAGAGCCCCCTCAGCCTGGTCTCGTTTCAGCAGGGGCTTAACCTCATCGCCCTGGCACAAGGCCCGGGGACTGCCCCCGGATGATTTATCCCTCTGAGACAGCAAAGGGAAAAAAAAAACAGCTCACAGGAGACGGGAGGCAGGGGACCCCTGCGGCTCTGGTACGTTGCCGTCCACCCTCAGTGCAGGAGGAATGGCAGGATGGGAAGTTCCGCCTCCGAGAAACATCTTCCAGGTCAGCTCGGGGTCAACGGGCCAGCCGTCTCAGGTCATCCTTCTGCACCGCACTGCAGGGGAAGGACTGGGGATGAGGGGATCAAAGCAGTGCTGGAAGATTCAAACCCATCTCACTCAAGGAGATTATTAATATTATTAGCTCACGCACAGAAAGTGCTACGGCAATGCCGCCTTTGGCTGAGGGATGCTCTCTTTTTTCCGGTAATCAATGCTACCTCTCCCTCTGACCACTGATCCCACGCGTACAATGCACAGATAATTTCAATTCCGACACACAACACTTTGGTTTTTAATTGCAAATGTCCGCACCAGATGTTAGTCCAGGTATTCCGGAGGACTCTTGTTGTGAGAAATTAATAGCATCTGCCACACGTCCCGTGACAGAGAGCAGGTTAGCAGCATGATTGGTTCCAAATGAGCTCCTATGAAACCTGGAGCACTTGAAAAGCGTTCCCGACCTTCGCCTGCGGGCACAGCCATCGACATTGAACCACAACCTCAGCCCGGATCGGAGGAGTGCAGTGGGACAGGGGGTGAGCCGACAGGAGGAGATAGATCAAATGGCTCTGGCTTTCGGTGTATTTATTACTGCAGCGGCGGAGAGCGAAAGGAACACATTTAGCTCCTTGGGTATTCCTTCCCTGGACTGAAGATCTGAGACCTTCCAACATATGAAGGAAGAGGAAAAAGGAGATTTTAAAAATAATCCATTGAACTGAACTGTAGGAAAAGCAGGAGACACACTGAATGAACCTAGGACTTCAGGGGACCCAGGAGGTCATGGGTTCGAATGGTGGGAAGAAGAGAAAAAGGCTTGTTCATCTTCAGACTAGCTCACACAATACAGTCCAGTGTTTATATATACTTATGCTTGTGTTTCTAAAGTGATAATAATGCCATAATGAATTTTGGTACTATAAAGAGGACGTCATAGTAATACACACGCATTACAATAGATCAAGTCAAGATATTCACCTGAGCAAGTATAACTGCTGAACAAGGGGAGTTCAGCTTTAAATTGTCAAGTGCAGAGTTTCCAAGCTGATGCAGAGCCAGTTCCTGTGAATATCCCTTCAGACTGCAGTCAGAGGAGGAAATGTCACAGCCCATCTTCCTCAAACTGGAGAGGTGTATTCAATCAAGCAGCTCTGTGACGTGTGACACGGAGACCACATGCACGCAACACAGAACAGTAGCACACGATGGAGGAGATTGAAACACAGGAGTACCAGGTAACATGGCTATGCACATAATGTAGGGCCTGATGCTGATGCTCACCTACAAGACAGACGCCTGCACCACCAGACACATGAGCATCAAACACATTAAGAGTGTTATTTTTCTCTACCAGGGACAAAGACTGAAGACACCCTGGGAAGATTTTGGTCTCTCAGGTGGATGAGATGGGGGAGTCTCCCTGTGGAGCTCTATTCACCAACTGGATAGCTGGAGAGCGAAACTCCTTAGATGTGCACTTTCACTTGTCTTAATCTGAGAAGTGGGAAGAGCGTTTCAGCATTTTCCCAAGCCGCAAATTGAAAAGCTGGAGAGCCCTGGAAGGTTTGCATTGTGATCAAAACTATCTTTTTTTTTTCTTTTCTCCATTTAATAAGGTTGTTAATTTCCTGCAAGGTTAATTAAAGGTGCCCGCTAGACTTCTGTAATTATTGTAAAGCTCCAGTATCTCAGACCCCATTGGCTCCAGAATCCCCTCCTGTCTCTTCCTTTGTTGCTGTGCTTGTACTCCTGGTTATGGAGAAGAAGCCCATTACCAGCGCAGGGCAAGTCATCACTAGAATCCTCCCCCAGAGGCACTCAGGTCACCCTCCGCAGAAGGAGAGGCCTGACATCGCCACCGTCCTCAAGCGCAGGACGGATTTAGCCTTCCCTGTCTTCCCAGATTTCTGTTAACGGGAGTCCGGACACAAGGAGCGGAAAGGGCCGTGGTGCAGAGCGCGAACCCACAACCACAGAGGCCCCTGTGCCTGCGGCTGACTTCTTTAAAGCCCTCCCCTGAGTTTTTAAAACACTGGGGAAAAAAAAAAGCGAGTAATAATACCGAAGTGGAGGAAGACGTCTGATGTATGGCGCTGAGATTTTTTTACAACCGCCAGGACCCGAATTCGTGACCTTTCCCCGGGAGAAGACAGTAACGGACGCACTGGTGGAAAACAGCCAGACTTTTCCCATAAACGGCTCCTTCCCCCCCCCCTGCCCCCCTCACAGCTCCTTTCTCCCTTCTATCCCGAGGTGGGCAGGGCGCAGGGGATGAGGCTGGTCCCTGGGTGCGATCTGCGGGATCAGAGGCGAGGCTGGCAGACAGTGGGTGGTGGTGGGGTGGGAGCTTAGGGCATTAACAGCCGTTACCAGGGACTCATTTTACAAGACGCCTGTGAAAGCACACACTCCCCCAACTTTTACTGTTCCGTCTCAAGGAGGACTTTTAAAATCACTACACTCTAAGTGCCTTTGGAGCTGATAAATTAAATGTCCAATAAATTGTAAGATTTGTCAGCTAATAATGCTGCTTTATCTGGTTAAGCATATGTCTCTTCTGTTCCTGGAGCATTATTGTAAGTGGCAGAAGAAGATAATGTGCATTTTACAATGTTATGTCTTAAGTGTAATGGATCATTGACCATGAAGAAGTATGTTAATAAATCTCTTAGGCTTTGTTAATTGCACTCAATGAAGTGTCACTGTTAAAACAGAAAAGATGTAATGTAGAAAGCTGAACATAATGTCTTCCAGTTTTACAATTAACAGTTCACTAGGCAAATCGACCAAACAGCTTATAATTTGTTGAAGGCTTATTAACTTGTGTCTTTCTAAGTCAAGGTCATATTGTGAAATGCAAATGGTGCTACTGTGATTCAACCTCCCCCCTCCCGAACCTGAGTGTATGAGTGCGAGTGTGTGAGTGTGCCTGGGCGTGTGTGTGAGTGTGTGAGCCGCAGAGCTGCTCTTCCTGTCCAGGGGCTGGGGAAGAGATGCACAGCTCTTCCAGCAGGAGGACCAGTCTCCTCACAGGGGGCGGCGGCTACACTCCCCTTCGCCACAGCACTTAGCTGGAACAAGGAAAGATCGCAGGGAATCCATTCTCTCTCCATTTTCTCCTCGTTCATATTACCTTGTCATTGCATTCATGATCTGGCAATGTTTTGTTGTTGCTTGTGACCAATTTCAAAGATCTGCTCCATGATAAGGACAGGGGAATGGCAGCACCGCGTGTTAAAAACATCTTGAACATGATCACAGCACACAGATCCCTTCGTGCATTTTGTTTTAAGAGCATGAGAAAGCCAGGACACAAAAGGAGGACATACCGTCCATCTTGTTCGTTTGGAGATTATTGTTTTTAATCAAGTCAGTTTTCTGGAGCTGCACATCTTCCTCTGTTCTGTACAGATCACAGCGGAGAGCACATTCTAGATGTTACTGAACTGGCTTAACAACTGATTCACTGCCTAGGCCAGCTTGTCTCACCTAATAGGCTGGCCAGGTAACGTATCTGCGTTTCACAATACAAGCAATGAAGAAACAGAAAGCTAAATCACGCGGAACACAAACTGTTAGCAACGACAACGAACAAAACCAAGTGCCTGGTGGAAAAAAAAACGTTTTTTTTTTTAAGTAATGCATCTGAAAGTATGATACAAGCCCCCGAATTCTAAACAGAACGCAGATCCTCACCCCTCGGAGAAATAAATGAACTAACAAGATAATTGGCTGTCTGATTTTATTTCTGGATGTAAATGCTCCGATTTAATTAAATTAAGTAAAACCTAATCCTCTCAAAGGGCGATAACAGAAAGGCAACGGGCTGAGCGACTGAGTAAAGAAATGTATATGCCGTAGTGATGTGCGGTTGTCTAATCAGCACAGAGGCTGCCCTTGTGGAAGCACACCTTGAGGAAATGTGGAGGCAAGCGGGGGCGTGGGTTCCACAGAGACATGCACTGGGTTGGGGGGGGGGGGGGGGGTGTTACACACCTGTTGTCTGTTTAAACCGCACCTCCATGGCTCATTTCCCACACTGCACTGCTCCAGGTGCAGCCCAGCCTTGCGCTTCCTTTCAGACCGAACCCTCCTGTGCCGCAGCGAGGACGAAGACAGCCTCCGCGCTCCAGACCCACCCCGGGCTCCTTCCCACCCCGCCGCACGACGGGGACGCGACGGCTGCCGGCAGGTGGGGGAGGAGACCGCCTGAGCCGAGCTCGGCCAAGCCGCTCCTACCGATCAGGAAACGGGCAGCTCACCACACTCCACGCACACGCAGAATCCACAAAGAGCACTCGCTGTAGCACGGGGACAGAGCCCGCTGTGAAAACAGCCCGGGCCTGACTAGGAGGTACCACAACCAGAACCAGCCGCAGGTGCCAGCGTGCAGGATCGGTGCCTGATTGTCTGTCAAGTCTGACTTCCTTTCCCCTGGCGCCTTGCTTGCAAAGCAGCTACACTGTAATCTATTTCAACGATGAGCCACCAAAGAGAAAAAGCAGGAAATATATACATACACACGCATGAAAATGTATATGCACTATGGAATAAACATAAGCAATACCGTACACAGGTGGGGTCATGGGGTGCTCTCTGCCATGTACAGACAGAGTAGGCACTACCTATACCTATGCAGTTATGCTTTTACACCCTAGGAATACACAGGGCACCCTCTGGTGGGCACTGGTGAAGATAGTGCCCTCTGGTGTATGCTGTTGTTGTTGTCCATGGGAAGGTGTCTCCTTATGGCCCCAGTTGTAGGTATAACCAAATCTCATTCCCCCATAGGGCCCAGCGCTCACAATACAGCTGTTCATAATGACCCTGGATTTCTGCATGAGCGGAAACAGGGTGGCCAAGAGCCTGGTGTGGGATATGGGAAGACACCCTGCTTGCAGCTGGCAGCAGATTTCCCAGAAGCACCTCGCGAGGAGGCAAGGGGTAGGAGAACAGGGTGATTGCCTTACAGCTGGGGGTGGGGGGTTGTATTACATGCAGGGGGAGGAATAGTGGGGTGAGTTGTAACGGGTGAAAAAAAGGGGTGGTTGAGAAGTTTTGGGGAGCATCTGTGTGAATTAACAAGCGGGCTGAGATATTTATTTTGGTTTGTGTGTAGTAGCAAGAGGGAGCAGGAAGCTGATGGGGGGGGGGGGGGGTTCGGGGCTGGCGGATATTTGCATTAATGAAAGAGCAGAAGAGGGCTAGAGAGTGCCAGGCAGTGGTGATAAATTGCCTTAATCTGACAGTCGGACCTCCACACACTAACTGCCCTTCTCTTCTGACACGTCGGAAATTTGTGGTATACTCAGCCGAGCGTGCTGCTCGGCAACATTAGTACCAATTTAATTCTCTCCCCGAACCAGCCTATCATTCTGCCAGGGCTGGCTTTCAAAGATAAAATATAGGAGCTCCCACAATAAATTAGGGCGAAGTGAAGCATGCATATATCTATTGTTGGAATCTCTGGGGATTTGCCTGTCGGCAGGAGCGGTTCGTTCTGACAGCCCAAAGGAAGCGAAACAGCAACTCATCTGAAACACATTAAAGAACTAAGAGGCCAAATTACTTTAGTGATCCTAAACTGTAGTTGCAGAAACAAAAGAAATGGGGAAATTGTTAGCAGCTGCTGCTTGCACCGGAAATAAACTGATAAATGAATTAATTGATTAATGAATAAGATCGAGCAACGCCAGGGACACGCTCAAGGAAAGATTAGGATGCACACAGACAGGCGCATCAAAGGTAGCAACAGGGGAATACAGTTCATATGGAGACATGAGCACTTCCTCCCTAAGGATTAGGGTGGTGTGTCCTCTCTTTGCATTAAGCATGAAGACACTGGAAAAGTTGCAAAGACAAGGAGGTTGTACAGCCCATCTTTCCCAGGTTGATAACATCTAATTATTATCAACAGCAGCAACTTTAGCAACAAGGCAGGTTATTCTGTGCCCTATCTACACCACTCCTTGTGTAAAGATGGGCCTTGTGTTCTCAGGGACACTTTTAACAAAGGGTGTTTTTTAAAACTGCCCTGAAACTGAGAGATGTTAATGTGTAGGTTTAATGTTACGCCTTAGTTGAGATTCAAATTGGTTCTTAATGCTCGTATGCTTCAGCTTAATGCCATTCACTTTAAAAGCAGTTTTAAAAACCTGTCCTGTTTTGGAGTGTCCCTTTTGAAAACTGGAGTCTTACGGTCACTGTCCGCCTGTTTGAAGGCCAAATGCACAGGCTCTTATCTTTGCCTGTGCTTGCCTTATTGTTGATCCTGTTTTGATGTTTCAGAATCTGAGGATTTTGAATACTTCAAACAGGCAAAGAGGGAAGGCAATAAAAACAAAATGCTAGAACATACAGTTAAAAAACAGAATTTAAAGCAAGGAGCTCTACGTTACATTGCACCAGGCATTAGAAAGACCTTTTTTTTAGAATGTTGCTTGCAGTCCCCCTCAAACTGTGACAAAAGAGCTTGACTGAAGCATTAAAAAAACCCAAAACTACTGACAAAATCAACCCAACTGATGACAGGATCAACAGTGGAAACTGCAGAAAGGCGCATTAAGACTGAGAACAGTACTCATTACGCTAAGGGCAGCAGGAGTATGTAACAAGTAGCCAGCCAAATTAATGAAGGCTTCATTGAAGATAGAGCTGGTTGAGATCCTCGCATCAATTAGCTACTAGCAACCAAACACGGCATCCACTTGTTTGGAACCTGTACTGTGTTAATTAATCCCTGTATCCCAGCAGGAGCCTAAATTTCCACTACAGAGTCGTGTTTTCAATGTAAAGAGCTGTAATGCAAATCAGACCCTGGAAAAGGATCAAAGACAGGGACACCTGCGGGGGTCAATGGCCAAAACCCAGGTACTGTGGCTGAAAAATACAGACAGGCCGGGCGAGCCCTCGCGAGGGGGGTGGACAAAGTGAGGGGGGTGAGATCTTGCTTGCCAAAATTAGATCAACGCTATTCCCGCTTCTGGCTGAGAAAGAAAACATAACCTGTGCCCGCAAGTGTCTGACAAACTCCCTCTGCTGCCCACCTAAGATAAACTGGCAGTGGCAAGCACACTTGGGCCAATTCCAGGAGAAGACGGGCTGCCCCAGTTCTGATGCTGATGGGAATGTTGCTCTTTTTTACCAGGTAGGTCAATTGAAAACAAAGCTGCACTTACAAAGACAGCCTAGAGAGCCTTTTTCTACGCAGGAGGGCATTTACCGGAGCTATCTGAGTGATTGTTCTGCAACGCAGCAGAGCAACGGTAGCAGCACTGCCCATCAGGATGTGAGCCCATGACTTTGCAGAGCGGAGTCTTCAGTGCTGTTCCTGAGCCAAGTCTGCTCTGTGTGAGGCCCTGGCCATCGCAGCAGACAGCACTATTTCTAATCACAAACCAGTCTGGTGTGAAAGCTTCCCGTGTTTTAAAACAAGAGGTTAAAGTCGTGGACCAGTCTGTTATTTTCTACAGGAAGCTGGGCGAGAAACACCACATGCTTCATTACGAACCTATCTGCCTGCAGGTAGCGTAAGCATGTTTTTGCCCTGCCAACCTATCTTGGAAGTCTAAGTCAATCAAATAAAACATTATACCAGATACTTCAAATGTGATTTTTTAAAAGCCTTCCTTCAACAAGCATTGGTGTGCATGATCTTTTTCCTACCTACGTTATTTACTGAAGAGTCAGTTTTCTCTGTTACCAGTAATAACCGTATATTAGACTAAATGGAAGAGCTCCTGACTTCTACATCCATGCACAGCACTTGTAAAAATTAGGAGGCAGCTCTTCCCATTTTTATCACTTGAATGGGGCACAGGGAGGCAAATTGGACATAAATTCACCGATACCCAGGAGTTACGCAGTATAAGTGGACTGTATAGCTTGAAAAGCATTAAGAAAAATGCATGCACAAACACAGCACTGGCCTGTATTTAATGCCCACTAAGTGCACAGTATTAATCCTCTTTATCTTTCAGGGTGGCAATATTAATTCTAGCAAGGTAAGATTTGAATTTTTTTTCCGCTTTGTTGATGCTCTCTTCATGCCCTCACTTTACTCAAGTGCTGGCATGAAATAAAATCTCTGCGCAAATGCACACAGCCCTACTCTGAGCTCTCCTAGAGGCTGGAGTTTTCTTTTATTCAGTTATGCACTCATCACATAATTATTGCCTGGGAAGGGAGGGGAAAAACTAACTTGAAATAAGCATAATTGTAAAACATAATAAGGAGGCATTATTGAAAGTGCTGGAACACCTCAAACTCTCGATTTCAAAGGGAACTCGACGTTCAGAGCAGAAACGGTGGGCTAATGAGTTTGAGCTGGTGATTAAATACCCTCAATTTCACATCTGTTTGTTTAGGGTTTCAATTAACCTTTTCTACACCAGCGAGTACCAGCACCAGCGGGAAAACCATTTTTAAAGACGCCGAGACGCACGACGAGGGGGCAGGTGTAGTTTAGAGCCTGTTCGAAAAAATATTTTAAAAAAATAATAATTCAATGGCTGAGCCAGACCATGACTGTACTGCAAAAAAAAAAAGAAAAAGAAAAGACTTTATAGGAAAAAATAGAGTACAGGATTCCCTTCAGGGAATTTTCTCACTGTATTCAACAGCAGAGATTTTCTCTACGAGATCACGAGATGCCCAAGAAATGCAGAGGCTGTCATCTTTGTCAGCAGCTTCCAGCCCTGATCTGCATCGCTGTCTGGTCTTGGCTCTCCTGCTGTACTGAAGACATGGGCAAGCCTTCTGCCTGCAGCACCGTGGCTCAGAGATTCCAGAGAAGCTCCCCATTTGATTTTAAATCTTCACTAATAGTGTGTACTCCACACTCTGCAGGTACAACACCTGATGCAAGAACAGTGGACTACACTGAAAGGCTGAAGGAACTGAACCTTTCAAGTCTTTTTAGACTACAAGGGGACTTCATGCAAGTACTGAGATTCTCAAAGGCACTGACTCAGACAAGGATTCAGAATAAACCATGTAACACGAACCACGGGACACAAATAGAAACCTGAGTGGAAGTGCATTTACCATCAAAGAAATGCAGGCACTTCTTTACTCAAAGAGTGGTGGGAGTGTGGAACAAGCTGATACCCTGGTTTCTTTGGTGAAATGGCTGGACGAGACACTTACCTAGAATCAAACAGGCTGGATGGGCTGAATGGCCTGCTCTTATTTGCAACCTTTCCTCGTGTTTGTGTGTAGCTAACATTCATTCAACCAATCAGTAACAAGAGTTAACAACCTTCCATCACCAACGTGTCTGCTGTATTCCCCTGCCATGCCGGTTCTTGACCTCCTGTACATTTCAAAACCTTTCCACAGCAGAAAAAAACCACAAAAAGTTCGTTATCTCTCAGTTTGATCAGATATTGCAGTGTGTCCACTTTAAAAGCTGGAGGTGAAATCCACACATCTATAAACAGAAAAGGAAAAATACCGAGTGATGTTTTCGGGCTCTAGAAGATCTGACAACTCCAATATAAGATTCCGGAATCACTATCTTACTAATAAATGTTTAGATTCTGAACTGGCTGAAAGGCCTCCTCACATCCATAGTCTTTCTTACCTTCATGACTTGCTTGAGCCTGAACTTTCACTGTCGCCACTGGCACTGACAGGACAGAACACCAGGGCCCCCACCCCTCCCAGCACAGCTCCCTGTTATCACCAGGCATCGCTGACCGTGGCTGGGAAAAAAATAAACAGATCAAACGCAGGCCCGTTTCGCTGTGCGTCTCCTGACAGGCTGGTGACAGCTCTGCCTTGTTCTCCAGGGAAAATCACAGAGGCACACGTTTCACTTTGATTCCAGTTCCCTAGTCTGCACGCACGGGCCTCACCAGGTCTGACTTCCACTCAGCCGGACCTCTCAGGAGCACAATGGTGGCAGATAACTAGACATCGACACTTCTACACCTGCTTCTTGGAAACGTCCTCCCTGCATGCCAGCTGAGCCATCCTTCCCGTTTCTGAAGTGCCAAATGCTCCTCTTTCGTAGAATCGAACGCGGAGGAGTTCGAGGGGCGATCTAACGTGTCACGCCAGAAGTGTATGCCTGCCGAAGTGCCCGTATTGCTTCTTTGGGGTAAACAGTTTGATATCCACATTAACACACCGGGAAAATGTCTCTTTGTCTCCCGGGAGATGCAAACCTTTCTTACTACAAGTATGAAATTAAAAAAAAAGTAAATTGTTCGGTTCAATACATTGATGGATCTAATATCACTCTTACAACCCACTTGAGTGCAATATATTTTGTGATGTGTTCTAAATGTTACATGTTTTTATGTGTTATACTGTACATATGCAATAGAATTATGTGCAATGTTTTTCTTATTTTTTGTAATAGTATAATGTGCAATGTTTTTCTTCTCTTTTTTTTTCTTTTGCATTCTATTTAAATGTACAGAAGTGCTGGGTGTCCATAAAAATTTCCCTCAGGGGACAATAAAATCTCATCTTATTCTGCAATCAAGAGTCAAATCTTCAAATCGAATTCTTGCCTTCTTGCACTTCAGATGTCTTTCCTTTCTTCCCCAGGCTAGATCTGACCAGTGGACAACCCTCATCTCCCCCACACACACGGGTCAAGCCAGTGCCCAGTGTCCAAATGTCCAAAGCCCAGCTGGCCAAAACTGAGGGGGGTCAAGACAAAAAACACCCAGATTCCAGTGCATTTGGTTTGCCAGGGATGGAAAAGGTGGATGGAATCCATATTATTCCATATTATAATATGACGACTAATTTGTTTTTTCAAGTGAAATAAAGTTCTAAGGTGAAAAAAAACAACTTCTCCCACTCCCTCACCCCTCCTCCTGCTGTTGCTCATTCTCTGCGCAGTCTCTCACACAGACACGAGCCTTCTGGGGCTGCAGGACTGCAGGATTCTCCACTTCCCAAAAACTAAATTCCAAGGCCAGAGAAAGGGGCTCCGAGTTCAAAAAATAATAAGGCCCTGAAAGAGCAAACAATAGCAGAAGGGGCTGAAACGTGGTGGTGGGGGGGGAGTTGTAAATGCGAAAAAGGAAAAGGAAGGAGAAAGGAGAGAGGGAAAAATTCCCCTTTTGTTTTCCAGGAGCCTCTGTTGACACTGTCTTCAGTGAGCCCCGTTGGCGCTGAGGCAATCCCTGCCTTTGATATGCAAATGGAAAAGTCGGCTTTCATGGTCGGGACCCTGGACTCAGGCCAGTCCTGGGAGACCTGACCCCCTGACAGGCCAAGCCTCCCCCCCGTGACGTGCCCACCCCCTGGGACCTGCACCTTGGCTCGTGCACGAGAGGCGTGTGGAGACTGCGGGGGGGTGCTGAAAGCTCTCTGCAACTCGTTCCAGCAGGGAAATGGAGCTGAGCTCTCCTTCCCAAAGTACCCAGAAATAAAAGGTGGCTCGAAAGCTGAAGCAGTGACCTGAGTTTCAATTAGGGTCTTATTTTGTGCTGGCTTTTGTGGGGGGCGCCCTGAGTGACAGGGCCTTGGAAGGCAGCGTGGTGAAACAGGGCCAGTTGGCAGGCGCTGCGCTGCAGCTGTTCTGTCGCTCGGAGAGCAGCACATCCCGGCCCTGCTGGAGGAACTGGAGCTCCCGCTGGTCCCCAGCTCACCTGCTCCGTGCCCAGACAGACCGGGCCACAGCAGTCCTCCAGCAGCACCAAGAAGCAATTTGCACATTAAAGACGCTTGAGTCAAACAGCAAATGCAGGCCGGCTTCACTTACTTCAGCATCGACATTTTAAACTTCTGCGCTCAACATGAATTCCATGATTCTGCAAACTTGGAATTGACTGAACTCAATTGCATCCCAGGCTACCAAACATATTGAAGGATTGTTTTTGCATATCTTTTATAGAACACCGTGATCATCCCAAAATTAAACACTTGCAACCTTTCTGTGCAACCCAGTGACTTCTTGAAGCACCGATGACCTCGCATCTGTAAAGTTATTTGTGTTTAAAACGCTTCTTCTAACAGTGTGTCTTTGCAATTCTGGCATAATACGTCGACTGCAGGTAGCTGAGAATGAAGTTTTTGATAACAGAGAGACGAGAAAGGAAAGTCTCCCAGCTGCTGAAAGAGGGGGCTGCCAGGAAATGAGAATTTGAGAATTGATAACTTCTGTTATCTGGATATAAAGAGAGCTCTGCCAGGGGGAAAAAGGAGAGAAAACCTTTTTTTTCCTCTCATGCTGCTGTATGTTGCCTTAACTTCAGCTGAAATAAAGGCCTGACGATCGCTTCACCTATGAGACCTTCCTCAGTCTCCTGAAGAGCCTTCAATTTCAATTTTAACTTCAATTGACCTGTCATGCAAACCCCCCCACACTTCACCTGCACGACTCCACCCCTGCGCTCGCAGCACAGGACCAAGTGTGAAGTGTGAACAACCAGCCCTTCCTCCCCAGCAGTCAGACAGGCGGCTGCAGAGATGCACATTCTCTCACCTCTGGCACCCTCCAGGTACGTCACAGGCTTCCTCCCTTCCTCCGGGACAGAAAGCGCCTCCTGGCCACTGCCTCTTCGCACAACTTCTGCGAAATAAATGTCGACTCCCTCCATTCAATCCCCATGACACAGTGAATGACAAAACAATGGACCAACGAGGGGTTCAGGGGGACAGAAAGGAAGGTAGGCTTTTTTTTACTAAAAATTATTGCCAATTAGCTGCCGATTCAACAATAGACTTATTCACTGCGGCAGTTGATTAATGTGAAATTTTTCAGTTGGCTACCTTGTACTTGGCCTATTTTTGTGTCCAATTAGTATGCTAATAACAGTAATTATGTTCTATACTGCATGTCTCATCACCTAGAGGGTTTTTAAAATGATAAAATAATGAGAATAAACAAGCTGATGCTGACATTCACTGGGCCAGCGTAATTACTCACTGAGAGCCCACTGGGGATTCAACACTTTAGTAAAGAAGAGCTTCTTGCTTACTTTATTTCAAACTGCTCTGTTATTGGAGAATTAACTCCTTGCCTGGCCTTGTCGGGGTGAAGGATCACTTGCACAAAAGCCCTCTATGCTCCTGCACTTTGTGCAGGAAATGCATTGATACCCGGGCCTCCTGCTTAGGGGCTGCATGGTTGTTTTGTGCTCATTAACCAGGCTATTGTATACCTTGTGCTTGTAACACCATAGGGCAGGAACTGTGTCACTATCAGTTCCTTACAAAAGGAAAAATCACAGGCCAGTTCAGTGCAGACACGTGGATGAGTGCATGGATATACAGAAATACAGATTATATTTCTGCTAGATAGACAAATGCCTTGCAGACACTTGTCGCAATGTAAATATTTGTGATGCTTTTTCAAACACACAGATTTCAAAATGCACCGACTCACAGGTTGGTGAGCAGGTTGTTGAAGCCCATGACCTCACTTCTTTCGAGAAAAAAAGAGGTTTGAGATCTGGGGATCAATTAGCTACCAGTCACTGAAAGATGCAGATGAGCTGAAGGGTCTTCTCTCGTGTTTATCCTTCCTTGGGTTGTTAAGAAAAGAAGTACAGTATATAAAACTTTATTGCTTATAATCTATATGTATTAAACTACACAAACAATGGAATATATTTAAGCTACACAAGAGCTATACTTCCCTTTAGTGAATTCTGTGCCGTATTATTTGATAATAATATCTAATATCCATACCGCTGAGCAGACAGGTATGCAATGAGAAGTTTAACAACCTGCAAGCAAGTGTGCAGAAAGTCCACGGAAAGTAGTCCTGTGAAGTAGTTTTGTTTTTTAACTTGTATGTAATGTAGACAATCATGCCAAGTTCAATCACAGCAAAAGTAATGGTGTTTAAGCTTTGTCAGAACAATATTTTTTGAGGATCCCACAGCTTCTACATATGCTGTGTAATGGTCTTAAAAATCCCAATGAAAAATCAACCTACCCATCAAGTGATAAGATTATACTTAAATCAGCGGCTTTTTGCAGACGCATCCGTCCTTTGCCCGTCTCTGGCTGAGCACAGGGCTGACCTTGAGGAGACCAGTGCAAGCAGAGACATGCCTGTGGGCCTACTGTGCATGCACACTTGCTTAAACCATGTCCTGCACAACCCGGTGATTCCTGGTGCAAAGCAAGGCCTGATAAGACATTGGCAAACTGACAGTACAAGTCAGAGAGAGGCCTGGTAAAAGTCACTGGGAAAGAGCAGCCCAGGCGTGGTGGATTAAACAGTGAACTGCTGCACAGCAGAGAGTGCCTTTTCATGTCGACTGCCAAGGGTTCAACTGCAAGCCCTCAGATGCTGGTTAAATCCTCTTTTTACTACCCCGACTAATAGCTCATTATACGGTCACACTTCTTAATAAGTGCCCATTTATAATTAATACCTTTTGATTAAGAGTTTAATAGGAATAAGGGTGGAATGTGTTAGGAATGGAAATGCTCTCGTTGTTCATTCAAATTGAATTCCACAGGCAACACGGCACAAGTTCATGTAGAACAAAACTGGCAATATCTCACTTAATCCACAGTGTGGTTCCAAAGGGATTGGTTGTCTGAGTCAGGAAGGGATAATCAGGTTATTTAACGCTATTTTTAAAAGGAGAAGATCAATAATATTTGAAATATAACAAGGTCTGTAATATTCTCCATGGAACACTGCAATGCACCTCACAGTATTAGAACTTGCTTCTCCAGGGGACTGTTGCGGATCGGTGCAGTGAAACACGCCGAGGGAGGCTTGTGAGCTAGCATCGCCCTTCGGCAAGCGTCTCAGGACTCCAGGGCCGACGGCGCAAGGCGACGAGTCTTCCGTCTGCCCGGCACGCTCAGCAGAGCAGCAGCAGCCGCAGCAGCCAGGGCCCGGTCACGTGCGCGCTCCGCAGGCTAACGAGTTCTGGGAATACGTCAGACGCGGGCGGCGCCAGTATTAAGCAGCTAATTGTCACAACGCGCGTTTGTCACCCGGCTCCGACACTCTCCGAGGTCCTGAGAGATCCAAAAACCAACATCATTAGAACAACCAGGGGAAACAAAGCACACTACCAGAACACTGTTTGCCAAAGGTTTTTTCTTTTTTCCACTTCCAGTTTTTAAACGATTCATTATGAAGGCCAGCCTGAGAATACTCCCTCCCTCCAGAAACTCATATTGCGTGTGAACACACCCACTGTATCAAGGCACCCACACCCACCCCCACTCACTAATCCACACAGTTTCGTCCATTTTTTTAGTTTCATATTCCAGTTCTTTTTCCACTGGTACTCTGCAACAGCATGGGTGTCTCTTTTCTGCAGTCCTTTATTTCTGCGATTTATTTGCAGGTTATGCTGCTGTGACAACATGGTAGAAACAAGGGTGAATTCTTGGTCTTAAAAGGATGTCTTACTCAGACAGCTTGGGGGAACTTCATCTCTCTAGTCCCGAGCACAGAAGAGCACAAGGGGGACTTGACACCTTTATGTAAAATCCCAAAGGACACCGGCGAAGTCAACCCAGAGAACTACTTCAGGACCAAGGAAAACGAGAATCCTGGGACACACACGGAAACAAAGAGGATTCGCGAGGGTTGCTGGGATATGGGAACAAACTACATCCACCGCGCTGCTGAAGTAGATTCCCTGGATCCTGTCCTTCAGGAAACACCCTGGCAAGGACCTTGTACCCATAAACCACCAGCAGCCACTTACGGAGCTCATCTGTAAGCTTTCTTGTGTTCTTATCTCTTCCAAGTCAACTTACAGCCGCTGAGTCCATCCAGCACCAGATTCTGAATGAAATGAGAAATGACCCACAGAAACCCAGGCGTTCTAACCCTGCCTACCTGCCTCACTATTAACATCTCAAGATTAGACTGCATTACCGGCATTACCAGCATCACCTCTCCTTTCAGAAAAATGCGCATTGCTGCCATGGAAGGGCATGCAGACTACAGAACTTTCCTCAACAGAATCGGAGAATTTTCACATTTCAGATCACTTTGACTAATTCGTGTTTCATCAGTTGGCTGTAAAGCGAGCATTCTTACCTGGGGCTTAAATTTGTTATTCCAGTCATACTGTCCTAATTAACTGTAAACTCTTAATTTATTAGCAATATTAAGGCGTTTGTTTACTGGTAGTATCCACCTTATTAAGACTTAATCAGATGTTTGGAAATAGTTTAGGAGCTGTGATGTGATGGATTGTGTGACATTGGGGACAAATTGAGGAGAAATATGATTTATGGCCAGTAGAACACCGTGCCCAGATCCTTCACGTAATGATGTCATTGACATACACCAACTGGAAACAAGCACACCACAAGGGCCTTTATACACACTGCCACTTCTGTGTTCATATTGTTTTGTCTTACTGTGTTCTGGTTTTGTCGCCAATCACTTATAGGTTCCCAATATGCCATCAATACGATTTTGCCGAATGCCGTCTAGCCTCCTAATCTCGTGCAGGACGTCCAGGTTGTTGTTGCAAGAGCTGTTGGTGAGCCACTAGTTGGCGCTCTCCCCACCAAACCAGAATTTCCGAACCAATGCGCCCGTATGGTGACTGGGGACACTGTAAGAGGTGCCCTGCCTCGGATACACGAGGTCCTGAATACTTGGTCAATAAAGGTCCCAGGACGATGTGAGAGTAGGGGTGTTAACCTCACTGTCAGGGATAAATTGCCCTCTGGGGCTGCTGAAATCCGGCCTCCTTAACGTTCCCCCTTAACTTACCTGGTGAAGGAATTTCTAACTTCTACACTTGAAGTGCTGTTCAGGCACGACCGCTGTGGACTGGCTCCCAAGTGTCAACCAGGTGAATGCACCGCTTCAGTAGTGGATGATGTGGATCCCATGCTGTTATTATATTTATTATTTCCAACCTTTGGTCCAGGAACCCCTAGGGGTCCTTAGACAGAGCCCAGAGTGACCCCTCAGAAGCCCTAACACCAGGACTAGTCAACCTGCATCTGGTTGACTCAAGGTAGGGGATTTGGCTGTTACCAGAACTCTACAATGCAATGGATTGGAAGGGCTGCAAATTAAGTGTGACTCGTCAATGGGCATGCCTTTGCTAATTCATCATGACAGGGGAGTGCGATTATTTTACTGCAAGTACTATTTTACTGAAAATATTCCAGCAGAATATATCCTAAGGCCCCTACTGAAAGAGGTCTGTTGAAATGGGGTATCCCAGGCGCAGCAGAATAATAACCCAATTAATAGATGCTGCAGTGCAGTACCGCGATTGGAACATGAGAATGGTTACGTTCAGCCCATTAAGCCTGTTGGCAACGGAGGATCTCCTCCAGCTGCTTCAACCACATGGCTGGGTAGCCTCTTCCATACTCCCACAACTCTTTGTGTAAAGAAGGGCCGCCAGTGCTTGGTTTTGAATGCCCTTCTGCGTAGTTTCCCCCGGTGCCCTCAGTTCAGTAATGCAGAAAACCGCTGGCTTGGCTTCGTCAGGGGATTTGAGCACTTCGGATACGTGCATCGGGCTTCCCTTCGTAGCCGTCCCTGTGGAAGACTAAAGAGATTCCAGTCCTTCGGCCTGCCAGCGTAGGACCTTCCCTTTAAGCCCCAGAATGAAGAATAAACTGCTTCCTCCAAACCTTTGCTGAGCCAAACCTGCAGCGAGTGGGTTAAGCAGTTCCAGCCGGGTGACTGCAGTTTTGTTGAAGTCCGCTCAATACAGACTATTTCAAATACGTTTCCAGTGCTACTGTTGTGAAAAACACTGTGATTTAAGAACCGCCAGGAGTGCGTGTGAGACGCAGGGCAGGGTCCCGGGCGCGGGGGCAGGCGGAGAGGGCCAGGGGGCTCAGCGGCGGGGCTCTGCCCCCGGTCAGCGGGGCTAAACCCGGGGCCCGGCCTGCTCGTCTCGTCTCTCCGACGGCGACCCCGGGCGCCTCTCATTCGGTCTCGGCTGATTAGCCCGCGCAGGGACAAGGCCCAATTCTAATTAAACAAACATTGCTAGACGAAGTGGAGGGCTTTGATGTGGCGCTTTCCAAAGCGAAGATTCTATCAAAGTCTGGCACTCTCATGCAGATGCTTAGCATGTAGAGCGCTCCTCTGGCTGCTCCGCACAAGTGTTGTGATTTATCTTCCGGCTCGTAGATTACAGCACCGCTAATTTGCCTCAGAAGGAAACAGCCCCTGTACTCTGGCACTCGGCACTGTTTACTGTTGTTCCACTGGAAGACAAAGAAAGAGCACCGTCCCTGTTTGCTGCAGATTTATTATTGGTAATATTGCGGTTTTATTGCCGCTGTTCAAATTTATGTTTCGGGTCCATAATTACAGAACAGAAAAAAAAAATTCAAAGGAGGAGCTCATGCTCCGTGCTCTACAATTACATTTACAATTACATCAGCAGAGAGTCACCGCTCAGAGAAGGAAGAAAATGAACATAAAACAGCAGGTAACAGGCACAAGGCAGAATACACCCTGGACGGGACGCCAGTCCATCACAGGCCGCACACACTCATATAAACACGAAACTATTTTTGGCTTCTGTAACAGAAGTACGTCCATGTGTTTTGGCCAAGAGCAAGAGCAGGCCAGCGGGATGAATTCTGTGGGGTGCTTACGGTACCTCGGACACGGGGGGTAGGTCAGTAGATCAGCGTCTGCTGTAAACAAACACACGTCACGTCGGCGGTTACCTGAGAGGGGCCAGAGCGCGGACAGTCCGGAAACGAGCTCTGGGCCATCGGCGGGCACCTCCCCGCCGTTTCAGCTGGCCCGTGACGGACAGCACCTCCCGGACTCACCTGCGCGAATGCGTCAGGACACAAACGGGCACCACGCACGCTGCAAATATCCTTCTCCTGCCTCGGCTGCTCGTCGCGGTGAAGCGAGCCTCCCGCTTTAGGAAGGTCGAGTTAAACATTTTAGAGAAAAAGGCTACGCAAGAAGGTCTGAGGTTGATCTCCGAGAACCGAGCATGTCGGGCACGTTCATTCCGTCTCAGCACAGGGGAGCGCGGCGTGACCACAGCGTCACTCCCAGGAGTGGCGGCTGAAGTTTACCGGGGGGAGAGGGTGTAAAAAAAAGTGCAAATCTGACGGTAACCAGGTCGCAGCAGCAAGAGTAGACAGAAGCCGATAATGGAGTAATTGAATTTGGGTTAAAAACAACATGCTAATTAAATTACTGTAATACGCGGCTTTAGATAAAGACGTTTTTTTCTTTCCTTATTATTGCGGCTTGCATGATGTGGTTCAGTGTCGCACCCCCCCTCTCCCGCCCCTCCTAGTCCGTCTTCTGGGGCTGTAAAGCTCGGCCGCTAGAGGGGGGATTATCGGGGCGAGATGAATGGGCCTTTGTGCTGCTGTGCGCGCCGCGGAGAGAGGGAGTGCAGCGTGCTGGCCGGCCCGAGGGCCCGCGGTGGGGGCTGGGCGTGGGCGTGGGCGTGGGAGTGGGGGGTGGTTGCGTGAGTGAGTGGGATACGGCGGACCCCCGCCTTTGTTCCCGCACCGCTGTCTGCGGGCGAGCACCGTGCATAGGGCTGAAAACACCCTCGCTTGTCTCGGGTTCATTCACAGAGGGAGGAGAGTGCCTTAGATGCTCTCCCCCCGCCCCCAACACATACCGGTGCCGTATCGAACGGGAATAAACAAATTATCAAACGCATCGTTCTTATTGTCTTGCTGACGTGCGCTCTTTATCACCTCTGCACTTTGGCTTCTCGCACGTCCGTGCAATAGCGGTGACATTAACAATTAGCGTAAATTAGTTCGTCAATACTGATAATTGGCCCTAATAACAACAGGCATTGTCACTAACTCATTCGTCATTCTCCTGCTACCACTGTCCCTTTTCAGCACACATATGACAAATTAACAGATAATATCGGTGAGGGTCTTTCTCACAGAACTGCCCCCGCATCCCACTGCGCTGCGATTTGATCCATTTCGGGTTTTTCCAGCTGCACTGTTTTCGCATGCATGACATGAGTCGGAGAAGCAAATGCGGATGTTTACAGACATTATTTGGCTTTTAGCTCCAAACCTGCCAGTGCCCCATTATTCCAACAAGGCGCTCTGTGGGAACTGCTGTTTGCAATGCCAGATTCTGGGGCTCCTTAAACCTGGCCTGTTCTGCGCAGCGCCAGGGCCTGGCACCAACCTACAGGGCACAGCGTGCTGGCTGGATGCCCCCCCCTCACCTCCCACATGCGGGAGCCCAGCTGCAGCCACTCTGACATCAGTGGTCAACAAGGCCGAGCTGTCCAGTCTGCCGTCCATGCTGGTGAGGGGCTGTAGAATCAGCGCACATTAATAAGACACACAGCCACGCTAGCAGGCCCTGAGTCGCACCAGGGAAAAAAGCCCATTACTAAAGGTTAACAGTGTACATTGTGTGATTAGGCAACACTATTATTGCCAGTAAAAACTATGAAATTGGTACTTCATTAATGCTAGCTGCATGCAAGTCCGCTCATTAATAATTTATTAGAGACTCGCCTGTTTCAGCCACTACACAGATTCTCCTGTTTCAGACACTGCTCTCCGTTTCAACCCACTGCTCCAGGCTGTCGCGTTTACATTTTCCCTCTCTTATCTTTTCGGGACTGTCTGGTGTGCCCACAAAACCAGGTCTGTGTCACGAGCGTGACTTCGCAGGAGCGACACTGGCCTGTCGTTTAATCTGGGGAACCTTCAGCCCGTCCGGCAGCTGAACCCCCAACTCCCACTCCAGTTCCCAGCTGCAAGACGCTGGCTTCCGTTAGAGAGGGCGATACTTTTCATTACAGGAGCTTTAGGACTGAGGATATGAAGGTATTGTGTGCGCATTTCTTCTTTTTTTTTTATCCTCCGCACAAAGTATTTGGCATCTGTCCAGTAGAAGAGGAATAAAAAAAAAAAGAGAGAGTCCAGAGCCTTAAGATCCCATTTCAAAGAAGGGAAAACATTCCTAGCGGGCCATCCCAGGGGATTAGGTAGGGGGTGGGGGGTGTGGGTGCAGGAGAGGGGGCTCTGCTGTGGCCTTGTTCGTGCCGGATCGTGCTGAACTGGAGTGACCCCTGGCAGGTCGGTGCACCACGCTTTGTCTACCAGTCTATCCGCTCGGTAAATATTTTCTGCGGCTGACCTAATATCGTGCACGGCGCGGGCTCCCGGTCAGATTCGTTTGCATAAGCCAGACAAAGAGATCCATATGTGCCCCCCCCCCCCCCCCCCCTGCTCCCGGCCCTCCATCCCGGATGAGGCAGCCGGCACGCGGGGGCCCGCTCTGCAATGTGGCTCTCGTTACCTCGGCTCGGGACGCGGGCAGCACGCGGCAGCACGCGGCATCGCACGGGTTCCGGGGCCAGCAGGGGAGAGGCCCACATCGCACAGGCGCCGCTGCTCTCCGATACGGACAGCGACACCCGGTGGATCTGTTTGTCACTGCAGGACACTGATTCCGACAGGCACTGCGAAGTTCCGCCTGCAAGACGGACAGGTGGAAACATCCCTTGGGAGGCCTCTGAAAATGTCTGTCTCACACTTCCATGAACATGTAAGGAGAAAAAAAACACCTTAGTGGACCTTTAAAGTCTGTTTGTTTTGACAGCTCGGTGATGGCAAACGTTGTCATCTCTTCCCAGTCAGAAGTTGTGTTTGAAAATGAGTTGCTTACCGTTTCTTGCAAATTGACATTCGGTCTGCTCGGGAATTCTGGTTGTGCATAGCTAAGTGGAGCGGGAAAAGTGATTGGCCAGGCCGTTCCCAGGAGTCATTGTTAGAAATATTCCACTCTTTGCCATTTTCAGCATCTTAAGTTTAAATATAGTCATAGATGAATAAATATCCTGCCCCCCACCTCCAAAAAATAACATAAGGTCCCCATGTTGAGTTCCAGCACTGTGAATATTGAGTTCCTCAAAGGAATGGATTGTATACCTACAGAAAACACCAGTGATTATGGAAGCACTGTTCGTAGAGTACAGTGGACCTGTAGCCTAGAGATTAATATCGTGTTTTCACTACAAGGCAGTGCTTTAAAAATGTATTAGCAATCCTTGATAAAACGCTGAAAAAGATTCGATCTGAATGGTATATGCAGGAGGGAGGAAACTCCCGATGTGACATGAGCAACAGCTCAGAAAACAAGCTCAGCTGCAAACTAATAAGGAGCCTCTATGCCTATCGACAGTCATCCTGGCTACTGTAAGCGGTCCTCTGCTGGATCATAAGGGACATGAAAGAAATTGTAACCCGATATTGGTATTATGGAAAAAATGTACCAACCTCAGACGAATCTACAGTATCAATCTATCAATCGAATTGCTGAACGTGAGCCAGGCAGGCGTTCAGTTTCATGCAGTCGTGCAGAGTTGTTTGGCAGCGAGCAGGTTAATGCTGCCCTGAATCTCCCTCCTTAAGAGACCCTGCTTCATTTAACAAGCCTCCTCTGCCCCCCCAGCCCTCTGCCCTGGCTGACAGTAATCCCCTCGCTGTAGGGCTCTCTCTCCACCCAGGCAGGAGGACGGTGAATTAAACTGTTGCCGAATCTTTGTCCAGGTCTAATGATGCAGAAACCCTCCTGAATGGAAACAGACCCTTGAATACCGAGAGAATAAGCTGCAGGAATACAAGGGAGGCTTTGGAAATTGCACCGAGGCTTTATCATTTTGTGTGAAAAAAGAGCCATGTCCACTTCCCCCCTGTGCTTCTGCCACACAGCCAGCGCCTTCACGTGCGGGAGGTGCTGTCACACTCATCCCTGGGTGAGAAAAGTGAAGGCCACTCCGCTGTGCCTCCCGACTGAGACGCAGCTCGTCCTCCTGGAGCCTAGAACGGGGACGGCGCGGCAGCCGGGGGTGTCCTGAGCTGACCTCCTGCCCTCTCCAACGTCCCACAGGGGGAGAAGGAGCACCCACCACCTGGACCAAAAGGAGCTGCATTCTTAGGCCCAGAATGCAAGAGACCAGTTTCAGTTACAACTGCATTATGTAACTGCAGCACCACTATCGACTCAGTAGCGTGATTTTCGTGCGATTCATGGCTGCTGAACAAGGAATACGTAGCATGTTTTGATTGTGACTGCGGGCTGGAAACCTCTTATTATTTGTTGTCTTGCTAACGACTTTTTCACGCAAATTTCAGATTTTTTTCCCCTCTAACTACTGTATGTAAGAAACTGCGGCGTGGTAGCAGGGCGGTTTGGAGCTCGTGTGTTGGTGGTGGTGGTGGTGGGCGGTTATGCTGCTACAGTGAAGAGATGCACCATCTTGCAATGCCAGCCTGTGCGTGTGTGGCTGTGCTGGGCACAATGGGAGCAGTGTTGCAGCTCTGGGCTACCCATGGTACTTAGGACACATCGAGGGTCACTTCCCCACGAGTGCAGCGCACTCGGAGGTGGTGAGAGGGATGTGAAAGCCGCGCGCACACTGGCCACTCTGGTTGGAAGCCAATCGAACCTCCCTCTAACAGACAGTGAAAACACATTTGGATAACCATTTCTATCAACGATAGTGCTTCCAAAATTATTTAATCCAGTTATTGTGCTTGTGAACACACTTGTTATTGCAACACAAGAAAGGGAAATTAGATCCTCTTTTTGCCCACTAAATATAAGGGGAAGTTATTGCCAAAAGGCTCGATTTTTTTGCAAGTTTATGGTCTCTTGCACCGTTTCCTTCAAATATCAGTCAGAGTCTTCGGCCGCAGACGGGCGGCAGGCTTCCTGGTTGGGTCTAAGTATGATTTTTTTCTGTCTGTGTGCACTCAATTAGAGACGCGTTTGAACTGATCCAGAGAAGATGCTGAGCCGTGACTGGGAGGGAAGCAATGACAGTAACTGCCAGGGAGAGGACGGGGATGAATAAAAAGGCATGCCTATATCAGATTAAGTAAAGAGAAAGCAAAGGAGTGTTTAGCTCTCTGTGCTGAGAGCTGCTGTGCTTCCCGAGTCTGGCATTTCCTTCTGATCGCTGCACAAGTTAATTACAGCCTGCGTTCTTTCGCAGAGGACTCCTGAAGCAGAGATGTTTGAAATCAGACGTTTCCAGGGGGAGAGGGGTTAATGAGACTGGGTCTTAGTTACCGTGCCTCCGTTACAGCGAACACACTTCAAAAAAACAGAAACCTGATTGAGCTTTTAGATGTGGTTGGCTAGCTTATTCATTAATATTCCGTTCCGTTACTCCGAGATGCTGGGTAAACCTTCTGAAAAGATTTAAAACTCTGTGTTGTGTTTTTGTTTCCTTTTTTTCCGGATAAACCCCTACAGCTGGAGGCCAGAGGTTCTCAGCAAGGACTTCCCAGCTCACATCCCAAGATAGCGTATCTCCGTATTTCATTGTCAGTACATTATCTGCTTCCCATTTAATTAGTGATTAACAAGGAAACAGCCTATATTTATTGGCATTCCAGTAAAATTTTACAACTGACAAGAGCAGCATATAAATACTGAAGAATACAGAATGCAATTTGGGGAATTAGCGATTAATGCCTTTTCCTGCAATACCTTAAAAGTTGCAAATGGCTAAACCGATGTTATACTCCAACGACTTCTCAGTCTGGAGCCTAGGAAGATGCACTTAAACATCATTAGACGTTATTTCATGCTATGGGCACGAGCCCCCAACTGTGCACAAAAACGATGGCGAAAACAAAAGCAGAGAAAAAATGAAATTAAAGTCAGTGCATGACTGAAGCACGTAGCACATAGCAAGACCTTCAGCACCCCAAGACTGTTGGGTTTTAGACACGCTCCTGTCCTTTTCAATGGGGTGCTGAGCACATGTTGATGGGGCTTTATCTGCTGTGAATAGGGAATTACTGTAAGGGCAACAAGAAGGCGGGGTGCTACACATCCTGATGCTGGTGGATTGCACGCACTCACCGTAGAAAATCCATTAGATCACACTGTCTGCACTACGACAATGCTGTAGGGCTATCTCTTAACCCAGCTCCCCTTGAGTTCCCTTTCCTGCAATCACAGCAGCATGATCCCCCAGCATGCAACTCTGGCCCTCATCAGCTCTGGGGCTTCGCTGAGGCCCACACACTCAGCTCAAATCCCCCATCACGGCTAAAGAGCTGCAAGAGGGCTTTGCCCCCCGATACAAAATCCAGTAACGATAAACGTAGATTTAATCACAAAGCGTTGCAGCAACACCTTTTATCAACTCGAGTACGCTGAGAAGACCACGTGAAGGCACAGTCATATTTAACGCTGATAAACGCGGTTTGTTGATTCGAAACCGTCGACGAGCTCTGCACGGCACAGCAAATAAAGGCTTTCTCTTTTATTACAACAGCACTGCCAGCTCCTGCCGAATGCACGTCCTGAAGATATTCTCAGAAGCCAGCCGAAGATTTCGCCATTGCTCTTCACGTGCAAGAAGAGGCTGAAACAAATGCAATAGATCTCTGTGGGTAACAATACAGAGATCATTCTGCGGCATGCACAAAGAGGAGAAAAGAGAAAAAAATCGCCATAGAAAGAAATTACGGGCAGCATCAGGTGATCCATAATGCTGCCGAAATTAGGCGACGACATATTACACAATTACTCAGAAATACATAATGACAGCAGTAGATTTCTCATGTCACTGCTTACCACACACCTGCAACCTGCAGAGATACATGCCATGCTGTAATATTTCTCTGCACATCTTTCGGCAGTCCAGAGCCACACCCTTGCATTAAGCACAGTGAGCTGATGCAGATGAGAGGAAGCCTGCCCTAGACTCCTTCACCCAGAGCGCACAGAGCCTGTGTCACACCGCCTTACTAAACAGCGCAGTCGGGGCCCACAGAGCCGGCCGCTCACGTGCACGCCCACACGTGCCGCGGGGTGACGCCAGCAGAGCGCCAACGGGCTGGGGTGCCCCCAGATCCCAGCCAGGGGAGGGGGCAGGACAGGGACCGTGCGGATTTTAACTCCACCGGAACGCTCAAGAAGGCAATATTAATGTTGTTGCTAAAAAAAAGGGCGAGTTGCTTAATGGCACTGGTGTAAGAGTGCAGACCCTACAGATGTGTTCCTGTTATGGGCACAGCAACAGATTGACAATTTTCCTTGACTCTCATCAGTTCTGCTTGGCTGCTGCACGCTGCATGAGTCAAGGCCTTGGTTTTATGCCACAGACGCTCAATTCAAGCACCAGCAAGACCACGTTTTTAAAGCCACCCTGTCCCACTTCATCGCTGCAGATGTCCTTTACATCTGGTAAGGGCTGTTTTTCAGCGAGTCAGCAATAATTCAGCTTCACAGCTGTCTCCTTTGACAAGTTTAGTGTCACACTCCAGAATGACGTGTTGACAGATATTTTTTTTTATTTCTTCCCCCTTTCACTTTTTTTTTGGAAAAAAAAACCCCGCACAAGATTGACGCTTTCCAGCTTAACCTGTTTCTGGCTGAATTGTCTGACCGTGGCAAGTGATGTTTAAAAACAAAACATTATCCATCAGATTTATTATAAAATAAAAACAGAGCGTATTGAACAGGCCAGGGGGGGGGGCAATGGCTAAAAAACAAAATCTTAACCTTTCCTGGTTTTTTTTAACCTAAATCCCGAGGACATTACACCTCCACAAGAGAGACAGCCGGCTGTCAGGATGAATAAAATGTAGAACACAGGCTCTATTAGTGGAGGCCCAGTGTACGAATCTTTTACGCTGATACCCAGATGCTTTTTGTGAGCCTGCAGCACTGCTTGTGCAAGCAGAAGGAAGAAAGCCTCTCTCTCTCTCCTTCACAAAGCCATTCATCGCTGAGGAACGGTTAAGCAGGGAGGGCTGTGCACCCTTTACTTTCCTGGTACGGCTCTGTATTGATCTAGCCGGTTTCTTCCTCATTAACCCCTGCTGTGCACTGCAGCCTGCTACCTGCTGCAGGAGTGAACCCAGAGGCACTCACATGGCCAAGGTCAAAGGGCACCGTGCCAAGCAAATGGCAGCAAGTACCGTACTGTGCCATACAAGGGGATTGCTGGCACATCTCCTTTCATTCTGCTTTATTACATACCCCTGAGGGTATAGTACAGCAGGAGAAACGGTGAAAGGAAATCACAAGGGTGAAAGGGCACCATAGCAAAAGTTAAGTCTGGCTGCATGTCACTAAAACACTTCTCAATGTTTTTTTACACATTTCTCCTTGAAAAAATATCCGACGTCAACAGGCGTCACTTAAAGACCTGCTTAACGAGGCAGTGTCAATAACCGCAGTAAAGCACGGAGAGTGCTGCGCACTGCATTCATACTCGGTGTGCTGAAAAGGTACGCGGCCTGGGTTGGCCTGCTGGAACAGCGTCAGGCTTTTACAGTATTTGCCTAAAAAAAAACACATCTTGAAGCTCAGGCAAAAGATAGATAGATACTTTATTGATCCCTCGAGGGAAATTGCAGTGCAACAGCAGCTTAACACACACAACACAGCCACAGTGTAACGAATTATATAATAATAGTACAATACATACAATACAATACAAGAGTTACTCACAGTCCGGACGCACAAGAACAAACTAGAACAGAACAGTACACAGAAAATCTTATCACACTCATATCACACATATGAATATAAATATAGATGTAACTATAGATATAAATATAAATGTATTGCACAGGTCCCTGGCATATATTGCACAAAAAAAAATCGCGCGTGCCTGCTCGGGAGCCGAGTGGATCATTCATATGCGTGACGGTCTGAGTCAACGAACGAATGTTTGCTTCAGAGAATACAGTTCAGGATGAAGGCTCACCGGTCGGCCCCTGCTTCTCCCTGCAAGTAAGCTGGGATCTCTTGGTGCATGAAGGGGCCGTGCAGATCAAGTCACTGCTGCCGATATCTCAGCCAGCCAGGCCTACAGAGACTGTCTCAGTCAGACAGAGGTAGAACTGGCGTGGACGCTTCCTTTGCTCACTGTCAAAAGCAGGCATGCAAGAGCAGCAAGTGGCCACCAGCTGGCGCCAGGCGCTCTGCGAAAACCAAAGAAAAAAATGGAGGCAAAAAATAACACCTTATAAGGGTAGTCCATGATTTTTACCGTCATGCTTCGAAAGAAATGCACTCTTTTTCTGAACATTACTCATTTTTTTTTTAGAGACTCTCCTTTTCCAAGCGCAGCAGGGGGACCAGTCTCCAAAATCAGCAGGCAGCTTCAGAAATAGAGCAGATGAGATGAAGCAGAGGCTTTGGTTCCGTAATCAGTCTTACTTTTTCAACGGCAGCACCCTCAGCCCACAGCCAGGGGCACCAGGGGCAGCCTCAACGACCAGGGTCCAGGACAGCACGGCCTCTTTAACTTTGCTCTAAAATCAACACGTTTCCATTGTAAGCCGATATTTTTGAGGACATTCCGTCAGCCACTGGAGCTCCGAGACGCTATTCCAGACAGCACTGGTCTGAGCGGACTGCTGCCCCCGGACCGGGCAGCGCGGTGGGAAGCCAGCTGGTCCCCTGGCTCTGTCCTGGAAGTGGGCCTTCCCCTGGCCTGCCGGGCTCCACCACAAAGGGCCGGTCCTTTCATCTGCGGGCCGGAGAGCACCGGGACATGGGGGAGCAGGGGGGCAGGGGCTTTTCAAAGGACTTCCTCCGGCCAGGAGGCGCGACGGACTGCTGTTTGTTTTCTCTGCTCCTCCAGCCTCTCGCCCCTGCACTGACCCGGCGGCCCCGCGCGGAGAGGAAGTGGCCGCCGCAGCTCGTCTCCGCAGATTTCGTTACTGGTAAAATATTGTTGCATTGATTCTAGCCAGTGGGGTTCAGCTCTCCTCAGTCCCAGAGCCGGATTTCTCTCTCGAACCCAAGCAGGAAACAGAACAAGAGGCAGATCGGTTTCAGACGTCTTGCTCCTATTTAAAAATGCATTTCAGTGAACACACAACACTAACACACTGTAGGACACACAGATACACATCACTAACACACTCTCAACTGTAGGACACACAGATACACATCACTAACACACTCTCAACTGTAGGACACACGGATACACGCCACTAACACACTTTCAACTGTAGGACACACGGATACACGCCACTAACACATGCTCAACTGTAGGACACACGGATACACACCACTAACACACTCTCAACTGTAGGACACACGGATACATGCCACTAACACACTCTCAACTGTAGGACACACGGATACACGCCACTAACACACTCTCAACTCTAGGACACACAGATACATGCCATTAACATGGGTTCAACTGTAGGACACATGAATACACGCCATTAACATACGCTCAACTGTAGGATACACGCCACTAAGATTCAATCCACTAGCGGTATGGCGGACATACAGTACTGTATCTTCCTAAGGGGCTGTAAATTCTAGAACAAAGGAAAAATGTGTCCCACAACAGTTCTTAGCAATTGTGACATTCTGCCAGTATGTTGTCCTTTTTTCTTTTCAAAATTTGAAAGAAAAACTATGAGGTTATTGTTTAAGGGTGTTTAAGGGAAAAAAATAATAATTTGCATAATTTCACCAGATTCAACAGCCACCATGAAAAACTGACGATACCCTGCCTCTCCTGCTTGTTTTTTTTTTTAAAATCAGACATGCTTTATGAAGCCAGCTCCTTCCCTCAGAAAATGCCGTGAAATCGCCATTATTTTTTCATGGTACAGACTTCATAATATGTTTACGTCTGGTTTTGTTTATATTGCGCGTGCATTAATCTGCAGGCCTGAAGCCAGCAGACAATAGCGAAAGCCCCACAAATCCTCCATGATCAGTCCCACTTCCTGCTACGACGTGCAGCCTCAGCCAACCAGGAACACAGGAGGTTCATTCAGGCTCCTTCCTCTTTGATTCGGGGCAGGTATTGTACCGGAGGCTTTCTGATCAGCAACTCGAAAAAGGGATTAAAGGGAAGCAAGAGGCTTTAAATTAAGCCCATCAGCCATGTACTGTGTACGTGCACAAAAAAAGGAGATCTGGGACAATGGATCAAGTAAAAAATGACAAGGGGTTGAAACGGCACAGTGTATATTTATTTGCCCTGTGCTTTTGGCCATAGTGTAAGGTTTGTTGTGCCTGAAGCGAAAGACCTGACAATGATTTGCTACAGTCTTGCACAATTCAAGCGGCACCCATAAGCCCTGCTCAGCTGTGGCCTAGGAATTGCTCCGCACTTGTGCAACCATATGACCATTTTTGCTGCACCCTTGCCTTTGTCCCCAACATCGCACTGCTTTCAGGTCCCCATCAGAAAAGGGTACAAACACTGCCGGGCTTCCAGTGGCACAAAACAGCCGAGAGCCTCCAGCACCTACTATGTGATTATGGATAACTAGAGGAGCATGAGAAGCTGTGTAAATATCAGGAATAAAACCTAGACCCAGAAAAGTCTTCTTTTTCATCCATCCACTTTGCACCAGTTGCCCAGCTCAGTCATAAGACGTGTGCTGTGCGTCTACAGCTTCTCTTGCACTGAGAGACAAAGGATTTTTCCCGGGACGCAGCAGCTTCTGTGCAAGGGATTATGTTCTGCGCAGCCTTGCGAATAAAGTTCCAGCTAATGAGAGCAGGTAGTGGCAACGTTAGCTTGAAAAGCGCAATTATTTAATCATCTCCAATTTAGGTAATTTATTTTCTTTAAAATCACTCTGACATTAACTCGTGTTACATGCATTGACAACATCATCAATCATCTTCATATTAGATTTTAAATATTTTTCCCCCTTCGTGCTTTAATTGCTCCAGCATGTGGGAGCCCGGGGAGGAAGTGAGTGGTGATTCAGTGGTGAACGCGTCCTGCTGCCCTGTGTGTTGATGTTCCCTGGCCTGAAACTAAACATGCCGAGTCAAATGATGTCATACCTTCACAGGATCCTCAAGAAGTGAAGTGGCACCACTACAGAACAGGCCGTCTTTTATTTTTCTAGGTATAATAGAAGAAAATGGAAGAGCTGTATATTTAGGAGCTCAATAACCAAAACTGGTCAGAGATTTTTTTATTTTGCTCAGGGTTAAAGTGCAGGAGTCATTTAAGTAAGATTACAAGGCACACTTAAGCACATTCTCAAATAATTAACTCAAGAGACGAACAGGATTAAATTGAAAATGAAGGCTTTCATTTCACTGAATGTTAAATTCTGCACGTACAGGTCTGAAATTAAAAGCCAGTATCAAAAGGAACAAGAGATGTTATTCATTGGGTATTAGTACAGATAAGGGGTGAATGCTCAAATTGGGGTGTTTTGATTAGAGGAGTACCACAGGGATCTGTACTAGGACCACTAGTCTACATCATACAATATCTACTACCTCAGTTCTGATACAGTGAGTAAACTAGTCAACTAGTCAAAACAGGAGGAGTAGTGAAACTGCAAGGCATCTGCAGAAAGATTTAATTATCAGTGCCGGGCCAGCACTTGAGAGATTATATTTACATGTAGACGAGTTCAGAGTATCGCATGCGGGTAGCAAACACAAAAACTACAAATCTAAAGTGGAAAACACTGTGCTTGAAGTAGCTGATTAAGAAAAAGGCCTAGGTGTTTATGTGTTGTGTGCGTGACCGTGTGGGTAAGGTAAGGACAGAGTCAGGAACAACTGTTGTGTCACCGACACCCCCACGAGCTGAGCTCTGCTGTTTGATCATGGTGGTGAGTACACGCCTGTCAGACCCACCGGCGATGGCTAGTTTTCCCTTAAACCAAACAAGGTGCACAAACATGTTGTGTTTTTGTCCTTGATAGAGCGGAGCGCGACCTCTACAGGCACGAACCCTGAGTCCAGCACCGTCCACTCTAATGTGTGGATTTACTGCAGCAGTGCCTGAAAGGGGGCTGAATACAATAGGCCAAATCTGCAACTTGAATATTATAGACTAATAGGTCTGACTTCTATAATGTATACATTTATGGAAACTATTATTACAACTAGAGAATCACCTATCTGAAATAATATTGTAGGGAATAGTCAGGGAATAAAATATTAATACTGAAATTGCAAAGAGTAGGCATTTGGAGAAGTGCATGTTTTTGGATTGAGAATTAGTTAAATAGAAAATAGAGTAAGGATAAGGAGTGAGCATTGAAATTAGGGTGATGGGGTTAGGGGAGTACCACAGGGATCTGTATTAGGACCGCTAGTAATTCTTCTGAATTTATATCAGTGATCAAGATACTGGTGGAGTTAGTAAAGTTATTAAACTAGTCAAGTCTCCAGTTGGTACCAAATTAGGATGGTTAGCAAACACTGTAGAAGCCCCGCAGAAAATTAAATTAAAAAAAGGTATAGATAAAATGTAAAACTTCACAAACACATGGCAGATGACATTTAGGAAGACCAGAGCAGAGTATTGCATACGGGTAGCAAAATCATCAACTATAAATACATAATGGGAAATGCTGAAAGAGAAGATGCAACTTATGTTCACACACATCATTTACATCTTCTAGACAATGAGGGGAAGCCATTAAAATAGCAAACAAAATGTTAAAATATGTAGTTGAAAAGGTAGAATTTAAGGGATGTTATATCAAAATTGTATAACACACTAGTTACAGTAGGTCTCATTTAGAATGTTGTGTACAATTGTGTTAACGCCTTCATAGAAAAAATGTTGCTGCTCTATAATGTCCAGAGAAGAGCAGCCAGATGCATTCTGGGACTTAAGTGCACGCACTTACTGACATATTGCAATAACTGAACCTTTTTAGTCTTGAACAGAGAACACTATGACCTGATAAAAAAGTATTCAAAAATCTTTAAAGGCAACCCAGCAGAGTTCTGAAAATTGAACAGTGAAACGCACCAGAAGGCACAAGAGGAAACTGCACAGAAGTGCATCTGAAACAGAGAACAACGGGCACTGCTTTGCACAAAGGGTGGTGGGAGCATAGAACAAGCTACCCAAGCCATGTTGCTGAAGCTGATGTCCTGGTTTCTTTCCAGAGATCCTCCAATCTGGACAGGAGGTGTTTTCTTCACACAAAGGGATGTGGGAATGCGGAACACGCCACCACGCCGTTGTTGAACCCAATAATCCGGTTCCTTTCAAGTAACAGCTGGAGGAGAACCTCGGATCAATTCGCTACGAGCTACCCAACAGGCTAGAAGGGCTGCAGGGTGAAGAGTCTGGGCAGCGTGACCGCGGCACGGTTTTCCATCAATAGGGAAGCTGCAGGGGAGTGTCGCGAACCGCACGCGAGACGTCACCGCATGTCCACGAGCACCTCTCCCCCGTAGACAGTCACGCGCCAATTAATCAATTATCATTCCACACGATCCTCGCTGTTTATACCCTCTCACTGGACTGGGTCTCCGCTGACTATTGAAGTTCTCCTCTCTTGAGCTCAATGTTTGTCTAACTTTTTTTTTTTTGGAAAGACTTAAGTCGGATCAACTTTTATTTTTTGGTTCTCGAACTTCTAGCACTATCCCTTGACTGCAGCTTTCATTAACGTTTTCGGATTTGGGTACTTTTTCGGAAGCGGGGATACTAGGTGTAGGGGGTACCTCCACCCCCCAATCTGCAAACCCAAGTTTTAAAGGTGCTCCCATCCGTTCTCGCTGGCTTCCGATCGGCGGCGGCGACCCGGAGCGCTGTTCAGCTCCCCGGAAGGAAACCGCCAGCCGAGACAGGAGCGCCCTACCGGGCAGTTCTCCTTCGCCTCGGCTGTTCGGCAGCGAGGGGCTTTTAACAAAAACAACTCGCGAACGTGAGTCCAGCAAGGCTCACTTTTTCTGTGTTCCAGGGCGATTTTTAACTTAATACACCACCTTCCGTAAAACAAGCACAGAGGGCTGCGTTTTAATTACGGCACCACTATGGTAAAACAACATTTTCTGGACTAGATGTCGCTTATTTGCTAGGACGGTGAACATCACAAATGGGCATCACTGATGTCGGTACTTTAAAATAGCAACTTTCCGATAATATAACGGATCTTTGGGAAAAAGCATCGAAAGGAAACGTGATGCTTTCTTACGCACTTGGAACTTCTGAACATTGTACGGCTCTGCACACTGTACATTTCACCAGCTTCGAAAACGATATAATGCGGTATTGAACAATCTTAAAGATGGGCGGGGGACAACTGGGGATTTGCACCGCGTTACCAGAAACGACCGATGGGCCTTGTTTGTCTGCAGGATGGCAATAACGCGAACAGGCCGGCTACCTGCGTGGCGAGCTGACGTCATAACCCCCCACCACCACCACCACCACCACGCGCCGCGTGGCCTCTCCCGCCGGGCGCGACGGCGCTTGTCGCGTGTGAGGCCAGACGCAACCAGGAAGAGCACTGCGGAAGACTTGTTGTTCGTGAAAGGTGAGGCATTCTTTAATGAGGCATGATTGATTTGCCTGACGGCTAGTCTTAACAGTGTCAGCATTGGATCGATCCTTTCTTTTTACATCTGCTCTTGGCGGTCCTGTTTCACCACATCAAAAGCCTGGTGTGGGGTATGTGGTTTTTATTTCTCTTTCTTTTGCGCTGTCGGTAAGTTCCCATCCACTCTCCCCTGGTTTTTGCGATGGCAGCCCGGAAGCTCCCCCAGCAAGCCTTGTTGGAAGACCGAGGAGAGTTGGGGTCCTGCTGGGCACGGACGGAGCTCAAGGTTTGCTTCGGAGCTGGTCAGGAACCTCCGGCCTGCAATGACATGCAGATGTCGGCCTGCGATATAACGCATGATTTTTCTCCGAAACTCTTTCCTACTGTACGTCTCTCCACCAGCTCTGTGATGCAGGCGCGATTCTTTCCGGCTGACCATGACGAGAGGACAAAAACAAGTTGGTATTTGCGGAATGGATGTTTTTTTTCAGCATGGAATAAACCTTTATGTTCCTTTGCAGCTGACGCAGCTACCAACTTGAACTGTTTCAGCCTCAAATATATATGCCAACGTTAGATTCATGGGGAATTAGGCGTTATCACAATAAAATATAAAAACAATTGACATTGACACTGGTATATTTTTGGGGGGAATACAGGAAGACAGGGTGGATGACTGGTAGAGGCAGCGAGAGTGTTTTTGCTCGGCCAGACAGTCTGATGGTGAGCAGACAGCAGCTGCAATCCCTTGAGCTTTCCTGAAGCTCAAGAGTGTCGACACCTCTGGCCCAGCAGAACCGCAGTCTGGTAGTAGTCAACAAGTGGAGTTTCTGGAAAACGCAGCTACTCCTAATCAAGCAGGACGAGGGGTCTGGTTAAGACGTGCAGAGCTCGGCTGAATGCAGTTCTCCAGCAGCCTCCATCGCCAAGGACTCTATTTAATGATTCAGGCATTTAATGCTTACAGGTGCTCTGAGTAAGCTGGCCCCCCCATCTCTGTGCCTTGTGGTGTATTGGTGATCACTTACTAGCGTGTCCAATCGTCTCTCATTGCTGCTCTAGAATCAGGCCAGGTCCCTCCACGTGTGCCTCTCCAGCCCTCCATGAAGCCTATCTACTCAACTGCGCAAATCAGGTTTTAGCCTTGCATCCAGATCAGGGGCTTTTGCTGTGTTGCGGTGATATTTCCCCTGTCACCTCCATCCTCCCTCACACCCTGAGCATCATCCAATTCACAAACAAGTTCTTAAAAAAATGTAAAAAGAGCTGTTCAGTAACACCACTCTGGTAATAAATGCAGCTATTCTCTTATCAAGAAGATCGTGTAAGTTTGCTTGTACTGTATCGGCTGTACTGGAGCGCTCAGGCTTCTTCCAAAGAATCTAGACAGCGCCTGAGAAGAAAAGGGGTTTTAAAACTATTGCAGGTTTGCTTGACCAGCTCCTGTTTTAGATGATCAGGTATTAAAGGCTTCAGAAGCATCTGTGATATTTCTGTAGTGTATCCCAAAACACACAGATGAAAAAACATCTATAGGAAGGTGCCATTTTCCAAATATGTTAAAATCAGTTTTTATACAGTATGTTCTTCTGCAAAAAAAAATAAATATTAATCATAAGCTTAGTCAGGACCTGAATCACTCAGTAGATGTGGTGTAATAACGTTCAGGGGGAGACATCACTCTCTTACATATTTTGCAGTCCTCTTCCGGTTGGCTCGGATCTCAGAATTGTTTACAGTTACAGCCGCTCAGGAGCTTGGCGTCTCCAAAACGGGAGGCGAAGGCTCTATAGGCCACAGCCACCTTTTCAACACGGCCCCCCAGGATGACCAGCTGCTACGTCAGGAATCTGCAGCCAGGCGGTGGCGGACAGCTGTGTGCCCTGGGCAAGAGAAGAAAGAGGATGAGTTGGAAACACTACATGCCAAGCGGAGCGCGCGTGTGATGAGGGGTATCCGCGGCAGCACACTGCCCCATGGTGACGCAGCCCATGAACGCAGCAGGCTGGAGCCCATCTCCTATTATCTGGCCTATCCAGTACAGCAAGGAGAGCTGATGGTGGCTTAACTCCAGCGTTGGAGAGCTACAGGGCCTTTTGGTTTTCAGTCCAGCTCTTAATTGCTTAATGAGCTTTTGAGTGCCTAATTGAACCTGTTAAACCATTTTCTCGGGTTTTAAGCTACTAGGAATATGAAGGGAGCTGGAAACCCTGCTGCGCTGTAATTCTAGAGTAGAGCTGGTAGCCTCGACAGACAGACTGGTGCCCCACTCAAGTCCGTCTTGCACAAACTGCACCGCTGCTTGCTTACAGCAGAGGTGCAGGTCAAACAAAAACTCACCACGCCGTGATCCCGATCACTGCGTCTGCAGTCGGACCTCTGTCGTTTAATTTGGGATTGGAGGCAGGATGTAACGGCACCTTGGGACGCCTGTGTGTCAAGAGTGCGGTAATAGTGCCAGGGGGCACCCAGAGGGGTGGAAAGGGTGTATCTGACCTCTGACCCTTGGCTGGAATAGCCCCCCCCCTCTTCCCAGCGGCCTTTTCTCTTTTTCAGTGCTGTTTCCACTTGAATGCAAATGTCTCTCCCGAAGCTCAAACTTGCCGCCAGCTATGCCTGTTGAACCGCACTCCTTTCTATCCTTCCCGATCCCACAGATTTCGAAATCTGAGAGCAAAATTTAAAGGAGTGAATATAAATATATAATATGTATGTGCAATTTCTGGCTACAGTCAAGCGCATTGCAGCTGACTTCCACGTGCCCTTTCAGCTGTCTCTCAGAGCAGAAGTACTGTAGGGAGCTCCTCTAGCCAAGGCTCTCTCTCATTTACTTTCCAGCAATTGCTTTAAAATTCTATTTCTTATTGCCCTTTACATCCTGACCTTTCCTGCTCCTCTCATTTTTTGTTATTGTTGTTGTTGTTGTTGTTTGCTGTCAGTCCGTGCTCGCGTTCGCCAGCGCGGTACGGAGGCGATCTGGTTCACGGGGAAGCAAAGACAAAAAGCAGGATTAAAAAAATCATCACAACAACCCCGTGCGATGTAAGAGGACGAAGTTTTGCCCTTTTTTTTTTTTTTACGAAAAAAGAAAGATATTATAGGGCTTCCGGATATGAATTAAAAAAAAAAAAGGAAAGTCCGTTTTTCTGAGATCCACTGTGTAAATAATTCAGCACAACATGTTTATGTTGTAGATCTGATTTTGTAGGGCCTCTCTCCAAGACCTCATGAACCGCGCGTACAAATGTTAGATTCCAAGCAGTGTAAATAAATTATTAGATGTAATCCGTGCTATTCCGTTTATTATGAACTGCACGCCCCCCCACCCCCCTCCTCTCCATGGGTAACCTGCCTGCCACACAAGCCCAGTGTCTTAGCCTTCCCAGCGAGGCTCTCTCTCTGATAACGCCTCAACATAAATTTTATCCCCTGATTAGTATTCAGCTCAGCTCCTTGGACAGAAACCAATGCTACAGCCAAGAGGTGGTTTAAATCACATAAATCATAGATCAATGACAGCATTCTAAGTACTGGATAGATTACAAAAGTTAGCTTTATTTAAAAATAGATTAACCATTTCCCCGAAGAAAGACAAGTTGGGAAGCCGCATTTATTTTACTGCAGCAAGAGAAGGATTGTTTTGGTGTTGTTGGCTCTGTTTCGTGCCTCTGTGTGACTGCCTGTTTTTTACTTCGTGTGTGTGTGTGTGTTGGGGGGTTATATTAACGTATGAGGGTGCTCCTGGCGGTTGTGTATGCGTGAGTGTGTGTGAGTGTGTGTGTGTGCACTGCTTGCCCTCACTAGGTTTTGTTCCACGCACAGCTCTGTCCCCGCGCTGGAAAGCTGGGTAGCTGTCGTGCCTTTCTGGAGGCAGGACTTCCATCGGCCATCATGCCTGTGAAATCTGCGTCCACGTCAGGCGCCCCCCTGTCCCCCCCCACGCAGAATCGGGGCGAGCTGGGCGGCAGCAGGCAGGGAAGGCCCAGCAGCCACACGCCGGAGTCGCTGGAGCCTGCAGCTGTTCTCACCAGCTGCTTGGCTGGAACGCGTTCCCGGACTGCTGGTGCTTGAAAAGCTTTAGGCAACACTGCGGCCTGCTAGCAGGACCGCTGCTACTGAATGTCCCCTAGTCCTGCGGGGCCAGCAGGGTGAGGCTGCGTGTGGTGAGGGGGGGACAAGGGCTGGGGATGGGTGCGGTCTGCTCCGTGCCTTGGGAGCTGAAAGGATCAAGTTTTTAAAAAAAAAATCCACTTCATCACGTAGACCGTCGACACAGCCCAGCGCACAGACCTCCCTTCAGAAACCAGAAAGACCAGTCAGAGTCTGTCCTTCCACCTGCGGGGCTCTCGGGAACAGGAGAGATGCCCAGGAACAAGGGGGAAGAAAGGACAACGCATGCTGCCAAGAACAAAACCCGACAGAAGGAGTCAACACAAGTCAGACAAGGGGAAAGACACCCAGAGGTTAGGACTGTGCTTTTCGAGCGACAGTACTCCATGTGTGTGAGTGTGTGCGTGCGCGCCCCAGACAACAGTTAATTAGGCCTTTTTCAGGCTCGCATCAGGCACGGAGATCCGATGTGGAATTAGAAGAAATAAAAATGTACAGAGATGTACAAATCCATCTTCTAACACTTGCAGCCCTTCCTATCTTGTGTTGAGCATCTTGATCTCCCAGGACACCTGCAAAACCCCAAGCAACACACTAGCTCAGGATAACCATGTGTACAGGGCTGTACGGATTTCCACTCGAGTCCCTCCCCCACTTCAAAACAGATCCACCCTCATCATGTGTACAAGTCAAAACCCAGTGAATTTGTCTGAAGAAAATCTTCATTGCATGCTGTACTCCAGCAAAAACATTGAGGGCACAGGACTCTCTAATCTTGGCCAAATTATCTTTTTTTTTAATGGCACGGTTTTGTCCTGGGCTGAGCACACAGTGTGCTGAGAGTGTTTTTTCCCTTCTCCCTGCATGCACAGGAAAGTAGGCCGCACAAAAGAACCAGTTGAAGGAGGAAGAGAGAGAGAAGGTGTGCCAGCATTAGGAATGTGGATTTTCTTGTCAGGGAAATGTCCGAGGATTAACAGTGCCACGGGAAGGTGAGGGTCTGAGTTTTTTTTAAATCAAGGAGTGACGCCTAGCCTAAAAGAAGCAGGAAAGAAATCTGACCCGAAGAGGAGGGGAGGTGATGCAGAGGGAGCAGGGTGGTGCTGTGATGTCTGGGCACTGCACCTGGGACATGGGACAAGGACAAGCTGGGGAGATGTAGGGGGCACCTGCGGCCATGTCCACCAGTCCCCCTCCCTTTGGCGTCCACCCAACATCCAGAGAGGGGCACCCCCCCTCCCCTCCCCATGCCAGCAGCCCGGCTGCTCCCCGTGTGCTTTCCTGGGAAATTGGTTGAGGGGAAATGACTATTAAAAACCTTGTTTTAGTGCTCTCCCCTGCTGAGCTTCCCGCTGTGTTGTTTTAATAAGGAAAATTACCCATCCAGAAAGGTGGATCCTGTTTTCCATGCTTGACCGTCTCCCGGCAGAGTGGTGCCGGCAGACAGGCCTGCCTCCCTCGTTTACTCTCGCCCCTGCGCCGCAGCGTAGCAGCTGCTCCTGCTGCTGGTGCTGCTGCCTGGCACGACAGCACCGCGGCCACCCCCCGGCCCCCCGGCCCCCCGGCCCACCTTTCATCCCGAGGGTTCGGCATAAACACTCGCCGCGCGTTTACAGACATACATGTCAATAACGTGTCCGAGGTGGTGTTGCCTTTCCCAGGGCCAGCGCCTGCCTTTCTTCCTTCTCTGCTCCGTGTTTGAAATGCAATGCAGGAGGGAGACGGGGAGACACGCGCGCGGCCTTCACTGTGAAAACTCTTTGCAAATGAAAGCAATTAACACAGAAAAACAGGCTCGGATAGCAGGGGCACAAACGCGGAAATAAAGTGGTGGGGGGGGGGGTGCATCACGTTTGAGAAGAGGGTAAGCTTTTTAAGATACAGAATTGGGTACAAGAAGCTTTTGTAATTAATGGTTCCCAGAATTCAAACGAAGATGAAACGTTGTTGTTTTTTTTGGCAATGCGAGACGAAGGGACAGTTTTGAACTAATCCATAAATGCACCCAGTGCTTTCATATCATACATCCGTCCATTTTCTAACTGCTTCTTCCAGTTCAGGCTCACAGGGGAGACAGAGCCTGTCCCGTAAGTAAGAGGCAGGAGGCGGGGTACACCCTGGACAGGACACTAATCCATCGCTGGGCACGCACAGACCCACCAGGGCCAGTCTTCCCAGCAGGCCATTAACCTACAAGCCTGGTTTTTTTTAGTGTGGGAGGAAACCCATGTAAACACGGGGAGACCATACAAACCCCGCTCGGACAGCACCCCAGGTCCGGAACTGAACCTACTGCGCCACCACTCGCGTAATACCGTTAACCCACACATGGGTTCTCAAGTCTCCCTCTGTTTTCTGGAGCCTAAATATGATTAATATTCTAATAATCACTCTTGTATCAGCTGGTACCTCCTGGATGTGCATCTCTCACACCCACAGTGGTCCTGCTCAAACTGACCTCATTTACACTCTCCCCTACACTGCGCATGTGGAATTGCCCGGGCTGTGTATGTATGTATCTACGGGCTCCTCCTCAGTTTGATTTGCTCCCCAGTCCGGTGTTCTCCAGCTCCAAGCTCTGAAGCTGCAGTCTGCTGTCGGCACAGACCCACGAGGAGGAGAGCAAGGCAATTAGTGTCCGTTTCCACACTCGAGGCCTGCTGCTCTCGCTGGTCATCGGCGCTGTCTCTGCCTTGACTCTTACAGGAGGAGGCTGGAGGAACTGGGAATCTGAAATTACCATGCTATTTACTTCCATGCTATGGATTTTAAATAGATAATCCTAGCATGCTGATGATAAGTCAGTTGTGACTCTGCATCAGACGTCCCTTGAGGTCAGCATTTTACCAGTATACAGTACCTACAGGCTATTTGGATCCGTCCTGCAGAACAAGTGCAGCCTGCAACAGTGTAAAGTAGCATGTTCCACACACCCACCACTCTTTGTGTAAAGTGTTATGTTCCACACTCCCACCACCCTACGTGTAAAGTAGCATGTTCCACACTCCCACCCCTCTTTGTGTAAAGAAGTACCTCCTGTTCTTGCTTTTAAATGCACGTCTATTTGTGTGGAAGTGGCCTGCGAATCTCGGGCTGCCTCCTACAGCTCCCCTTCCTACAGCTCGCCCCTCGCAGGCTGCCTCCCAGCACCTATCCAAGGGACAGGAGTCCTGAGCATCCAGAATGCACTGCGCCAGAGGTATCAGCACGAAAGTCATTCTCGTTTGCACACACTTGTCTTTTTTTTTGCAAATGCCACTAGAACAAATCTGAATCTTTTCTCCCTTTTTAAAGACAGCTTTGATGTTTCCTCCAAAAAATGAAGTCATGAACACTGCCAGGGCTCTTAACGTTTTGGTGCAGACGGCTCCTCTATTTGACAGCGCTGTTAGAAAACCTCCCTGGGTTCGCATTAGCGCTCTGTTGTTTCATGTCGTTGTGGTAGAAGAAAAGAAGAATTCTATTACATTCTATTTAACATGGGCTTTTAACAGAGGCTCCTGCCGTGCAGAGACATCAATTGATTCTTTGCATATTTTAAGTTAGGCCTTTTTACTATTTTTAAGCGAAAATACTTTTACAAGTGTCCTTTATCTAATATTTTACAACATTATTATATATATCAGGCATTCTCTGGAACTCTCCAGTTTTTGGACCTATTTCAAAAAAGTTTAAACATGCTATTATACTATTTACAGCAACTATAATAGTTATTAGTCAATACAAGTGTTTAAATATATCTAAAGCATGTTCTCAGATGGTTTTAAGACACTTCCATATATAAAATCTACATTTATTTGTAATACGTTACCAACATTTGTGACAATTTCCCAAATTATAGCACACATATGTGAAGGAATAAAGACACTGCAATTGCCCTATCATCCTCCATGTTCAAGCACATTTATAACTGTATTCTAGATGAGTTATAATCAGTAATAACAGGTCCTTAATTTAAAGTAGTAGCATTTATCTCCCACACCTTCCAGAGGCCAGGCTACAGTATGATTCTGTGTGCAGATGCCAGGCTACAGTATGTGTGTCTGTGAGCAAAGGCCAGGCTACAGTATGATTCTGTGTGCAGATGCCAGGCTACAGTATGAGTTGGTGTGCAGAGGCCAGGCTACAGTATGTGTGTCTGTGTGCAGAGGCCAGGCTACAGTATGATTCTGTGTGCAGATGCCAGGCTACAGTATGAGTTGGTGTGCAGAGGCCAGGCTACAATATGTGTGTCTGTGTGCAGAGGCCAGGCTACAGTATGATTCTGTGTGCAGAGGCCAGGCTACAGTATGTGTGTCTGTGTGCAGAGGCCAGGCTACAGTATGATTCTGTGTGCAGAGGCCAGGCTACAGTATGTGTGTCTGTGTGCAGAGGCCAGGCTACAGTATGATTCTGTGTGCAGAGGCCAGGCTACAGTATGTGTGTCTGTGTGCAGAGGCCAGGCTACAGTATGATTCTGTGTGCAGATGCCAGGCTACAGTATGTGTGTCTGTGAGCAAAGGCCAGGCTACAGTATGATTCTGTGTGCAGATGCCAGGCTACAGTATGAGTTGGTGTGCAGAGGCCAGGCTACAGTATGTGTGTCTGTGTGCAGAGGCCAGGCTACAATATGATTCTGTGTGCAGAGGCCAGGCTACAGTATGATTTGGTGTGCAGAGGCCAGGCTACAGTATGATTCTGTGTGCAGAGGCCAGGCTACAGTATGATTTGGTGTGCAGAGGCCAGGCTACAGTATGATTCTGTGTGCAGAGGCCAGGCTGCAGTATGATTCTGTGTGCAGAGGCCAGGCTATGAAAGGGTGCGATGGGACCAGATGTACTCATGGTGTCTGCTGCTTGTTTTCCTCAGCACCGAGCAGTCAAATAGCCCTGACTTTGGGGCCATGTGTGCACCATACACACAGGACATCTCCCCCAGCTGGAGAAAGCACGAGCCTGGAGAACTTACACACAACCAACACAAAACACCCCATCACCGACGCAGCTGCTTTTGCTGGCTGACCCAGAAGATTGTCCCAGAACGCAGAGAGAAAACACAATCGATGTTCACTTCGTCCTCCAGTGAAGAGACAGCATGCTGTTAGCAGCGAGCTGGGGAGATGGAGAGAGCGTGGGAGTGGGTGGAGTGGGCAGAGTGGGTGGCGAGCTGTATGACCTGCGCGCGCACACCTCTCGCACAAGCGCTCGTGAGCAATCGTTCAACATCACTGCTGTGTTAATGAGCCACAGATGGGCTGCAGCAGCACAGCGGTCCAGAACACGGACACCTTCCAGGCTTCTACAAGACTCGCCGGCCAGCTTCCACTGCGGCAGTGAGCCAGCAGCTCCACAACATGGGACTGCAAGGCAGATGACTGCAATCCGCTGAAGAAGTCAACACAGTTTAACTTAGTCATCCATAAAACAATAACCGCGCTCTTTTAAGGCAAAATCCTTGAAAATTGAATAAAAGTCCCCTTGCTTCCAAAGCAAGTGTTTTCCCCCTGAAATCACCCTTGCTTTTTAATGAAAAACGATATACTCTAGGTATTTCAGTCCCGCTGCAGAGAGTGAGTGAGCTGACTGGATTTAATAGGGCTCTTTATTGAAATCAGGGATTGCACAAACCGCACAGTTTAAACCTCTGCCCCCGTCCTTTCCTTTGCTGGCTGCTGGTGTGCTTGCTAGTGGAAACGGAGCTTCAGATCGGATTTAATGACAGCTGCGAGACTCCGACCAGTATGCTGCCCGGGGCCGGCTGCTCAGTTAAAAGTTAACAGCGCGGTAATTACTCGCCTTGCACCTGGAAAAAAAAGGCACCACTGTGATTGCTAACGGCCAGGCAGGACCCTGGCTCACAGTTTATCTGTCTTGAATGTTTAAATGTACAGAGTCAATTATTAACACCATGGTGACTCATGGATAATGCCCAGATTCCAGTTTTTTTTTTAATGGGAGTCTTTTAATACAGAAAAAAACAGAAAACCAACAGACCTCTCGCACGCCAGCAGCTCTGTGGTGTCGTGGGTTTTCAGGCTGGTGCAGAGGTTCGGGTTCTGGACCTGTAACTGGAAGGGCGTGAGATTGGATCCCTCCTGACCCCCCGAGGTACAGTACTTCCCCTGAACTGCTCCAGCACAGTGCTGCTGTAGAAATGCACACAAACTGGATTAAAGTCAGCCAAATAAATTAGACCAATATAATCAAAATCTCCAGCTACTGTAGCATTGTTTGTGTCTGGCGCAAGCGTGCAACATGTTTCTCCTTTGTAATGAGTTCCCAGATCCACCTCACGTCGCCTGTGTTATTCTGGTGAAGGTCACAGATGGTTTAACTAATCTTTTAGAACCAGGAGACTTCTTTATTCGTGAATATGGAAAAAATGTCAGAAACCAAAATGGTTTGTACGTACTGGAAATGACAATTGCATTCTCCCCTTATTACTATTGCCTTAACTCCTATCTTTCTGGATAAAGTACAACAGCATTTTGCCATGAACATTGTGAACTCCACACCTCATGAGCTGAGGCATACCTGCCTGCTTCCCTCCAGCTCAGCTTGGGATTGCGTACTGTGCCATGTCACTCACAGCTCCAACAGATTAGCCGAGGCCATAAAAATACATTTAATCGGATGAATTTCACATGAAACAAAGTATAATTAAAAAAAATACTCAGCCTCTCAGCCGATCCCAAGTGAATTTTTTTTTTGGCGGGGAGGAGGACAAATAATGCCCTCTTATAATAACCCTGTCTCTTTGGCTCTTGGTTTCATTTTAAGGGTATTTTTTATTGTTCTGCAGACGTGAGTCACACGCACCCACAAATCAGACTTTAAAAACCCAAATGCTCAGAAAGAAACGCATCTGACTGCAGCACAGAAATCAGTGCAGACTGGCAGCTGAGGGCGTGGAGCCGGACTTGGGAAGGAGCGCTGGTTTTCAGCTCCTAGTTTTGCATTGTGCTGCATCCATGACAACAGGGTCAAAGGCTGATTTTAATGCTATTATCCTAACATACCCAGAGCAGAATGCTAATGCATCTGTGTGGCTGGAATCAGTGGAAGGATCAGGATGCAGTGAACTATGACCAGTGTGGGTAGAGAGAGGAGCAGCCTGCTCTGGGAGGCAGGAGCCCAGCCTCTGCCAACACAGCTGGCTGGGCTTCACCCACCCGGCTCTCGCCTCCCCGCCCCACATCTGCAGCCACACCATGCTGGTGCCAGGGAAGAAGTCAGCTTTGCGCTCTTTCCCAGCGGTTTGGTTGCTTCTGTTTGAGTGTCGTCTTTACTCCGCAAATTATTCCTGTAAGTACAAACACTTGTCAGGCCTGCAGCGTGGTCATTTCTGTTGCCAGATTATACCAAAAGACGCTACAGAACAGACACTGCAAATTAAAAGGCCAAAGCCTGAACAAAACCACACAGTTTGACATTGTGCAGGCTGGGGCAATCACTTCTACTTCAGTACAAGTGGCAGACACTTCCCAACAATAACATTTGTCAAAGACTTTGCCTACATTTACGATGTGTCTTATTCCAGTAGAATAAGAAACAGTTGCTCACTTCTGCTTCTCAGTAACAGGTATTTTAAACATTGCATGTGGACAGAAGTATCCTAAACCTACACCTTCACATAAGGTGCCTTCCTACAACTAATAGCTTAAGCTGATCTGTCACTGAGTGTACATTTGTCAGCCTGAAAGCCAGAAAATAGCTATGCTTGGTGTAATATATTACAGCACAACCTGATACGCAGTTCAGAGGAATCAGAATTCACGTTAGAGGCTTGCATCTGTATTGCCGATAGGGTGGTGAAGGAGTATTGATAAGATGATGAATGCAGGTGTTTATTCTTTCACGGCCATCAGCAAAACACTATACAAGCCCTAGAAGATAAAAGTACCTTTGCAATCCTCGCGATTTTTTTCCAAAAAAGTCAGTTTTCCACTCTCCTTTGGGAGCCTCTGCCCAATCCTGATCCTGAGAACCCACACACCTGCAAATGAGCTCTTTGCTGAAATCTCTCCTTAATTGAGCCACACAAGATCCTTGCTTGGCAGCTTTGCAAGCTGTTTTTTTATCATCAAAAGGTTGGATATTGTAAGTTACTTACAAAACCAATGTTTAAAGGCTACCTCCTCCATGTTAAGGAACTGAAAACAATTTGATAGTTCAGGGTGCTCTGGTGGATCAAAACCCAGCAGGCGTGTGGGTGCCCAGGAGCAGGATTGGGCATCCCGGCCTTAAGGCTACCGTGTAGGGGTGCCCTTTTTAAAACGGATGCAGAGGCATGTGCCCCCTAACTGTCAATACTTCTGACATCACCCCCTCTTTCAAAATAGGCCACCGGAGGGCTGTGTTGGGGCTCCCCTCGCCAGCGCAGTGTCCTACAGGTTTTTTTTAACACTTGTCCTGTGCATGAGTAGTAAACCCACTCGCTTCGCTAATTCAGCCAGCCCTTTCATCACCCTAACCGGTCGTGTCGATAATCTGAAGCTGTTGGGCTGAAGCGCAGCAAGATTCATGGTGTCAGACTGTCATCTGGAAAGAGGAGGAGGCATATCAGAGAGAGCCCCAGAAAGGACCCCAGAAAAGACCCAGTCTGCGTCTCCTGTCTGCTCACCAACCCTGAAACGACGGAGAATCGGTCAAGGGTCTGTACGGTGGAGGTGCTTTCCTTCAGGAACTGGTGCTAAAGAGCACCGTCGTGGTCTGTAATGAAAGAAGCTGTTGGGGGAAGAAGGGTATGGCTGCATTCTGCGCATTAGACACGGCGCAGAGGCGGGAGAGAGGGAAAGCAGGCGAGCAGCACGCATCCAGCTGGGGTGACTGACAGCCCCTCTCTCTCTCTGGAAGCAGGGCGCACCTCGAGCGGCGGCCCGGAGATGGACTGGATCCAGCGGGCCTGGCCGCCCGCCTGTGCGGCTCTGGAGGTGCTGTACCCTCCAGCTGCCCACCGCCCCTCCCCGGGGAGCGAGCGCGTGCCAGGAGTCCAGCCTCCCAGCACCAGCCCGGTTTCCTGTACCGGAGGGGCTCAGCCAGCGTTCGAGTGGACAATGATGTAGGGGTGCGGAGCGCCTGCTGTCTGCTCCCCATCATCTGGCTGGGGCGCCCCTGAAAATAAAGCCTTGGTCTAGGTGGTTCTTTCTAATAATACAGCAACATCAGACATCAACAACACAGTCACAGGCCAGCCCTGACTTTCCTCTTTCACCTGCTCAACCAGTCCGCTTGTATTTTTATAGAGCAGCTTTTTAGAGCCGATCCCTCTCTCCAGAGGCTCCTGCACACAAGTAGTGGAGGACGGGCACAAGGAAGAACAGTTACATCAGGAAGAAGAGTCAGAAATGAATGAAGGATGCAGTTTGCACTGCAAATCAAAGAACATGGGATTCTGTTCAAAGCTTAAGTAATGTGAAGAGGCCTGTAAATGCGCAGGAAGTGAGACATTACTAAGCAAGGTTACAAGGGGGGGGGCATGCCAGATGGTTCGCTAAGTAGATAAATCAGACGTGATCAGAGAGAGGCGGCCCTGTGACGATGTGGAGCAGAGACAGTGCTAGCAGGTAGAAGGACAGTTATACAACCCGAGCCCCGCCCCCTCGTACCGTATCAGAAAGTGCTTTCAACCCGCTGGAGAACAAGATAAAAATCCTGATGAGCACCGGGGGACCCCCAGACACGACAGGAGGCAAGCCAGAAATCACTTCAAACAAGCCAAGTTTCTAAAGCCCTTTTTCTTTCTGCATGCTTATGGAGCAGAGCCAGGGTCTGAAAGGGTTAACATCCACTTTGTCTCTGCGGAAGTAAATTAATCGCAGGTCCTTCCCGGTAGGAAAAGGAGAGTGAGAGAGTGATGAAATGGAACATCAGCACCTTTAACAAAAGGTTGCACAGGGAACACAGCAGCCGCTGCTCAGAGCCCAGTTCCTGGTCACAAAGACACAATTACAATGTTCAAGACAATAAACACAAAACCCAGATGGAAGATAAGTTTCAAAGTTAAGGATTAAAGATTAAAAATTCACTCGGAGCAATCAGTGCCATTTCGAGGCTGTTTCCTTTGATTAACCTTCACCTGACCTGGCCCCAGGCAGGCCTGCATCTAATTGTTCAATTACAGCCGCAGATCCTCAGTGCGTGAGCCCCGCTGCCTTTCCCCACACCTGACTCCACAACCACAGAGCGCAGACCGGGCCGGGCCGGGCCGGGACCGGGGCCCAGGGGTGTGCAGAGTGAAGCCCAAGCACTACACTACACACACTCACACCCACACATCCACACTCACTCTCTCACACAAACTCACATTCACACATCCACACTCACACACACACACACTCACACACCCACACATCCACACTCACTCACACACACACTCACACACCCACACATCCACACTCACTCACACACAAACTCACACTCACTCACACACACACACACTCACACATCCACACTCACTCACACACAAACTCACACACACACACATCCACACTCACTGTCACACACAAACTCACATTCACACATCCACACTCACACACACACTCACACACCCACACATCCACACTCACTCACACACAAACTCACACTCACTCACACACACACACTCACACATCCACACTCACTCACACACACACATCCACACTCACTGTCACACACAAACTCACATTCACACATCCACACTCACTCACACACACACTCACACACCCACACATCCACACTCACTCACACACAAACTCACACACACACACATCCACACTCACTGTCACACACAAACTCACATTCACACACACACACACATCCACACTCACACACACACACACCCACACATCCACACTCACTCTCTCACACAAACTCACATTCACTCACACACACACACACACACACACACAATTCGTCCCATTTCCAAGCCACTCTCAAAAATGATGAAAAGTACAAAACCTTGTAGAGTGTGAAAATTGGTTTTGCCTAATTTAGCATCTGATTTGATTTTTACTTCCCACCCCCCCCCCAAGGAAATCGATTTTGTTTTAAACACCGGGAAAAGAGAAGCCATCTAATAATAAGACGCTGTATTTACAGTTGATGGATTCGTTCGCACGCGTGCTCTAAAACAACGCTACGGCGAAGCAGCCGTTCAGCAGCAGTTAGACACGGCTGCAGAGTTAACTAGCTGACCACGAAATCCCAAACTGCCCTGGTTATCAGAAGCCACTTCCTGCTCAAGGGTTCCACGACCTCCGAGAGACAAATGTGGATTCCTCCCCTTTTCATTTGTCCAAGTCAAACACGATATTTAAAGAAAAAAAGCATTACCCCACATCAGAAGGAGATAAAAGCAATTCAAAACATTTTCAAAGAGTCTTATGTAAACTTATTATGCTGTATTAAATGTTTCCCATATTTATTATTTCTTATGATTACCTCCAGATGGAGATACTATTATATCTTTTGCTTAACAAAAAACCCTGGGAGGCCACTCATTGTTTTGGCTCCAAATTCCAGTAGCTCTCGTCTCTAACCTCGTTGCTCGGCTCGGTTTGCACTGGCTGGCGATGCTCTTTTAAAGTTCAGAGGAATGTGCAGAGGCATTCTTCCCACTGCAAGGAAAGAGATTTCATATAGTGCGATTAGACTTCATCCAATTCCTGTTGATCTCCATTGAGTCCCTGCAGATGCCTGGGGCATGACAAGGGGCTGGAGAATATGGCAGGCCAGCTCAGGTCGAAGGGTCCTTCCCAATTGAAGTGGACGCCTCTGTACCAACACTGGCGTCTTGTTGCCAGGCACTCGAGCAGATGTTAGCAAGCACCGCCTGGGTAAAGATCCATGGGATGCTTGAAGAAACAGCTGGATGAGCTCCTCTGATCAATCAGCTACTGACAAGCGAAGGAACATGTTGGGCTGGATGGGCTCTTGTTCTTCGCCCTCTGTGTGTGTGTCTCATTATTACAGGGTGAGAATGGTACTGCGTTGCCACAATCCAGCTCTTGTCTGCTCTTCCTGGTGAAGTCCTGTTCTCCATTCCATCACACACACACACACACACGCAAGCACGCAGGGCAGAGACAAGAACAGCACAGCCCAACAAAGACTGCACTGTTGGCCTCTCTTCTCTCTCCCCTCCAGATTAATTGTTTTGCAATCAAGTCAGCGTGGCGCTTGTTTACAATTGCAACAAAAACAGTTCACCGCTCCTGGCATGCTGGGTCACACAGCAATCTGTCTGTCGCTTCTGCAGTGGGATACCTTGCCAGCGCTGCTGTACACACGAGATGTGCGTCTTCACGAGCAGGAGTGGGAAGACTGGGGTCTGTGTTCCACTTTAAGTTGAGGAAGATGGTACAGAGCCCAGCACAGTGTGAAACAGTGACAAAGCGGAAAGCTGTGAAACTTTAGCGAAGGGAAGTAGGACAATGCAGGGCAGAGGGGAAAAAAAAGATTTGTTTTTTCCCTATTAACTGCTTCTCTAAGTAAGTAATGCCAGGGCTCATTCCTCTAAAACAAAAATGAGCCCTGGCAGGCTAAAACCAGTAGGACACCCATGCCCCCCCCCCAAAAAAAAAAAAAACAAATCACAAACAATACCAGGTTTTCCAATGCAGCATCTATATCAGGCCCTGCACAATGCACCAATGCCAGCGTGAGTCTGCCCACTTCCAAGCGGGCTGCAGAGCCGCAGGCAGCCTGGCACTGCAGGCCGGGAAGCCGGGCAGGCAGGCAGTCAGTCAGCACTCCCTCCCGCACTGCAGTGCCGGCTCTTCCCTGCTCCCCCCTCCGCCAGGTCTACCACAGCCGCCGCGATCAGCCCTCGGTTTATTATTGGGCTCGGTTTTAAAAGGGAATACGCCAAAGTGATCCCTGGACTCCAATCTTTAGGCCTGTTGTCAGGACAAATTAATTTCTGCAAAAACGCACTGCGCCCCTGATACTATCGAGGAAATGTAGGATTAATAGAATCTCTCTATAGCTCCTCTGTTGTGTGTTTGCTGGGGGGGGCGGAAGGGAGTGTGGAGGGGAGGAAAGGGGGGAGGGCTACAGCTAAAAAAAAAACAACAGAAAACAGAAAATGAAAGGAAAAGAAGAGAAGGCGGTGCGGGGCCCAGAGGAAGCATCTCTGACCTTGCTCTGCCTCGCCTCGCCGTGCCTCCCCAGGCCTCGCCTCGGAGCCCGCTGCCTCCGCGGAGAGCTCTCGGAGCGAGGCGTGAAAGTGCACCTACAGCAAACAGCTGCAGCATTGATTTTTAGAACAGGAGAGCGCAGGAAGGGAGTCGGCGAGGGGAGCAGGGCTCTCAGCGCTCGCACATAAATATGCATTCAGGGTTTGGGCTGCACATGCCGAAACTCCCCTGCAGCCCCGTGGGGACGGACGGGCGAAAGACAGCTCTGCGCGCGGGTCGTCGGAGGCTTCGCGCCGCGTTCGCCCTCTCGCTCCTGCCACCCCTGCGTCAGGGTGACGCAGTGCTGATTCTTAACGCCTTTCACGGAAAGATAAAGAGGGCGCAGAGAAGCAGCGTTCCAGGGTGTCAGGAGAGGAGGAAGAGACGGAGAAGGGGAGCTCTGAGGCAGGAGGGATGAGGCTGAGTAGATATCTGTGCACAGTGGCCCCAGCCACCACCGGCGTCATCACTGCCCCCCCCCCCACACACACACACACACACACCGCGGCGATGACGGGATACCGGAGCGACACAGACACTCGGCTGCACAATCTGACAGCTTCCCATTGATTAAAATCACTAACGACCTTTACCGTTGCCTGCGTTCTTAATTAACGCTGCATGTTTCGCTTGTCTCCGGTTCTGCTGACTGCCTCTCGTTCAGGTGTGCAATGCAGAGACAGAGACGGGTTCACTGCTTCTTCTTCTGGGTCTGGGATAGACCTAGCAGATCCACTGTGATGCTAGGGACAGCGGAGGTGTTCTGTATCACTCAGACTTGTCCTTTAATAAGATTTTTAGATGGAGATGCATGTTGCGGGTAAAAACACTCAGCAAAGTCAGCAAAGTCAGAAAGCTTTTTCTCTCATTTTCCTCTCAAGGGTTGTGGACCGCAGACCAGCCCCCTGCAGGGCAGTGTGACACACAGACCATTTTGTGACAGCAATCAACACAGCCAGCAGGTCTCTGGGAGCTGGGAAGAAGCTGGATCACCCGGAGAAAAACACACACGGACAGGAGAAGAATGAGCGGACTCTACGCAGAAGTGTCCCAGGCAGGAATTGAACCCAGGACTCCGCAAACGCACAAAAAAATGGAGTGTTGATTGACCGTTGGGCTCCAAGGTGCTTGTGTAAATACTCTGGGGCTTGTGTCACAGATCCACCGCTACAGAGCAGGACTGCAGGTGATGAGATTGTGACGGTGTTTATTTTTCTCTTTAACGTGCATAGCGCTCTGACTCTCTCCCTTAAACGAAAGGGCAGAGCTTCTTGTTTCAGCAGGAAAAAACAAAACTTGAGATCCACTAGAACACGACAGCTCACTTTCCCTCTCCCTCAAGTTAAAGCAACCCGCATGACAGTCCAGTTTCCCAGCTGTTCCTCACGACACTAATGGTCAGCTCACACAAACACTTCACAGATCTCTTCTGCTGTCAGGGCCCCCGGATCGGAGTCCCCACTGGCTAACAGCGAAGCACCCGGGAACTGGATCTGAAACACAGCCGGGCAGTGCAGGAGACTCAGGCGGGGAGAAAAAAGACACACAGCACCCCCTTATAAAACTGCAGGCTGCTTCTCCTCTCCCATGGAACAGCAGCCTCCCATAAATTATAATATTCCCCGATTCAAGTGGGTAAGAGATTCTAAATCAAGCCGCTGATTGCCACAGATCGTTATCATATATTATTATAGATTTGCTAGTCGTTACCTGAGAGGGCAGGCTAGCAGAGATCAATAAATGGCTAATTGAGCCTACCCAGTTCGCAGTCCACTGGGGCCGTGAGCACACACTTGCACGTTTCCAGGAGCTACACGGGAATATGGGGTGAGAGATTATGTGGAGGGTGCTTGTCAGGGATCAATACCGCCGGAGAGAGAGAGGCTTATTTCAGCACATGGCAACAGAAGCCCAAGCGCCGCCTTTGCTCCCACGTGAAACGCGCGGAGGACCGAGTGGCGCCGGTGCCCGTGCACGAAGGACCCCGCGGAGCGCAACGCGGAGGCTGGCGTCTCACGGCGCCCGCCAACAGGAATCCAGATCTGGGGGCAGCACTAATCCACCCGTCCATCACCTGGAAGCTGCCTGTGCCTGACTGGGACCAGTCCTGGAAGGACAGGGCACAGGGCGGGACTGCGCCCCTGATGGGCCACCAGGCCATCGCACACAGAAACAATTCGCCTTGTCCGCACGCCCAGAGAGTATCCGCATGACCCTGGTGGGGGCGGGGGGCACGATTAAAATCCACAAGGAAGGCAGCCGTGTCTGGAGTCAAACCCAGGAAATGAAGACCTGTGAGGCAGAAGCTTGTTTAGAAGTTTTTTTATTTGTTTCTTCAGGTCAGTCCCGAGTACCTGAAACACCCAACTTCATGGGGGTGTCAGGAACTGGTCCAGGGCTGATTCTAATTCTACATCCCATTGAACCCTTTGAAGATATGAAAAGAAGTTTACAAATACGCCACAGATGGAAAACTGAAGTCAACGATCCTGTGATTAAGAGGGGAGCAAAAACCGGCGGTCAGTGTTCCTGCAGCACCAGGGCTGGGAGACACTGAACGAGACTTTAGAGGAGACGGCGATACTTGCACTTTTCACCACAGTGAATGTAGCACCCTTTCAAAAAAAAAAATTTTAAAGAGATAATTAAACTGAATATCATGACTCATGATTTATCATTCACAATAAACTCTTTGGATCTTGCCAGTTAAGAGTCTTAACAAATGAACATGTACGAACGTTGCTTGGAGGTCACTGTTTTTTAGACAAGCTGCTTTAAACTTCTAGTGCTTTGGACCACACTGAAGGCTGACCGATGAATGGATAAGAAAAGGCTGATTGTGATTAAATGCTCCTTAAATGCATTTTCACAGCCCCTTTGACGCCAAAGGATCCCACTGTATTTTGCACACATAGTGAGGGACTTGCACCACTGCATGCAGCCCCGACTGGGTGAGACAGACAGGCACAGCCATTGTGCTCCAACAACATTTCCACACAGCGGATCAGGACAAGTGAGAAACGTCTTCACTGTCTGAGCACACCGAGTGGAACTGAGCCAGGACATCAGGGTTAAAGTCCCTGCTTGCAAACCGTGGCAGTGGGCAGTAGGTGTGGCGTAGAACTGAGGGCTCTGGACTCCTCGACTGGAAGGTGGTGGCGGGTTCAAATCCCCAGTGAGGACACAGCTGCCACGGCCTCGAAGCAGGTATTTTACCCAGATTACTCCAGAAAAGAGCCATCTGCTTTGACGGGTGCCCATGTGAAAAAAAAAAAGGTAATTGCAAATGTTCAATTCCTTTGGGTAAAAAGGGTCAGCCAAATTAAACAATTAATGCCCTGTTCCTACACTTCTGATCCAGTGGGAAGAGTGCCACCTACTGGTCCGCCAACACTTCTCACAGCAGGAACCTGGTTTAGGCATGCTGACCCCAGAGCCAGCTGTTGAGTTTATACTTTATTTCTTCGTCCCTGCAAAAGAGGAAAAAGCAGAAATCCCCAAACCTCTCTTTTTTTTTTCCGTGCACATGCTGGCTCAGAGTAGACATCTGCTGAAACACAGCGTCCGGAAAGAGGAGGAAAAATCAGCTCGTGGATATCACGTGGCATTTCGGAAGATTTAAATCGCACGTAACGTGTGAATGAGGCCTTGTCAATTAACAGGACAAATGCCGTTTTCATAGTTATTAGCTACCTAAAACGTTTCATTGTGTTACAACCTGCAGCAATTAAACATGTGACGTGTTAATAGAATACAGTAAAACAGAGTAGGGAAAGAAAGCCCTATGTCCAGACTCCGCCAGCAGATTCTAAAGCACAGTGCACATTTCTGTAGTGCCTTTATAGAGAAAAGCGCCTCAATGAACTAGGCCTGTCAATGCCAAAGGCTAAGGGAATGGATTAGCAAAAAACTCCACACTAGCGATTCAAAACCCCGACAGTCTAATAACCTCAGACAGTGAATTGAACTGGTATGGAGGGGCTTTGTACTATGGATCTATGCTACCTGCAGGTTTTTTTAGAGAAGAAAAAGGCAGACATTTAGAAGAGTCAAAAGGCTTTCTTATTAAGCAAAAGGCATGCACACAATCAGACAGGAATTGAAGATTGCTACGCCCTGGATTATTTTATAATTAAAAACTTTCTGAATTCTAAACACTCCTTGAGCCTTTATCTTTGGATTTCAATGTCGTCGATGCAAGCGTGTTTTGTTTTTTTTTTTGAGAAACTGTGCAGCACTAGGCCAATCAAATTTCTTTTCTCTTGAGTTCAAGCTGGAATGGAGTCTTTGAAGTTGGCAAGGAATTAGAAACGAGGACCTGGATTATGCGAGCGTTTGTTTTATTTTTTGTACTTTAGAAAGAGGTCCTTATTTAAACGTAGCAGAACTCTGTTAGTTATAATTGGCAGATGTGTCCCTTTTGTGTGGTAAGAGAAGGTGGTTTTAGCTGGGCTCTGGTCCGTGCAGAAGCTGGATGTTGACCAAAAGGACATTAATATAGCTTTAGCATTTACAGGGCATAACAGGTCATTAGGTTATATTTCCTTGCATGCAAAAGCCATTTGAAATTGAAATAATTATTCAATAGGTTGAAAATTACTACCACATATTTCTATGGGATTCAACAGCAGTGCAAACAATATCATGAAAAAAAACAATATTATTTACTTTTACTGCTGCGAGGCAGAATGCTTCTCGTCAAAGGTGAAGTCCTTTAAAACAGCTATTACAAAAAAGATGGTTTAGAGAGAACAATACCAAGTTTTGGTTTTATTTTATTACAGTTTTATTTTGCAGCCCTGACGCAACACAGGGAGCCCACGTTCCACAATGTGGGTTAAGGCTTCGCTGCAAGCGAAGGGAAAAAAAAACAGGAAACTCTTTCCCCGATGAAGAGATGCTGAAACAGAAACTGCCAGACCCACGCCCTGATCAGCCCAACAGAAATGTACAATGAAAGAGAGACTTAAGAACCAACAATAACCTTTCAGTATAGCAGCAATAACCTGATTAGATATTTCCTATGGGAGGTCCAAGAAGTCCTATCATGTTATATACAGTAGTCCTGCTTCGCTGTTTTCGTTTTTTTTCTTCCAGACGTCTACTGCCTCCTTAGTGACCTTCGACCTGATCTGAATGTAACACTTTAACCTCTATCGACAGCTGTTGACGTCTCCAGGAAGCGAATTATAACATCTACTTTTGACAGCCAGGAAAACTACAAGATTCCCCTAAGAACCCCCGTCTCTTCTGCCCTCCAGGCTCATACTTTATTTAAAAAAAAACACATTATTTCTCTACTTGATGAAAAGTACTGTTTGCATTGAGGTTAATTATACCAACACTTCGCAAGCCATTTTTTTGGATGAAATTTAAAAGTAGAATGGTGTGATTATGTATTTGGCAATGTTTCAGTTTAATGATTTATTATTTTGTTTGCCAAGAAAATGCATGTGCACACTCCAGTAGAAGACAATGGGTATACTGCTAATTAATATGTACCACTGTGTACGATCTATATTGTTCCTCATGTGCAAATGTGATGGGAACAGTAACATTAATACAGGGACATAGAACATTTAACATATAGCCTATAATTTGCCAACACTTTTACAAGGTGCATCATTTTCTCAGTTGTCACTGGGACCAGAGGGTAGAAATATAAATGAAGTGAGAAAAGGTTGTCTAGTAGTATTATAATATTAACTACATAAAACTCATTCTTTTGAGAAGTTGGGCAAGGTAGTTTTAAAAAGGAACCTTCTTAGCATTTCAGCAATGTCTGCATTTCCTTGTACACATCCAGAGGATTCTGGTGTGTAGAAAAAAAACAACAACACTATTTCAGGAAATGAAATGAAATGATCCTGTGTAACAGGCCATTAACGTGAATGAACACCGATCGCGACATGGCAGATACTCCTGAAACTCACTGCTGCAACGCCAGGGTTTTAGACAGGATTGGGTTGCAGGCTGTGGTGCCGGGGGTCCCAGCGGAGGGGGAGACAGGGGTACCTCTTGCCCAGAGCAGAGGAGGATGGGAGCAGGAACGTGAACCCCTTCACATCCAACAGGCCACACCGACAACAATTCTCCCCTGTGCAGAACACTCCCGATATATACTGAACACTTCGCTAAGGGACAATGCACTAATAGCTTCAAACGTCTCCGCACGATCAAACAGTGATATATAATTAAAAGAAGTCCGATTCAAACGGTGCACGGTGTTCACCCTTCTTCGTCCGGACCTCGCAACCTTGAACGGCGCCATTTTTCTTTTCCAAGACGCTTTGGGATGGGAAGTTCGCGCCGAGGCGCGCCAGAGTCCTTGAAAAGCACAGGGGGATTTAAGTATATTGCTGCACGTGTGAAATTAAAAGAAGTGCAGCACTGCGGTGAGCCTCTCTGCACCGATTCGGGGTTTTGGCGTTAATGGTGCGATGGCCAAGGCACCCCAGTACTTCAGAGCCTGGTACTTATTTTAATGAGCAGCCTTTCCCTCCCTCGGGCGGCGGCCATTTGTTTTCTCTGCGCCTGATTATATGTATAAAAATGTGTCTGCTGCTTCCCCCAGTGATTTACAGGTTCACGCGCTCAGTGCAGGGGAGCAGCAGCGCAGCTGAACAGAATGTAATGAAGCTTCGCCGCAGCGCCTGCTTCAGGCCCACATGAGCGCCGTGCGGCTTCATTTGAATCAGCAGTCAAGTGAAAGATTCCATTCGCCCTTCTGAGGGTAGAAAGGAATTTTTTTAAAAAAAGGTTTAGATCTGAAAATGCAAAAGTATTGAGGCGACACACTAAGGCTGCGAGCTCAATGTCATCTGTTCATAGGCTCCGGTCGAACCGCACTGGAAGCACTGCAGGGACGGAGGGGTTGCAGTCGGTCTGAACAGCACTCAGAGCCAGCTAAATGTTAAGCTCAGGTAGGAAGAAAAGACAGACCCAGAGCAATGCGGTGAAGACTGGAACTAGTTTTGCCTCGTGTAGCAAAATCAACACACACACACCCGCGCGCACACACCCCACCCCCCCCCCCCCAGCACGCTCAAAAGCAGTCATTGTCAAACACAGATGCCCAGAGCAACTCATTGTCCATTCTTCTTTTTTATTGGCACAAAAGGAACAACTCTCAGGCAGTGAACATCATCTGTGAGCGGAAGAGTCGCACATGCTACCTTCGGATTTCCACAGCCAATACCCCGAACCAGCACACGAGCCCAGCAAGCACGCGGACCCTGGGACCCTGCTCCTCGCGGTGCGCTCCGCTGACAGTGGGCGCACACAGGCTTCCCGGCCCCTCCTGGGGCTGCAGGCTTGTTTGTTTTGCAGTCTAATCCGTCCCATGGAGCCCCAGTCACCCCTCCTCCCCCACCCTCTGATTGGCAGGGGCTCTTTATGTCGTCCTCGGGACAGAGAGACTTTTCACAAAGACAGCTGCTTCCATTGAGTGGGCTCAACCGTGCTTGGCTGTGCGCTACAGAACTTCGGACCCGGCTGAGCTTGTACCAGAGAACTCGATCTCATACACTGTGCGTGTCGGTTACATATACAGTATGTGTGATTCCTTTATTTGTCATTTTGGTGGCCTTATACAGAAACAAGCGGACAAGATATTTAACAAACCCAACACCGGTTTCAGCCTAACCGGGGCTCAGCTCAGTGTAGCCATATCTTGCCTGGGCTCTTCTTGCCATTTTGTCCTTTCGAATGGGGAGAAGGGCTAATATCGTTCTCAAGGCTAAGCCTCCTAAGGCGCAGAAACACACTGAAATACCTGCAGGTGTTCAGACGAACCAGTCTGGAACAAGCAGGCCAATGGTGAAATAATCTGTGAGGTAGAGAGTTAAACCTGTGCCCGGAAACATTATTCCATCATTGGCTTGTTTATATGTAGTTTATTTAAAAAAAAAATGTTATTTCAGAGACTGCAAACAGGCTTATCAGAAAGATCAACAGGACAAATATATGTCAGTGCCTCCTGCCCGTGGGGCCACACAGTCCCTGCTTTGCATTGCCCAGAGCCAGAGGAGCTCTCATGAATAACAGGTGCTTTGTAGTTGGCTGGGAGCGCTGTATTATATATCTGCTTTTGAAATGTGGAGAAAGGGAGAAGAAAAAAAAAAAGACATAACTTGGCAATTCACACGCACTGCTGTCCTTCAGAGAACAAACCAAGACAGCTGCCAATGAAGTGCACGGGGGTATTGACCCAAGGGCCGAGCCTAAACTGTCTTTTAGAAATCCATTTCCTCTCCTCGGGCATGGGGCCTGGCCTTCTCAGAGAGCGCAGCCACAGCGGTGTCACGGAGCTCCGGTTCCTGCCGCCAGGACTGGGCCTCGCCGGAACCAGCCCCGCGCTCCGAGGAAACCGCCTGCAAACACAGCTTCGCCCCCGGCGTGGAAGTCGGGGAAGGGCACCCAGAAGCCATCACAGGATCAAAACCACAGTCGCGTCAGCCTGGCGGGACTGAAATCTGCATGGTGCTCTCCTGTCCTGGCGCTGATCTGCCCCTTTTCCCCAGAGCCGTGAACGCAAGGGGCTTCTCCTCCTGGGTCCTTAGCTTAAAAGCTAAGCTGTACGGCCCAGGTAATTCTACCGTGCAACTGGTGCCCAAGCCGGGTTGCAGAACAGCAAGTGGCGGGGTGGGTTGGGGTGGGGGGAAGATTGACGTTTAACCATTTAGCTGTACATTAACACACCTCGAACCCACGTATACACAGCCCTGCAGGGAGAGGTCGAAAAGGGGGAAGGGGGCACATAAAAAAACAGGGAACAGTTTTATGAAACCTGGTGAGGGATTTCCCTGGAAAAAAAGAAGAAAAGTCCAAGGTAGAGGTCAATGAATAAGTGTGTGCAGGCTGGATCCCGAATCCTCAAGGGTAACTGTAGGCTAATTAATAATTAATGCCAGAGACAGTGTGTTTGAAATGCAGATGCGATAACTGCAGGCTTGGCAGGGCTGTTCAGAGGAAGCAGATTTGGAAGCTACAGGGAATTGGCACTCCCCAGTTAGCTGGCTGTGGTAGAAGACCTGGGTGCAAAGCAAAGGCCGATGGTTTAGATTAGATTCCCTTCAGCTGCTAATTACCTGAACCTACTTTGAAGTTCCTCCCTCTTCAGAGCTGTAGGAGAAAGAGGCTGGTTCAGCCAGGGGACTTGGGGAGAGGATCAAATGCAGAAGTTGGGGGAGAGCAAGAGGAGGAGGACGGGGGGGGGGGGGGGTTGAAAGAGGGGGGCGATAGTGGGCACACATAAAGAGAAATAATTTTTTTTTAAAACCGGGATTTGATTTTTACCTCTTCATCCCCGTACACACCCCCCCCTCCACCCATCACTCTCAGCAAAGCAGTACCAACACAGATCCACACGTCTCATTTCCAAAATAAAGGAAACTAAAAACTTGCGCAAGACGGTTCTCTTGAAAGAGGCTTGGTTTTTTTCCCCCCCAGAAACAGAGAGGCACAGCAGGGGGGGGGGATGAACCCCACACACAGACGAGAGTGGGAGAGCGCCCACGAGGTGAGCTGGACAACACAAACACTGACAAACAGCACCGACAGCAGAAACGCTGCTCTGTGCTGATGGTTACAAAACGGTTTTGCTCCCAGGCATTTCTGTCAAGAACCTGGGGTGAGATGGAACTCCCCCGCCTGCAGAGGCGCTGCCTTCTGAAGAGGCACACATGGAGAGTGTGTGGCTACCTGGTGCAGACCGAGCCAAGGAGCGAGCGAGAGCACTCTAACAGCTGGGCTTGTTCCAGGAAAGGAACCAGGCTGGCCGAGGAGGAAAGGATCTGTGTTATTCCAGCTCTTCAAGCCAATCGGATGGCAGGCCCTAAAACTCCACTTTCTTAACGTGACGTTGAAACTGGAGAGGAGGCCACGCATTCAAACTCCCTCTCCCCTCTTGATTCAGCGATCTGATTCCAAACCATTGCAGAAAAAGTGCCAATTAGTGGATTAAGATGTGTTTGGTTTTCATGTGGGTGTTTGTCGGTGCGTGGAAGAAGCACTTAGTCATGTTGTTGAAGCCGATACTCTGGTTTCATTCAAGAACAGGCTGGATTTGATCCTGGGATCAATTAGTGACAAAAACTGCCTTGTGTGCCAAATGGCTTCCTCTTGATCGCAACCACTCTCACTTCACAGTATGCGAGGTTTTGGTCCGGAAGCTGACCACAAACTACATTTCTTGTGTGGGACTTTCAAATCCACATGTTTTACAAATGATATGAGTAACAGCAATGTGAGCAGTAGGTATGTCTGAATCTGAAGATAGCCCAGAACACTGGAGAGAAACCAGAATTCCAGTGCATTTTAACAAAAAAAACACAGTGCATCAGAATTAAAACATCCTACTCCGCTCTGGGTGGTTGTCCTCAACCTGATAGGCTCAGGTCCTACAGTGAGAGAAGATTCCTCTGCTACAGCATCAGCTGTAACGACATCCACTCACCGCTGGACGAGCGGAGGATGGGAGAGAGGCCGTGGGTATAAGCACGGTCCCTAAAGGAAATAAACCTGTCGCGCACGATCTCCTGAAATAAGAAGGAGCTCATGGCCAAATGTTATTCTTGACATGGGTTTAAAGCTAAACGCTGTATTAATGATAATGATAGATAATGTTTCTTTTTTAGCCCTATACAATTTCTTGCATTAGGAATTTGTCTTTTCACAGACCCCAGCTTTTCTCCATGAGACACAGACACACAGACAAGGAGAGAAGCTTGGGGTCAGAGCGCAGGGTCAGCCATTGTACAGTGCCCCTGGAGCAGTTGGGGTTAAGGGCCTTGCTCAGGGGCCCAACGGAGTAGGATTCCTCTGCCAGCTGCAGGATTTGAACCGGCAACCTTCCAGGCACAGGCGCAGATCCTTAGCCACAGAGCTACCGCTCCTATTAGACCGTCACGCGGCACGCGCAAACTGCCGGGCCCTCCACACCCCCGGGTTCTCAGGACACGGCACACAGGAGGAGAAACGGGTGCTCGGGGCCTTGAAAGAGGGGGTGATAAGAAGGGCCAGATACCTTTCATGGTCCGACTGAAGACGCCCGTCCAGCCTGTCCCTCTCACCTTGCAGGGACGAGACAGGCCCCTCTCCTTTGTGCTGCCCTGGCCCCCGGCTCCAGACCTGGCTCCCAGGGCTTGTATAGAGTGTTCGGTGGAGAGCTCTTGCGAAGGGGATCCATTACAGGGACGTCTTACTGAGTTCAGCTGTCCATTGTGCATGCAAGGGGAAAAAAAAAGATGAGAGTGTGTTTGATGTTAAAGAGATGGTAATGCGAAGTGGCATTATAAAGCAGATCGCAACACAAGCGTTTGGATGATCTCACAGGGGCTACTGCATGTGTCTGTAGGCTGGTGCAGAGGGGCTGCATTTAATATGAACAGCTTGTTTTATAAATACAACAAAGAAATGTGAAAAAGGTGGTAAGGCTGATCTACTGGGGCTTTTTTCCCCCAGGAAAGGGGCGGAGCGCGTCTGGGTGGCAGCAAACTTCACGGGCCGCTCAAGTTCGAACGCGTGAATTCGGAGGTCAGTTTGGGAGACTGCAGAGAGCTGTTTCAATAGATGTCATTCTAACACTAACACGAACAGAACAAAAACTGATCAACTTAAACAAGATCAGTTGGGATCAATCGTTCAGTATCGCAATTTAAGAGATTCGCCGGGGCATTGTGCCAAGAAAACTTTTTTGATTTAGAAAGTACTGGTATTATTTGAAACTACCATCGATTGAAAAAAATATTCACAATATAGGAGTCATCTTTTCTTTCCAAGGGACCCTATAAATTCACTATTTAGGTTACAGCACTAAACATGAAAAAACGGTAAAACACGCGTTTCATACATGACCAAACATTTCAATGCTTCACTTTTCCCCCCCAAACCATCGGCTAACTATATAAATTTCAAATGCTGCACTTAAGTAATTTAAAGCTTTGTTGGAAATAAATCTTCTGGGTGCTTAAAAAGCCATTGGGCTTCTTTATCTCACCATATAATTGAAGCCCGCGTTGATTTTTTTTTTATTTACAGGATAATCCCCGATATGCCTGGAGACTCATCAAATCCAAAATTAATCCCACTACAGACACCAAACCGCGTTCGGCAACGCGAAATCCCGGAAGCATATTGAGGTGGCGGCGCGCGCTAACTGGCAGCGTGTCCGCCAGCAACAAGTCCCGAGCCGCCGCGCGCGGAGTGCGCCGTCCTCTCCCGCTCGCTCGGGCCTTTTTCACATAGTGCGGCCTTGTGTTCAAGGGGTTTTTTTTTCAACAATGCATTTTCAACAAAAAAAAAACTTTAAAACAGCGTATCTAATTTCATTACACGCGTTGTATTTAAAATCTTTTTAATAAGAGAAAGACGTTTTTATAACGTTAGAAGCGCCAACGAAAACTACATAAATACCCAATGGAGTAGTTAGCATTGCAATGGAAGAAAACTCCCACATAGAAAGACACTACAGAGCCAGGAAACCAACTTCGGGTGCCGCCGGGTTGTATTAGATCACCGTACAGGGCCGACCGTCTCGGAAAACCGGCCACTTCGCCCTCTCTGTTAAACCACATTAACACAACCTGTACAATCCCCCACTTAGCCAAAACACGTGATATTAAAACAAATTTAATTCATGTTATTTCGTTACGGAATAATGCATAACCCGTTTAAAGTCCGGTTAAAGAACTACATGTTAATTCATTCGGTCACTTACTGTCACAATATGCGAACCATTTCAGTGGGTAAACACAACTGTGTGCTGTTATCTTATTTTAGGGCATTAAACGTGAAGATAGAAAGTACTAATTACCGGCCCAGAAACAAAGAAAAAAACTTTAAAATGTATTTTCATGCATTCAGATACGACACTTAAAATTAAACTCCACATATCATTCCGTGCCATTATTTAAAAATGTAAGCTTCGTATTATTAATATTGATGAAAAATAGCCCACCGCTGAATTAAACAACATTCGGACGCAGTAGTTGGAGAGTAATGTAAATATTTTAACATTAAGGTTACAGCCTGTTTTCACAAACTTGATTACTGCAACGCGCAGAAATTTCACAAGACTTGCTCAAGCCCCTGAGGGCGCTGCATGTATTATTTACGTCTTTTACATATTTCTGCCAGACATCTCTTCAGTTCAGACCCCGGACTGCAAAAGCTCGATTTAGTTCATACAGACACGAATCCCAAAATTATCAATACAACTCGTGCACTATATACAATGCCGACATGCTGGTACAGTATTTGAATCCCCTAATACAGGGGGAGTCCTCTATTCGTTTATTCATTAAAAAGGCATTTTCAAAAAGTTAAAGGAAAAATAAGCTCCTTTTATTCTACACCTGTTTCCGATCATTTCTGATCTTACATCAGCCGGACATAACTTTTTTTTTTTAAATGATGTTCTTGTTGGTGTGATTACTGCTACTACAATTATCCCCCCGACTGGAATGCCCAAGACATGAAAATGTCATGAGTCAATTTCACGAGTCAAAATCTGGGCTGGTCTTTGGATCTGCCACTGTCCGGCCATCGGATCCCGCGGTACTTTGTTCGACAAAGCGCTGTTTGCTCCCGGCTGCTGTCGCTTCATTCGTCCCGCCAGGTGCGAGCGGTGCGACTTTCATGAGAGCCTGGAGTACATTAGAATACCTGCTTGTTACTCCCCGCGGATCCGCACCTGCGAGGAGACGCGGAAAACACACCTATCCACCGGCGCCCGGTGCTGGTTCGGGTAGTTCTGCTCTTTACTTCCAGGTTGGGGATGCTGTTAAGGAGGGTGCGACCCGCATCGTCAGATGACATTCCTTCCGTTTTTTTTTCTCTATTCAAATATCTTTTAAAAAAAATGACTGTTAATCGATAAGCCTCCCTGCATTCAAAGTCCATAAAAACTCATTTTACAATCGAATTATTTTCAACACGTGGTGCGCAGGAAACGATGCTGGCTGTGCAGTTTAACGTTTCTTCTGATGTTTTGTTTAAATTATTATGAATTAACCTATTGGCGTAACATGTATCGCCTTTTCACTCTGGGATAAACAAGTGCGGGAATCCACGTTTCTGTTCGGAATATATGAGCCGCTGAATTGGGTCCTGGTTCTGGAGTTCTCGTCAAAACACAGAACTCGGTCCAGTTCGAAGGAACACACTTCACAGACATTTCTCACCCACACAACCAAATTACAATGCGTGGACTACAGTCACTGGAAACGCATTCTTAAGCGATTTAACTCTCGTCTCTTTGATTTTATAATAATAATAATAATAATAATAATAACAACAATAATTATAATAATAAATAAACTTATTTTTATGCTCTTATTTCGTCTAATTTGAAGGCGAATATTGTTACGCTGCGAAATTTTTCAGACTGCGCTCGAAAATGCGAGGGAAAGCATGGAGGCATATTGGCCGAAAAGCTGCTTTAAAAGTTAGAAGGTGGACTCTCTCCCGCTTTTCCATTAATTTCCCGAAAGCGGGATTTCAGTTAGCCGGCGCTGCTACCTGCCCGCACTGCTCAGTTCTGGGGGCGCTGAGGAAGGCAGAGGCTGGGTATCCTGTCACCGAGCGCGACGAGCCGGGACTCCGCTCAGCCAACATAGCCGAACTAACTTTTCGCCCACTTGTTTTTTTTTTTTTGATGAAATTATTTTTTTTTCTCCCCTCAAACGAAAATATTTTCCCCTGCACATGATTTAAAAGTCATTCGGTCTGCGAACAAAACATATAAAAAAAGAAAGTGGCTGCTCCCACAATATTGTTATAAAACCTACGGAGTGCGTGAATAAAAGCACAGTCTTCCGTACACAGCGGCTCAAGCCGCCACTTCTTAAACCAGGTAGCCCTTCAAACACACGCCCGGAGAGCAGGCTGCTGAAGCACCTCTGTACCTGGTTACACTGTTTGCGGGGAAATCCAAATTAAAAGGTACAGTCTTCTGTGAAGGGATTAAAAACAATCGTCACCGACCGCATTGGGATTCTTTTCGTTATATCTTACCTAAAGCGCTTCTCTAAAGTGCCATTACTACTTTTGTACCGTTTTCACCCGACTTTCTCGTCAGCGCAGAAGCGGGAAATCAATGTTTTATCACTCGTATGTGCATATTACACGACTCGAACACCGAAAAGATCAATAACGCAGGTGTGCTTTGATTTAGCTCATTTAAAAAAAAAATCAAACCGCGGTCTGAGCCGATTTATAACACACCTAAAGAATTAAATGGCGTGAAATCTTTCTCGCGTGGCCATAGGCTACAAACATTAACACTCCCGTGTTCTAAGAAATCACCAGCCATTCAATTAGGCCACTCCGGGGAATGTTCCCCCCAAATAAACCAATCATCCCACACCGCTCAACTGAACAGACTCCGGCAGCTGATTATCAACAACCAGACGGCCCTTAGACACGTTAACTTCAGACTTCAAAAATAAAAAAATCAAGTCGTTTCGTTAGAGCAAACGAACGGGAGGGGGTGGATATTACGCGACAAGGAATAAAAAAAAAAACATGGTACAAGGTACCAAAAGCACTGTCTTAACCCGGACAGCTCTGTTTATTCTATATTCGAAGCCCAGGCCTGGGAGCCGGGCGGAGATGTGATGTCATAGGTTGTGTGCACGGCCGCAGAGAGACGTGGGTGGCGGTCGGGAGGGCGGAGGGGAGACGATCTGACAATTCAACGGATGATGACAGTTCGTGTATCTTTTTATTAGGCTGAGAAGGTGCGCGCTGCACAGCTGCACGCTTCCGGAGCCCTCTCACCAACCGGACGAGTTCAGAGCAACTTCTCAAAACTACCATATCCCAGCTATCACCGTCGCCGTCGTCTTCGTCATCATCACCACCACAGCAACGCTTGCCAAGCAGGCGATAACGCCTGGGACTCACGATTTGCAAGTCGCTTAATGTGGATGCTAAACTATTTTTATTCTCTGGGGGGGGTTGACACGATCTGAACTGAGAGTGCAGCTCACCGGGCTCTTGTAAAATACTCCCAGCGAGGCCAGAAACCAAACCCTCCACCTCCAGCATCCCTGGCGACTCGGGCTGTGGGCTGTGAATGGAGGAACTGGTGTCCCGGCGCGATTTTTTTTTTCCTCTGTGGTTGAAATATTTTGGAGTTGCCGGGGGTCGGGAGGGGTTAGGAAATATCTCATTCCGCCCCGAGCCGCGGGGTGTGTGTGTTGCTTGGCTCTGCCCTGTGTGTGCGCTACATTTCCCCTGCTTTTCCTCTGCTCAAGCTCGTCTCCCAGCAGCCCCGAGCCCCCGTGCCAAAGCGTCCACGAGGACCCCCCTCACCCCCCAGGCGCTGCCGGAGCGGCGCTCGCGCGGGCACCCCCTCGCTCCCAGAGAGCAACATGCTATCAGTCACCCCCCCCCCCTCCACACACACACACACACACGGGGGTAACACTCGTATTTCTTGCAGGGAATTTTAAAATCGTTAACTGTAAAAGGTAACAAAATTCGTCTTTGGAAACGTCACCGTATTAAAAGTTCGTCCTGTTCATACGAACCCTAAATGCAGGATGTTCGATGTGATATCGACAAGACTGAGCGCAGTTCTCACAGATAATGAGACTGACAACTGGAAGCACCAAAACACGAATGTTTATTATTATTATTAACAACAACAATAATAATAATAATAATAATAATAATAATAAATAGTTTTCCATTTCGCATGTTTGGTTGTTGTAATGTTATCCGAAATTTTGGGGGGATATAAGAATTGAAGAAAAACAATCAGGCAGAAAATGTCGACATTTACCTCCCAGGTTAGTATTTGATGAATCATAACGAAAACAGACGGTATGTGTGCACGTTTCTCCAGCGAGAACAGCAAAAACCAAGGCTCCTGCCGCACGAAAAGACACAAACCTACAAATACAACGCTCACAATTTAAAGGCGGCAAACAATGCCGAGATAACGACTATTCACGATCACAACTCGTGGAGGGAAAAAAAAAGTCAAACAGATCATTTTTAAAATAATCGAAGCACCACTTCTTTTTTTTTTTACAAAAAAAAAGCGTAATCATTTTTAGACTCCCAAATTAAGCGTCTTCCTCCGTAAAGCCGTTCAGCCCAGAAAAGAACGGCGTTAAAATCGCTAAGAAAGAAAAAAAATAAATAAATGACAGAAAATGCGTTAACAAAAAAGTTATCAGTCTTTTTGAATAAAGCAAGACCTGTTAACCACGCCGCATTCTATGCCTCGTTTTTGCGGGTTTTGTACCGTGTTTAACGTGACAGATACATGAATTCTGTTTTAGCTGTAGTAGGAGTTGTTTAAATGAAGTTGCCCCTCTCTGCGGAGTCGCGAGCCGGGCGCGCTGGTCTTTGTGAGAAGGTGCGGGCGCTGCTCGAGAGGTCGTGACACGCGAGTGACAGCGGCGGCCGCGAGCTTCACGCCGGATTAAACGCGCGGGGCAGGCCCGTCTTCTAGGCGTCGAGATACGCGCAACCGCATCAAATCTGCTGTCACATAATGTACACCAAAAAAAAAAAGCCTACAACTATAAGATGCACCCTTGTGCAAACGGAAGACTGACGTGAGATGCGAGGATAAAGGAAAGTGCGTGTACCGCAGAGAGCCTGATCTCTAAAACGCTAAAATGAGACGTTCTTGAATAAAAAACGGTGAAGCATTTCGCGATCCGTTTCGCTTTCCTCCTCTTTTGATAAAAAGGGTGGATAAATATGTTTTCGGAATAAGCCGAGTGTCCTGTCATCCGCATTCTGTGACCTTTTTTGTATCTTTTTAATCAAGTTTATCATTTTGTTGCAGCTTTACAAAGTCGGCTTGAGCACAATGCAAGCGAGACGGATACATCGTCCGAGTGTACCCTTTATTTACACGGGGAACACCTGTAAGATTTGTTGTAGCAAAAATAAGTTGTTGTTGTTGTTGTTGTTGTTTTTTTAAATAATATCAAACACGCGTTCCGTATAGGGAATGCCGACATCCACGCGCGCATTCATATAAAACATTTTTCTTTTCCCCTAAATGAAAACACGCCAGGCAAAAACGAAACTTTTGGGGGTGACCAGAACATGTCGTCACTCGTGTCCTGCAGCACGGCCGCTGTAGCCCGTCTCCAGGCGGCACTGGGATTGTAACAGTTTCAGTGACCTCACAGTGAACGTCAACTCTGTTATGCATATCTCCAATTATACCGTGTTATTGATTGATGTGCGCTGGTTGGGTGCGGGGGAGAGGCTGTGTGAATAACTAACTTTAAACATCGTCGTTTAATTCCCCCGTGGCTCCACGGAAACACGTGGCTCCAAGATTAAACGCGAAATAAAATCTTAAACAAGAAGACTTTTTCCACCCCCCCCCCCCCTCCTGTAAGGTTGCACCGTTTGGAGAAGCTACAAAAATCTCAGTTTCTCGTAACAGTAGCTTCGGAGGTTCTTATTTTGCACCGGGTCTAGCAAGGGCCTCCCTTGAATGGGGCTCTTTCATTCGGCCTGGGACGGCCATTCGCGGCCGCGGTTGTCTTTTATTCTGTTCTCTATGGAAACCCGGATCGTGGGGAGAAAAATGCGAGGCTGAATAAAGCAAATCCGCACAAGGAACGGCTTGAGAGCAGCATCTGTTACACTTGGAAACTTAGACTATCGAGAGAGACCCGCAGGAACCCCCTCCACACAACAGCCCCGCAGTTTAAACCACATTGCCTGATGAACGCGTCTCGGAAAGGAGCGGCCGTGCTCGCCTTGCACTGAAACAAAAAAAAAACAACAGCTCTTTCCTCTGTCTCCTGCATCGTCCGGTATTAAATTCACTTCTGGAATACCGGTTCCATCTTAGAAATCTTGAACATCATTAACACAATCTGTCCGGACGTGCTCGTCATTTTATTTTTAAAAAAATCACGTCATTTACATTTACACTCGCGCTTCAGTCTTTTGCCATTGTGTCTATCCCTGATGTCGCCTACAAATGTTAGAAGTATATATTTTTTATAACAGCCTCTGTACGTTTCCACGTGCATGCATACACACGCAACTATTTGAAAGGGCGTTTTAGCACCCGCAAAGAGAGTGACGAAAACAGCGCGTTAAGAGGGAAAAAAAAAATATTGTCATGATGGATATCGTTGGAATCCGTTAATTTAAATTACAAGCCTTAATGGTTTCCAAAAACTAAGCGAATTGCGAGCTAAAGGGCAAAAAAAAATCGTTATATTTTAAATAAAATAAACAGGGGGTTCCGAGACGCTATAGAAAGAAAAAAGAACCGAGCTTCTTTTCGGTTAAATTAAAAAAAAAATAATAAAGCTGTGAAGTTTAGCCCCGGGTTTCTTGCTCCTGCGATACAATACAGGCAGCTGCAGTTAAGAACTAAAAGTAAAGATTTCGTACAACCACACACAACACACCGAGACCCTCAGCTACGGTTTGACACGCCGATCAGTGAGCGCTAATTTCACAGAACCCGTTCAACGTATTTTTTTTAAATACCTCCGAAAATCCTACATCCCTCAGTCCATGTTTACATAATATATTGAATATTTTATCCCCGTGTCACGCCGTTCCTCGCTCAGACCCGAGCCAGTCGAATCTGTCACTTATAAGCCTTTACAGCGTCAATAAACTACAGTTTCGTATTATCAGTGGTTAGAAAGCTCACCTGTTAGTGTTTGAGCTTCTTTAAAAATGTCTTCTGATCAGTGTCCTTTAGAGAAACCGCAGTCTTTAATGACTTTCTGGTGGCTGCTAGCCTTCTTTTATTTCTGCTAAATGTATGAAAATGTATGCAAATTTAAATCAAGCTTAACCTGCGAGCTCTTGCAATATATTTAATGGAATTTCAAACCAATAAGGGGACTCTGATGTAGTCTTCTAATGGCAAATATAATTATGCAGCTAGGTAACCTCTGAAATATGCAGAGGTCTTTTTTCAACTTTCAACTGTCGAGATTCTTAAGGAAGTGCTCGCCAGTTTGCACAATTTACACAGCAACCACAAAGACGCTTGTTGTCTACAGGCAACACCAGCTTTAAAGAGATGCTCAGTCTAGCGGCTTGAATCAGCGACGGGCGAACAGGAGGACTTCAGGAGCCGCAGCTCTTGTTGATAAAAGGTGTGCGTGTGGGGAGGAATTTGTGCGTTTTTGGGGGAAAAAAAATAGGAGGTTTCATGTCTCGGTGTTTTTACACAGTTAGAAACGCGAATGATGTTTTTTTTATATAATTATGTACTATTAGAAAAAAAATACCAGGAGCTAACCACGTTTTTTTTTTTATTTTGGGGTAATTTAGCTGCCTTCTTATGTTTTGAATTGTTGTCTCTCACGGGCGCAATTCCTTTTTTTTTTTCTAAAACAGTTGAATTTGGATGACCTTATCGGCGGCGGCACGTTTGAGCTTTTTTGCATTGAAGGAAAATTCTTAAATAGTTCATTCGAGAAAATCCACGTGTTCGTTAAAGAGGCCGATTCTCTTTATTCTTTTACAAGATGTCCAGTTTATTTCCGTTCAGCCCGTTATTCCCTCGGCGATATCGCCCTGCTTCCTTCGCGACCAGCTCCAGACTTACCCAGGGAGGTGCAAGGGCAGACTGCCGGAGAGCGCCGCGGCTTTCTGAACTACCTGCCTAGAAGCGCCGCGCTCACACACCTCCAGAACCGGATCGTTTCTGCTTTTAATAACGACCGATGCAATTAGGTGGCGAGTCTCCGGCTGTCTACGGGCTGTCTCGGGGAGAGAGAGAGAAAAAAAACCCCGAATCGCCACCTGACAAGAAGGATTATGTGCGTTTCTTAAAGGAAAAGAAAATAACGCCAGTAGTAATAACCGTGCTTAAATAAGTTAGGAAATAGTTAATAAGATCTGTGAAGCATGGACAGTCAATTACACAGCGGTACCCAATAGAGCCTGCGGACTGACTCACTTCCTGTTTTGTGTCGAGTTAACTCCTCGCTCGCCGGCAGCCCCCCAGTCTGGCGAGGAAGAGCCCGCCTCCTGCGCTGCGATTGGCCGCGGCCGCAACTCCTGTGTCCGGGCGCCGCGGCGATTGGGCGGCCGGGCTGCCAGTTCGGAACGGGTTTCTGATTTGGCTCCCGAGCCTGGTAGATGTCAAAGGCTGAAGCGGTTCCCTTTGCCACATTATAACTAGTAGGGGATCTACAGCAAGCAAGCATGGCCACAGCTGCCTCGAATCCCTACAGCATTATCAGTTCCAACTCTATGGTTCACACAGATGCACCGGTCATGCAGCAAGGCAGTCCTTTCAGGAACCACCAGAAACTTCTCCAAAGTGAATACCTACAGGGGGTCCCCAGCAATGGGCACCCTCTTGGGCACCAGTGGGTGACCAGCTTAACCGAGGGGAGCCCCTGGGCAACGTCGTTAGCCGCCAGCCCTCTGGAGCAGCAGGACGTGAAACCGGGACGGGAGGATCTCCAACTCGGGGCGATCATTCATCACAGGTCTCCTCATGTCGCCCATCACTCGCCTCATACAAATCACCCAGGTGCGTGGGGAGCGACCGCGTCTCATAACTCATCCATAAACACCGGCGGACAGCCTATCAACATCTACGCGCAGCCTGGCTTCACGGTCAACGGCATGCTCGAGCATGGCGGGCTGACGCCTCCCCCGGCATCGGGTCAGAGTCAGAGCCTGCACCCGGGGCTGCGAGACACCCCGGAGCACGCCGAGATCGGCGCCCACCACTGCCACGACCACTCGGACGAGGAGACGCCGACCTCGGACGAGCTGGAGCAGTTCGCCAAGCAGTTCAAACAAAGGCGGATCAAGCTGGGGTTCACGCAGGCGGACGTGGGGCTGGCGCTGGGGACCCTGTACGGCAACGTCTTCTCCCAGACGACCATCTGCAGGTTCGAAGCCCTGCAGCTCAGCTTTAAGAACATGTGCAAACTGAAGCCCTTGTTGAACAAGTGGCTGGAGGAGGCTGACTCGTCCACGGGCAGCCCCAGCAGCATCGACAAGATCGCGGCGCAGGGGCGGAAAAGGAAGAAACGGACCTCGATCGAGGTGAGCGTGAAGGGGGTGCTGGAGACCCACTTTCTGAAATGCCCCAAGCCCGCCGCCCAGGAGATCTCCTCCTTGGCCGACAGCCTACAGCTGGAGAAAGAGGTGGTTCGCGTCTGGTTTTGTAACAGAAGACAAAAGGAGAAGAGGATGACCCCGCCGGGAGAGCCGCAGCAGCACGAGGTGTACTCGCACAGCGCGAGCACGGACAGCTCCTCGTGCCGCGATCTCTGACCGGCAGCCGGGCGCCGGGACCCACCCCGCGAGACTCTTCCACAGCAATGGGAATCTAGTGGCTTTTTCAATTAGGGGGTCTTCTCCTCCCCTCTTCCCGCTCCCTTGGCGGTACGACGGTAAATGAGTAGGGACACTGCGAAAGAAAATAAAAACAAAACCAAGTTTCCCTTTTATTTTTTCCCCCGCTCCTTCCTTTCCCCCTTTTCCTCTTCTCCAGCGTTTTTGGGCAATACACCTTTGCAGACCGATGTTTGTGCGGTTCACGAACGGGACGCCGTTTAGAACAGCAGCAACGACGAAAACGTGTTTATTTTTTAAATCGTTTCTACTGCAAGGATTTCGATACAGACGTGTGCCTATGAATAACCTCCCAGCGCCTTGGTTATCACAACATCAGGTGAATCAGTCACAATTCACAGCCAAATCATTTGATTATTTTAGATCTCTATTTTTTTAATTTTGTCCGTGCGCTGCTCTGCCGTTAGACTCACTGAACTGTTTTTTTTTTCTCCTATCGACGCGCCGCTCACGATGTTTAACCCACACGGAAGAATAATATGGGGGGGGGGGGGGGGGGGAAGAAATGGATCATTTTTTTATTCGAATGTTTTTTTTTTTCCCTGCACATTGCTGGGAGAATGAATTCCGTGCGCTGGTGGATACAAACCGCTTCCTCCTTACGGCAGTGTAATGTGAGCACGCAAGACACCTTGATACGGTTAGCTGTACTGTACGAACAACTTAGCGAGATTTAGCGCCTGGATATTTTTAAATATATATTTTTTAGGTTCTGCGTTTCAGCATTACACGCACAAGAGCTGCGCGCTTGCGTTCTCACCTGAAGCATCGTGAACCTCGGTGTACTTTTAAGTTTTACCACCCGGTTTAACACAGGAGAAATACAACAGCTCAAAGGTACCTACCAACGAAGCAACTTTTTTTAAAAAAAATAAAACAATTATTTAAGAGAGCAATGCACAGGCGTACAATGTTTTATGGTTCTTCACGGGAAAACGAAAAAAGGGATAAGCAGTCCGATAGTATACTCGACCATATTACTGTGTTAAACATTTGGCATTAAAAACAGAACCATGAGATAGTTGCCAATACGAAAGCGTTGTGTGGCATTATATATTATTTTATTGTACACGCTCAATATCTAAAGTTTTGTAATCTTTAATGTTCCAGCTATTGATTTGTCTTTAATATTTCTTCCAATATTTGCTATTGTACAGTTTTGTATAATAAACTTTTTTGAAGTTATTAATTTAAACAAAGACCGTTTAGTTTATTCATGCACTTAGTGATGTAAAATAAACGCTATTTTCATTAAAAGTTGAAGTTTTCAGCAATTTTATTCCAAATACTACGGCAGTCCCAGCGATTATTTATTTTCAGTATAAACCTTGTATTATGTTTTGGAAACGAAATGTAAAACCGTTAAAATATGTATGTTGGAATAATAAAAATCGAACTTGTTGTTACATTTTGGGGTGTCAGTTTTTAGTTGAGGGTTTATTGGCAATATATATTTTATTTGTTGTATGAAAAAGGTCAAACCCGTTTAAATAAATGTTTTTTTAAAGAAATTAAAACTGTTTGGGGGCTTTTCGTATACAGACGATTTAGATAAATATCGAGCTTTATTGTTGAAGTGCTTTATTTATCACGGCGCTGAACCTATTTTTATAGGGCAATTAAAGTGGACTTTTAACTGGATTAATATCAATATTCTGCGGCTTCCTCTGTTTTTATTCGGCGTTTTCTTATTAGAGACAGAATTGCTTGTTCCCAAATCGCGGTCGGAGTAAAGTGTCATTCTGTATTTTTAAAGGAATCAGGGTAGCGCAAATAAAACTTGAGCAACGTTGTACAGACGATAGATTTGTGCAAATTTATGTTTAAAAGGCTTATATCTAGTGTTTTATGCCTAAATGAATTTCCTCTACTTATGTATCACAGATGTTATGGTAAAAAGGTAATGTTTCCCGAGGCTGGTACTGTATGTTGGTGAATTCCTGCGTTATTTTTCTGGGTGTATAGGCTATAAAAACGCATACACTCACACACCGAAAATGCTGAAAACAACCGTGTTCAAACAAGGACGTTTTAGGTGTTAAAAAAATAACAGCTGTATGAGGGCAACATAGGGTATTTGATCCTGACAAAATAAACGGCGTTATCCTGAAATAATAAAACAAGAACGTTTATATAATTCGCGGTAAAAAATGAAATGTATATATTTTTTTTAAATCTCACACACTCGTACAAAACACAATTAAACCGGTCGTTGTTTTTTTCCCCCTTTTCATTCTGCCGTTTGGAGAATGCAAAGAATAAAGACTGACACTCCACCAGGAAGGGCGAATTTAACATTAAAAGCCGCGTCTAGAATTCTCCTTCCGAGAGGCGCACCAGGCCCGACGGTCTGTCATTGGAAACGACGGTCTCACAGATTCCTGAAGCACTTCCCTTTTCCAAAGTGCACGTTTCAGGCAAAGGGACACCCTGCAACCGTGGCTCACGCAGGCCTGCGGGGGGGGGGGGGGGGGGGGATACTTCTGGTGCAGTTTATTAAATGAAAGTATGCGAGGAAAGGACAGGTCAACGTGAACTAGTACCTCAGCGTTCACGGCTAAATGAACCGCCAGCGAATGCCTCTGCAGTTTTTGTACGGCACCTTCTCGGATGCTCGTCTCTACATTCGGTATAAGGGCACGACTGGGATCGCCATAGCCCGGCGTTTTTACAGGCTACGCTCGGGTTTTCCACGATTCCCAACCGTGGGGAGCAGCGCGCTTCTCGTGCCGTCTGTGCAGTCCGAGCGAGGCCAGACGGGCGGCCACCCGGCGCGTCTGCGTCCTTCAGCAGTCTTGCTCACGCGTGGAAAAGGCCTGCACCGCAGAGGCACGGCAACACAGCACCGCTGAGCAGTATGCCGATACTCCGGGCTTCTTCCTCGGAGGGCCGGCGGCGGCTGAACGGTCATTGTGGCCGTCGAGCCCACCGGAGACAGCGGGATGCTCAGCCCCAAGGCCGCGGCGTGACAAGGGCCCACGCCTGTCCTCTCGCCCAGGCCCGACACTGGCGTCCTGCAGCCGCGCGAACACAAAGCCTGGGGTCCGAAAGCAAATACCGGCCGATACAGTATTTCAACTGCTCATAAAACACGCGCTTTCCGCCTTGTGCATGTAAACTAAATGCAGTGCAGTGCAGTACAGAAACTACAGCAGCTTTCTGCGCGGATCCGCGTCTAACCTGAATCTTTTTACCAGAATTGTTACACCCTTTGCGTACGGTACTTTGGATCGACTCCCAGTAATTCAATAATAATAACGACCATAAAAACAATAATAATAATAATAATAATAATAGCAATGTTCCCCAATGACAGTACTGAGCAGCAAATATTTCCAAAATGAGAGATGGAAGGGGAATTGTGTTCTGGGGGTCATTAAGGTTACGATTACACTGGCCGAAAAGGCGATAAAATAATGGCACCTAAAACACTGACAGTTTCTGCTCAAGAAGGATACTACTGTACTTGCTATTAAAGTACCTTTATTCCGCAGCACACGGGCGTACGTGTCACGGGGGCTGTCGGCCAGCAGGGACCGGGGCAGACAGAGATACAGCGCCGGTCTCGCGTGGTGTGTCGCCTGCGCCCGTCCTCTCGCGCCTCGAAGCCGCAGGAAGCGGCCCCACATCAACACATGCGGACTATTACACTCTCAATTATTTATGAGCTTCAGAACACGGCATCTTGCGCAGCTAAAGGTTTATCAGAACGACTCGCTCATTATATATATAAATGGATATACGCACTAGTCTTTTTTCCAATTCCGATGCACGCGTTGGAAATGTTCAAGCTTTTGAAAACGTATTTTAATAAGGCACCCCTTAAAAGTTATTTCACGTGGAGACGGTGTCGGTTCGAGCCGAAGGCGCGCTTGAGCCGGGCCGGGCCTGCAGAAAGCAGGGGTCGCCAGGCGGAGCGGAACGCGGAGCGGAAGGGGCTCGGGCCCTGCCTCGAGACCGGGCCCTGACTGGAATACTAATCCGGATAATGTATGCACTGGCGCGAGCCGCCGCCGCCGCACAGGCCCGCGCGCGCTCGGCGGCCGCAAGCTGGAGCGAGACGGAGACAGGGGCACCAGGAGACAGGGGCACCAGGGACCTGAGCCGCTTCGAGAACACCCCGAGACTCGCCCCCCCGCCCCCCGCCCCCCGCCTTGCGGTAGCCCCGCGTTCGCCCGGGATGTTTTCTAAACAATGCACCCGAGTCACACGGGACACGAATGGCGAGACTGCGAAGCCGTATCAGAAGCACAGTGACAACCGTAGTTCTAACATGTGAATATGCAAGCTGCTTTTATTTATAAAGACTCCACCCGATCACCCGAGTCCTCGGAGATTTCTGGGCGGGTTCCTATACCTTTCCTCAGCCATGAATCGCAAACTCTCAATCTCCCATCCCTATCGCCACGGCGATGCTGGCTGTAGGGGATAATGTCTCAGTTTCGGCCCCAAACACCAAGAAAGAGACAACACGCTCGCTACCAATCATCTGGGACAGGCCTGGCTTCATCATCAAATGCAATGACCTAGGAACCGGATAAGGTTTAGATGCGTTGTCCCCTGGACGTCCATCCACAACTTATTTTGTGCCTTCACATTCCATGAAGATGCTGTAGGGTGCTCCTGGGGCCAGGGGACACGCACCCTGTACCGGCTCCTGACACCTGCCTGCCTATAGCGCCCAGAGGTGTCGTCTCGACAGCAGCGACCACGTGAAGCCTAACACTCTCCCTTCATTTTTCACACTCCACCCCCCACTTCTCAATCCACGCTCTCGGGATCTCTCTTGCTTCTGGAGAAAGGGCGGGGGGAACTACCCCAGCCGCACACCTTTCCTGGTTAAATGAGCTCGGTTTCGGCCGCGGTAATAAAATTAATGGTTTCGCAGCCTGCTCACTCGAGGACGTGAGGCCGTTAACATTTCACAGCGAGCGCTCCCCCGTCTCGCACGTCTCCAGCGCCGGTGACATTTTAAGCTAAGAGACCGGCCACTAGCAGGATCTACCTTCCAGAAGGTCAACAGGAGGCAATTTAAATAAGGAAGCGACTCTCGGGCGTCGATTCCTTTCGCGTCTCGGCAGTTTAACCCCTGCCCGTGCAGCCCCCAGTCACAGCCACTAGGTGTCGCCACACACAGAGCCCTGGTCTAGGTGCTCAGGCCGGAGACGCGGCGGCGGCGGTGGTGGGCTTTTCTAGCCGGTCGGCACATGACTCGTGAATTTCCAATGCCTGCGTCGCTGCGTCCACATGGAGAATTTTCGTTAGTCGCAATTAACAAGAAACCGCAAGTATAACAAGCTCGACAGAAAAAAAAGTCACTTTTTTTTTTTTTAAAGAGCGCCAAACAGTGTGAAAGCGATACCAATTCGGTATACATTAGCACGGCTATAATGTCTGTCCGTACCGAATTATACAAATGCATGGTGGTAATCATTTCCTAATTTAACTTTACATATAAAAAGAAAAGGGCGATGCAGTCCCATTACACGGCCTTCATCCCGGACAGGGAAAGGTAGCTGCAGATCAAGCCCTCTTCTACTGAGGGGGAAGAGAGCGCACGGTCGAGGCCGAGGTCTGGTCTGAGAAATAACGTCACATATTTCTCCGATAAATCCATGCCAACATAAAAGTTTTCAACGGGAACTCAAGCGCTTAAAATAAATACCTTAAACTATTTCTTTTAAAAAACAAAACAAAACAGCCCGAAATACTTCTGTAAAGGGTAGCCGATGAGGTCAACAGAGCCAGAATTTCCTACTCATTTCACACTCACTGATTAGAGGCACTGAAAAGAAGGAAAAAAAAAACATGATCGAGCCTGGAGAAAATAACATCTAGCAAAAATCACAAATGACCGGCGAAAACTAATGTACTTATACCAACCGATATCTGAAGGTTTCACATGACGCACCACGTTTTCATACATTTTAAGAAATGTCGAATAGCTTTAGAGTAGAACTAGAAAACATCACGGTACAGCAAGACAAACCCTACTGCCTAAACCCACGCGGTGCCCTTTAAAGACCCCCTATAGAAATGCCCACAAACACGCGTCTACAGGTGCCTATAGCCCGCCTATGGGTTAATGCCTGTAGGGGCTGAGAATGCCCGGGACGCTCACGTGTTTAGTTTCTGTACGCGAAACGCATTGGGTTCATTCAACCTGCGGGTCTGCTGAGCGACACAGCGGCAATGCGAATCTGTGCGACAATGGAAAACGTTCGCTTGTAAAATAAATATTTCCAAAAAGCTGGCGGAGGAGCGGGCCGAGGGGTGACTGAGGAGCCGATCGCGCCGATGAGCGCGGAGGACGAACTTCACTTCTTGACGGCCACAGCGGCGGAGACTCACAATGATGCAAATTAAAAATTACTGCAATGAAAAGCCTGTGGAAAATTGAGCCTTTTGAGTCACTCCGGTTTGGACATACTGCATTTAGCTCCTCGTTAATTTCCATGGTCCCCTCTGTACATAAATATTCATCCGGTGAAATTTACAAAATTATTCATGGGTGTTTGGCGACATTGTGTTCGTGTCGAGCAGAATTGCACTTAACGGGAGCATTGACACAACCGCTGAAGAATAAGACAGCACCGCGAAATGGTTTTTTTTTTTAATCTTCTGTTTGAAGAATTCATTGTCTTAAATTTCACCGGAGCAAAATTCGGATGCAACCATATTAATTTATTTTCTAACATTCTATTTCTTCTGCGGGTATAGAACATCAACTTCGCATTTTTAATTCTTTGAGCAGTCCTACAGGGGATTCACGTCCAGTCTCCCGGGGTCAATCTGAAATGAAACAGCAGACTAACCTACAAAGCAGCGCAGTAACTCGATCGTCTAGAAAGCAGCAGTGGGATCGTGCGGTACCCCCGTGCTCGTGGCACAAGTGTCATGCTTTCAGGATGCTCAGCCGAGTAGGGCCCTGCAGGACAAAAAATGGCCAGAACACAACTGTGGCATGCGTGCTCCATTGTGTGCTTGGTGTTGTGTCAGTGGGAGTTTAATGCAGTTATAAAGGGTTGTAATACTGGGGGATTCATTCAGTTCTAACAGGGTGGTAATACTGGGGTTGTCTGTGTGCAAGCAGAGCCTCAACGAGCTCCGGACTGCAGTTTTGTAATTTATTAAAACTCTTCATTGGTACCATTAGGCAGGAGCAGCTTGTCTGTTGCCTAATTTGACACGAAAACAACAGAGTCGTTACAGGGACACAAGCGATCTCGGGGGCACCACAAATGATCACAATATTGCTCTGTTGCCTGAGCAGCGGCCACAACCTCTGTACCTTGTTATAAGGTTTCCAACCTCACCCGGTCTGGCTCAGATAAACATAAATATTTTTTCCATTTGTTCCTGCCTCCTGATATAAGCTTTAATATCAAACACATGGGCTGCAGCGCTGCAGAAGGAGCTGTTCCGAGTTCGGAAATACTGGGGACTTAGGCTGACTTACGGCAAGAAAAAAAAAACAGCTTTGCATTGCTTGCAAAAAAAAAAACAGAATCCAATAATCAGATAGTGGGATTGAAGCATGCAATTCACTGGAGGACCTGTGGAGAGGTACCTGCCTCTCTGAAAGAACATTTCTTATAAGGACCCACCGTGGGGGAAGGGGGAGGGGGGGGCTGGAGAGAACAACTCTTGATAAGATTAATTGTGTTACCTAAATCAATTTCACGTTTACGATTCACTTAAGTTCAGGGTAGTACACTCAACAGGCATCTTGCGATCGGAGAAAACTGACTGCTGGCAGGTGGGTGTTGAGCAGGCAGTGTGTCAAGAGAGCAGCTCAGTGTTAAGGGTGTGTTAAGGATGCGGGGCCACAGTGTGTTGAAAGAGCAGCTCAGTGTTAAGGGTGCGTTAAAGGCACTGGGCCAGTGTGTCGAGAGAGCAGCTCAGTGTTAAGGGTGTGTTACACACTGGGCCACAGTGTGTCGAGAGAGCAGCTCAGTGTTAAGGGTGTGTTAAGGATGCGGGGCCACAGTGTGTTGAAAGAGCAGCTCAGTGTTAAGGGTGTGTTAAGGGCGCTGGGCCGCAGTGTGTCGAGAGAGCAGCTCAGTGTTAAGGGTGTGTTAAGGGCGCTGGGCCGCAGTGTGTCGAGAGAGCAGCTCAGTGTTAAGGGTGTGTTAAGGGCGCTGGGCCACAATGTGTCGAGAGAGCAGCTCAGTGTTAAGGGTGTGTTACACACTGGGCCACAGTGTGTCGAGAGAGCAGCTCAGTGTTAAGGGTGTGTTAAGGGCGCTGGGCCGCAATGTGTCGAGAGAGCAGCTCAGTGTTAAGGGTGTGTTAAGGGTGCTGGGCCGCAGTGTATCGAGAGAGCAGCTCAGTGTTAAGGGTGTGTTAAGGGCGCTGGGCCGCAGTGTGTCGAGAGAGCAGCTCAGTGTTAAGGGTGTGTTAAGGGCGCTGGGCCGCAGTGTGTCGAGAGAGCAGCTCAGTGTTAAGGGTGTGTTAAGGGCGCTGGGCCGCAGTGTGTCGAGAGAGCAGCTCAGTGTTAAGGGTGTGTTAAGGGCGCTGGGCCGCAGTGTGTTGAGAGAGCAGCTCAGTGTTAAGGGTGTGTTAAGGGCGCTGGGCCGCAGTGTGTCGAGAGAGCAGCTCAGTGTTAAGGGTGTGTTAAGGGCGCTGGGCCGCAGTCTGTCGAGAGAGCAGCTCAGTGTTAAGGGTGTGTTAAGGGCGCTGGGCCGCAGTGTGTTTGCCCATGGTCAGCTGATCACTGTTTGCAGGGTGTCAGAGCAGCCCAGCTCACCTCTTGATCCACAGGCTTGTACATGCAGCGAGGCAGTAGGGTAGCTGTCATCTCGACTTCAGAGCTACTGAAAGTAAAAGCATCAGCATTTTAGCCTGCTCACCGTGTCCAGTATTTTTGGACATGGATCAACTGGGATTTTGGTAGCTGCCTCAAGTGATGGCAAGAGAGCTCAGATGAGGCAGCTGCTGAAATCACTACTGCGTAAACTAGGGAGCTGGGGAGCTACCCGTAACTTGCCAATGGTATCACTCCCAACAGAAAAGGAGCAGCACCCAACCCACAACAGTTGCACACAAATACCAGTTACGTTACCACATCGGCGCACGCACAACCGCTGGAGTGTGGAGCAGCGCCAGGGAGCAGGCTCGGATCTGCAGCGGGACCAGCGGGGAGCCTAAGCCAGAAGAAAGTAACCTCCCCCGTTTGGAAAAGATGAACTCCAGCTCCAGAGGTCTACCCACCCTACTGGAGCAGCGCAACGTCAACTTCATTTAGTTCCCCACGGTCGCTTTGCAACTGGCACAGCTCGTCATTCGTGGGGCTGCCGGTGCGAGGAAGCAGCAGCAGCAGCAGCTCTGGCCCGCAGTGGTCAATGAGAAATCCTGAACCGTGCAACAACCTGGCCCAGTCACTTTCACAAGCAGCCTGTGCCCCGAGCGCGCGCCGTAACAGACGAGCGGCTCGGATCTTGGGTGAAGCGTCACAGCAGATCCCCTTTTCCACAGGGAGAACCTATAATAGAAAGCTTCTGCCGGCTGCGTTTTTCCAAGAGGAAAAAGGAGCTTCCCTTAGGCTACAAAAAATGTAGAAGAAAAATACAATAGAAATTAAAAGCAGTATTAAAAGAAAGGTTCAAACTGCATTAATAATGGCTTACACTCAGCACAGGCATTTACTCTCCACTTAAGCCTTGACAAGCACTAATATATGAGAGAAAGGAGAATATTTACCGCAAAGGAAGAAATCTTTTTTAACTAAATGACTACCTCAATGATATCTTCATCTGAGACAGTGGGTTGATCAGTCTCTGTCCTATATGTTCCACATTAACTCATTATCTATGCTGCTCAGTCCATTAATTCTGCTAGTTTTATTAGCCAAGTGTTGTGCCTGTTCCTGTACCAGTGACAAGCATTTCGAAAAGCTAATCTGACAGCTAATGACTTCATTAAGTGTGGCGCACTAATTGGCTTACTTCAGGGGCCTGCAGTTAATTGGAATAAATAAATTCACACCTGAGCATGGTTTCACCCCAGTAACAGGGTATCAAATTAAAAGAAAAAAAAACAGATCTTGAAAAGCATGCTACTTTCAGGAAAACCAAAAACTTAAAAAAAATAATAATTGTGACAGGACACATTGAAGACATTAGAGGTAATTAATGTTCTGAGTACAAAACAAAGAATACTGTGGCAATCTAATTAGCGGTATGTTTACCTCTCTGCGGTGATGTCAGCCTGGCTTTGTGCTCTCTAATTTAATTGAGTTGACAACGAGACAAAAAAATAAACACATGGCTCCCGACGACAACCTGTGCCTTCCTTTCTTCTGTGATATTTACCCTAGCCAACCCGTGTATAAAGAGGCTGAAAATCAAAACAAAAAAATACACTTTACTAAATGCAGCTGGTATAGGAGTTAAACCTTCGTGAAAGGCAACTTCCACTACTTCATCGTTGCCTAAAATCCAGTCCTCCAGGTCTTAAAACCATCATTTTAGCAGACAGTACTGTAATGTGGTGGTTAGCCCTGCTGCGGCACAGCTCCAGGGTTCACGAGCTTGATTCCAGCTTTGGGTGCCTGTCTGTGTGGAGCTTGCATGTTCTCTTGCATATTTTTTTTCTTCTCTCTCACTCATCCAATGACATGCAGGTGAAGTTTGACCAGATACTCTAAACGGTCCGTTCTGAAAACCGAAACAGATGAGCACAGACAGGCCACACAGCCCATCAGAATGTGTGTGTAGGACCTGACCTGGGTTCTTACCTGACCTGACCGCATCCTAAATTTACTCTTTGAAGACAGAGACAAACACCATTATTCAGAAATAACTGAGGGGATAACCTGATCAGAAACAGCCATTATGCCACGTGGAGAAATATTTTAATGCAGGCAAAAATGCATACGAATGACCACCTCTTAACACCCATTCATGGTAGTAATAGTGACCAGGGCTGTACTCTGACTATAACACCTTCCTGAAAATCCGCTTGGATTCAGAGAGCAATGGGGGAGGACACCTCGTGTGTCCCTTCTTGGGTGTTCTCCAGGGACAAAAAGGCCTTTTTTTATATCGAATTAAAACCGATACCGATGGGACAGGACCGCAGGGATCCCTGCATTAATGGCTTTAACTTGCTACGTCTTATGGCTGGCGGGAGCCGAGCACAATGCCCGCTGCTTTAAAGCCAAGCGATCGCTGCTTCCTTCCCATTATAATAATTAATTGCATTTGTATAGTGCTTTTCGCCCCAAGAGATCCCAAAGGCACCAAGAGAGTGATTTACAGGGGTCTCACTTCATCCAGCACTGAAGTACAGTTCCTCTGCAATGTGTAAATATACAGTATAACCCTTACACTTGTATAGCGCTTTTCTGGACACTCCACTCAAAGCTCTTCACAGGTAATGGGGATCCCCTCCACCACCACCAGTGTGTAGACACACCTGGATGATGCAACAGCAGCCATAGTGCACCAGTCCGCTCCCCACACACCAGCTCGCAGTGGGGAGGAGAACAGAGTGATGAAGCCAGTTCAGAGATGGGGGTTATTAGGAGGCCTAATTGGTAAAGATCAGAGGGAAATTTGGCCAGGAACGCCCTGGGATTATTAATGACCACAGAGAGTCAGGACCTCAGTTTTCCAAAGGACGGTGCATTTTTTTAGGATAGCGTCCCCATCACTTTACTGGGGCATTAGGACCCACACAGACTGCAGGGTGAGCACCCCCTACTGGGCCCATTAACACCTCTTCCAGCAGCAACCTTAGCTATTATAGGTGCTATATAGAGACGTGTAGCCATGATTGACAACAGCATGTATCTAACACCTCGGGGCTCTGTGCTGTGAGGCACCACACACTGCTGCTATTTTACCAGTCTCTTTAGTCTTGAAACTGACCAAAGGAATGGAAATAAGCTTGAACCGTATTTTGAGCCACTTCAGATTTCACAACAGAAGAGCCTGCAGGTTCGTATGACAACACTGGGATTTTTCACACTGGTTGACTTGTCTCCCCCCCCCCCACCCCCAACATGGGCTGAAAATTAGTTAAAAAAAATAGCTTTTTCTGCTTCCTCGGGTCACCCCGAACTGCTGTACAGGAAGATCCCTCCACCCGTCCCTGATCCGCCACCTTTGTTGAAGCCCTGTTTTGTGAAGCTTTCTCCTCACATCTCAATGACACTCAAAGTCACAGGCAGCTGTGGTGGGAACAGAGGGCTACAGCACAGCAGGCAGCAGAGAGCTCGTGGCGCATCAGCCAGGCTGCTGGCAGCACAGCCCTCACGAGCGGCGCAACACTGCCACCTGGAGCCCGAGGGGCTGCAACTGCACAGGACAGCACAGCGCAGGGGAGGCAAGGGCCAGTGTTGTGAACTGTCTCCGAGAGAGAGAGAGAGAAAATTAACTACGAACAGCATGTTCTTTTAATTAAAACTGTGCTTCAGGCGCTCAAGTGCTTCTGAGCTTCAATCAAGAGGTTTCATGGATGGAGCAGATCCCCAGGAACGGCTGGAGCATCTGCAGGGTTACAGTGCAGAAATACACACCACAGGGGTATGCAAACTGCCCAGTCCCACCAGAGAAGTTACCTGCAAGCTGAGGCAATTGTAGTGCTCTCTGTAATGCATAAAGCACATCTCCCCTCACTGGGAGATGGTTTCTTCTACACTGCTGTCGCCCACCTGCACTCACAGCTACTTGACTTCAAGGACATGTACACTGCAAGTCAGCTGGAAAGCTCAGCGGAGTACAACAGAGAGGGGGAGACTCCAGATCACCCATTGACTGAAATGGAAAGATACAAGCCCCTCGAAAGAAAATCAGATATGAGATGTTTTGCAAACATTTTACTGCCAAGTGTTCTCATGAGAATAATAATAATAATAATAATAATAAACTATTTTATATAGCACCTTTAAAGGTGGCTTCTCAAAGCACTTTACAGGATAACAATAACAATAAATAAGAAGAATACACAAGATAAGACAATAACAATATACAATTACAATAGGGGTGAAGACTGGAACCAGTTCAGTAAAGGCTTTTCTGAAGAAGAGGGTTTTGAGTCTGGATTTGAAGGAGTTTAGAGAAGGTGACTCTCTGATATCCTTGGGCAAAGAGTTTCAGAGCTTGGGGGCATAACAGGAGAAGGCCCCGTCACCCATACAATGTAGACGGGCTTGGGGGACAGTAAGGAGGGCAGAATTTGAAGAGTGGAAGCTGCGAGGTGGGGAGTATGGCGATAATAGTTCAGAATGTTCCCCCACTTGCAAGCAACCACAGCTGCACAGTCTGCAAGCAGGCTGATGACTCCAGTAATGCAGGACAGCACAGTCTCTTTCAGCCCCTTCAGTGCAAAGTGTCTTACAGCAGGGGTGTCCAACCCAGGTCTCGCAAGGTCCGAGTCTCTACAGGTTTTCCTTCACACTTGGAGCTCCAGCAGGGTTTTGATTTCGGCTGTCCTCGGAACTCTCCCAGACCAGATGATCCCAAGCCCTGCACAAATTCCAGTGCAACTTCTCCCAAACACATTCTTGCCATTTAATACAGAATTCCAAAAGGAACCAAAACGTTGCCATGTTTTCTTTATTATTTACAATTCTCCATGGGCCAAGCCAATTCTATACTTGTTTTTTTCCCCCCAATGATAAATAACACAACGCAACCACTGAATATACATAAGCTGTAAACACATTTCATTATTCCCCCGATAGCCTTACCCTTTTTCCTAACCGCCTACATTCTGTTCCTATATAAAACCCCTCCGTACAACTGAAATACTTGAAGTAATTGAAAACAAACACATCTTTCCGTGTCGCGGTCATCAAAAACACTCGAACTGCCTTCGCAGTTCCAGAGCAAGCAGGAACATGTTGCGAGTCTGTGGGACACGCATCCCTTTCCAAACAACGAAACAAATGCAGAATAAAATGCTGCCAAAAAACAACTAAAAAATAAAGCTATTGGGAGAGTAGGCGTCTACAGAGATCAAAAAGCTGATACTAAACCTGTACGTGGTTGTCCGCATTTATAGCATTCCAACTTTAAAATGCATTTTTTTCAATCGCGTACCTCCAAAGAGAATTAAGAACTTGGGGTTAAACAGGAGGCCTCACAGTACGTTGACTTGATGGTGATCTTACCTGTCGCTGTTCCTCTACGGCCGTTCGCCGTTTCGGGATCATTGGAGATGAATTCTGAGGCGAAGCAAGTCGAACGATTTTTCCACTCAAGGTGCTCCTCATTTAAGTAACTGTCTTCCCCCCGTTACAGCTTTGTTGAACTTTTCATTGGGACACCAACTATGAAATTTACTCTCGCCAAAGTCTTTCAGACATAACTGTAGCACATAAAAAAAAAACAACAACAAAGAAGTTAATTAACAAATTAAAGACACGGCTCTTCCCGCCATTACGGAGAGGGAGGGGAGAGACGAAACTGTCTTCGGTTATTCGATTGGCTCTTTCCGTCCAGTTCCATATACCTCGCACTATGATTGGATAATACGATTTCCCACTGTCCAATCACCGATCGATTTATTGTTAGTGGGGGAGGGCAGGCTACTTGCGCGGCCCCACGTTGTTCATGCGGTAATTTTGAACCTCCTTTTTCACTCTAGCTGCGTTATTTTAAGGTTTGTGTGTGATTTTTGAGCAACCTCCTTAAGGCTTGCATAGACAACCCGGTTTCGACAGGCGTGTGTGGCCACGGCTGTCCGTCTTGTCGCGATTTTGCCAAAACCCGAATGGAGAGCACCTGTCTTCTGAGTCAGTGTTTAATTAGTGGAGCGGTTTAATGAACCAGTAATTGGGGAAAAATAGAAACTTTCGGCCGTCCAGCACGAAAGACGTTGCTGGTCTCGATTTAACCACAACTTTTTTTTTTAAACAACGCTGAATATGTGTGGTGTGTCTGCGGGCACACGGGACTTTCTCATGCTCCTTGGTTGATGTGGGTGACCCCTTCGTTGACTCCAAACCCCCGTGACCTCGGGTTACTCTGAATCGGCAAACACGCTTCTGTCTTTTCGCATGTTTATATTGAAATGCAATCGGTTTTATGTAACCAGAGGGAAATTGATGTTTTAGCGCCCCTCTTCGGCCAGCTTCCGATTTTAATATCCAATTGTGATGCGTGTAATGTATTTTGATACGAAAATGACTCCCGGTAGTTTCCTGTCGGGGGCAGTATTGAGTCATAATCCACTAAAAATTAAAGTGTTCAATTTCGAGTCCGGAGAGAGTTTTTTTTGCGATAGCACTTTTTCTTTTATTTTTATCTCATTTGTTTTTAACAAGTCCCTTAAGGAGGTTTACCGTAATGATTAGCTGCAAATCAAAACAAATGGGCTAGTCCCGAATTGATATATTTGCAAACTTTAAACACACACACCGTAATGCCTGCTGGGTACCTAATCACGAAACCCCCACCGATTTCCATCACAGCAAGCAAGGTAATAATAAGTAAAAGATCATTTAGTATAGCGTCTTTCACGTCACAGTCCTTTGTCAAGTCGCTTCACAATAAAACGTCGCAGTCCGATCCCCAGTCCTGGTTCTGGAGGGGCGGCGTGTCGGGTTTCCCATGTCTCGTTACAGCACCAGGAGCCGAAGAGCCGGGAGAAGCTGAGAAATGCGTCTAATTAAGCCAAGAACGAGCTGATTCGGGTCACTGCGATCCCGTGGACAAGGACTGGGGGACCCCTGATCTAGTGCTACCCCAAATCCATCTCCTGACCTTCAGGTCAAACGATAAGCCGAGCTCACCGTTTTAAAGAGCGATCATTAACATCGGCATTCTGTGAGCTCTAACACAGTAACATAGTACGTGCCCAACAAGTCTTTTAAGAAACTGTGCTTGTCGATCTACCTGAGGTCCCGATCAGGTTTTGGAGAAAGAGGCGAGCGAGTTTTCGCTCCATGGCTCGTCTTGAACGAGCTGACGATGGCCACGACCACGTAAAGGAAAGACACGATTGCCACACTAGAGGAGCTAACAAAACGACTGAAAAAAACGCACAAGGATAAGCGTCATTTTCCCCCGGGTATTCCAATCACTCCGTTTTTAATCGGCTCGAGTGAACACGTCGAAAATCTTCAAAGAGGTTTTTCTGCGCGAACTTAAACTGGAACTTTAATTCTTTATATAAGACCAGCAAGGTCTTCTCCTTCCGCATCTGTGTGCCTGCGTTCCAGATATGCAGGATTACTGATTAATACTACCTGTATGACAGTCACGCCGCAAGGATTAATATATACACTAAATAACCATGTGTGGACTTAACATATCCCAGGAAGAGTGTTGCGCTTAGCTGTTCCAGAAAGTCCTCTTCAGCGGAGACCATAAACACATAAACGGCCAACACCCGGCCCGCTGGCAGGGGGCCAGGCGAGGGAGAGAAGAGGACGAGAGGGAGAGAGGGGCTCTCCAGTCTCCACGAACACCGGGGCGAGCAGGAGATCGGACAGCCTCCGCGCCACGACCACGCACGCGTACGCGCCGGGACGGCAGCGCCATGGGGCCCCCAAGTCCCAGCGAGGAAGAGGAGGAGAGTTTAGAGCCGACCCGGGACGGCCCGGCCGCCTGCACCTTCGAGCAGATCCTGGACGCCATTGGGCACTTCGGGGCATACCAGAAGCGGGTCTACCTGGCCCTGTGCTCCCTGACCGTGCCCAGCGCCTGGTACACGCTGTCGCAGGTCTTCCTGTGCGCGCTGCCCGACTATCACTGCAAGGTAGGACACAGCGCCGCGGGACGAGAATAAGCCTGGTATTGGGGTGTCGAGTACTTCTACCGCTACCGCCAGGGCTGGTGAAGTCGCCTCTCAGCTCTCCCCCGCGTGTGCGGTGCAGCGGGGCTGAGGAGCGCCGCCCGGCGGAAGCAGCTCTCCAGTGCACGTAGGCGTGGACGTGGGTCCCTTCCTGTCCGCGGAGCGCGCTGGGCCCACGTGCAAAGAGGAGCGCCGCACACGCAGGCCATGGATGTTAATAATAATAACAACAACAAGGGCACGTCCACCACCAATTCTGGTTAATAATGAAAAGGAAAAAAAAGTGTTTAAGAACGCCATGCACAGAGTAATAAACGTAATTCCTAAGAAGCAAAAACAACTTTCTCAGAAGATATCGATATGCCACACTTGACATAACAATCACAAAGGGGGGATGTTTTCTTAGTGATTTTTTTTGGTTGGTTTTATTTTAGCACCTGTATCAACTCACTGACAGGCTATATATATATATTTTAAATCTGGAGTTCACAGTGCCTCCTCAATAAGTCACCAATTCTCTGCCATCAGGCAGTGAGTTCTTCACAATAATAACAAACCTTTGGTCTTCCTGGCACACAAACAGCACTACCCTGCAGCCTGCCCTCGTCACACCTCTGCCAACTGGTTACATTTTACACACCCTAATTCAAACCTTCAAGCCCTTCTCAGCTGGGTCCCAGTCCAGTTAGTGGTACTGGTCCGCTGCGTGTGAAGATGGGGAGCACCTGTACGTCACTAATCAATTCATCATGTAGCTTGTTCAGTGAGGAGAACTCTCCGCCTGGGCTCCTGGGCCTGCAGGTGGAACCAGTCAGATTCCCGTTCCCCATGAGCTCCGAAACGAGCAAACCACCTGCACTACTGAGCACATTGACATGGCTCCAGATCTTCAGAAGGTGGTTAACGTCTCCACACTAGGAGCTGATTCTGGTCTGTGGTGGAGAGACGCAGGCGTTAATCATACGCAAAGTTAAAGTCTTGTTCAAAAGCCGGGTTTTCTTCGGGTGTTGTGTTGAATCAGGGCTGCTGGGTCCACAGGTTTTCAGTTCAGCTTAACAGCCCCTCCCAGCTCTCCAGGTGCTGCTGCTTTAAAGAGACCTGGAAAACCCCCAGAGCCACCTGCCCCCCAGGATGAGAATGTCACCATCCAGACAAAGCTCCCTAGGGAAGAAGCAGCATGTGATTGTACACCTGTTCAGGTGTCTGCCATCTTAACTCAGGCATGCAGTTGATCCACTGTTGTTGCTTAATTTTGATAGGAAACATCATATTCCATAGATCAGGCAGACCAGGATGTGAAGCAGGGAGCCTAACTTTCCTGGAATGACTCCTATAGGCGGCCAGTGATAGGTCAGCACATTGATATGTAGACATATTTTACTTGATTATTTTACTTTGCAATCTAGGACACTATGGCTTTAGAAACCTTACTGTCAGGATGATCACCAGAAATGCAATAGTGTGCTGAAATTCCCGGGTTTGATTGCAACACCCTCACTGGTTCAGCTCCATTTTGAATAAAGTCTGTTATTTATTCAAAATTCGTTTCTATCAAGCCAGGAAGATTCAAGACGTGTCTCACGCACAGTGCTCTCAATAGGGATTTCTTGTCTTTAGCGTGAGACACGGTGTTGGGTCCCCCTACTGGAGGAAATCAGAAATGCACCAGGATGACTCGAGAACAGCGTGCTCGAGTTATTCCAACCCCAGCAGCCAATTACACAACTGAGCTGAGTTTTTCTTTTCACAGGCCTGACTAAATTAAAGATAGAGTTATTTACAGAATATCTTGGAGCCTGTTTAGAAGCATTACGCATATGCAAAGGAACAGGTAAAGTAGTTCAGGTGGGTAGCTGCATTACCTTTGCTTACTGATCTGTCTTTCGCACACCTGAAGAAGGCTCTACGGCCGAAATGTTGTGTTTTCCTTCTTCTCTTTTCAGCATGGAATAAACCTATTACTTGTTCCGGAACAGGTAAAGGTTTATTCCATGCTGCAAGGGAAAGAAAAGAAAAAACAACATTTGTGGAGTCTTCCAGCAAGAAACAAAACCTTTACCTGTTTCCTTGCAGCCTACGCATGCTGATGCAGCTCCCTACTTGAGCATCTTGCACATATGCAGTTATTTAGACCAGTAGACCAACTGTGTAAGTGAGAAATCCAGTGAAAGAAAATTCAGACACCGGACACCCCTGCACTAGCAGAAAAGACTGGGCAGGCCCTATTTGAAGGCGTGACGTGTTCGTTGTCCTGATATAAATTGCGCTGCACCGAGCCTCCATTTCCATGGCGGGATAAACCGGTGCCTTCATGTCCGATGTGTGGTTTCGTTGCTCTAGGTGCAGGCTGACGAGATCTTGTTGTTCCCTGGAATCACGAACATGAGTGAAGAGCATCTGTGGAACATCACCATCCCGCGAGACTCCTCCCGCCTGGGAAAATACTCCTGGAGTGAGTGTCACCAATACGACATCACGCAGGTAACCGAGCCCAGCCAGCGGTCTGGCTCCCTGTCTCCCAGAGTGTTTTCCCTGTTCACGTGCATCAAGTTTTCTGTGATGTCTTCTTTTTGCACCCCCTGCATTTATCTTCTCCCGGGTCCTGGAGAAAAACTAAACTGTGCTAAACTGGTGAAAGTGCTCACACAGAGCACAGGGTGATTCCTGCGGTCAAGGTGTGGTTGGTTTGAGCCTGGGTTATGTCAAGAGCTGACTGTACCCAGGATTCCCCAGGTAGTCACACACAACTGGCACAGTGATGGTCAACAAGATCAAGAGCTGGCGATTCTAAACTGAGTGGACGTTAAGTTCTATTATTGCGGATTTTTACATATTTATACTTATAAAGGTTATGAATCTTCTCCCTTGCCTGTTTTTCTTTCTGATACGCAGGTCAATTTATCTTTCAGTCCAGAGGAGTGGGCTGATCCGGCCAGCAACAATTATTCCCTGGTGCCCTGTCAGTCTTGGTACTATGACAAGTCAGTGTACTTCAGCACTGTGGCGACTGAGGTAAGGTGCAGTACACCTTCCAGAGGAGACCAGCTGGATGAACCTTGCGTGTTCCAGGCCCTAATTAACGGCAGCTATCCGTTTGGTAGACACACAATGGAATTTCCTAGCCAACCACTCATTAAAACTACTCTAACGAGTTGTTAATGATTTTTCTGATGCAAACTGGCCTTTCAGAGCTCTGCTACAGTCTTGTCATGTGCTCTGCCACGTATGTCAGAGGTTCCCCGCCTGGGTCTGAAGACCCCCATACCAGATGGGTTTCATTCCAGCTGAGCTCTCGGCCACATTGATCCAACAAGAGGGCAGGTTTCCACTCTGGACCTGGTTCCTGTTCCTGAACAAGTTGGGAGTTGGCCTCTTAACTCACGCTTTGAATGCGACTGTGAAATCTCTAACTTTTGAGCCAGAAAAATAAAACATCCAGAGGTTCCAGTCAAGCAGCTTGCTGGTTCAATTAATGATTCGATTGATTAAAACATTAAAACTGGTCTGCAGTCCAGAATGGGGGGGACCCCCTGCCTTATGTATTCAGATGCCAGAGCCCTTAACCCTGCTGGAAATAGACTCCGCAGCAGCAGGCATGCTTTGCAAGACGAAAGGGTCTTGTTAGTGTTTATTGGCTTTGTGAGAAAAGGGGAAATCCGCTTACTGACACCCGTAGGGAGTGGGGAGAGTTCAGTCTGTCCCTTCTCTCCCACAGTGGGACCTGGTGTGTGAGCGCAAGTGGATGAGACAGCTGGACACGGCCTTCTTCATGGCCGGGTGTTTGGTGGGAAGCAGTCCGCTGGGGTGGCTGTCAGACAGGTGAGCCAGTGCGTTTCTTCCTGCTCCTGCAGGAACAAATCACAGACGCGGCTCTGCAGACTCTGCAGCTTAGGGGGAGAGCAGGCTGCGCAGATGCCGAGCCTGATGGCTCAGCGGGCAGTGGGTTTCTGTTTAGGAAGCCGGGGCAGGAAAGCACCCGCCTACACCAGCTCCCCAGGCCATGGCAGGGGAAGCGCGGTGATTCGAGCTGGGCCTGGAATCACCTCGAGCCCTCACAGGAGGATCCCACTGGAACTAGTCTTCCACTGGCTAGAGCACCACGCTTATGAGACGCAGTCTGCAGGCCACGCTAGCCCCAAGTCACACTGCCCCGTCGGTTCACAAGTTTGTAGATGTTCGTGTGTGTGTGGTTAGCATCCAGTAGCTGTTTTTGTTCCGATTTCACTCTTGCACCGCAGCTTGAACCCTCAGGCTTTCCCAGACCTGCAGGCTCTGGCGGACAGTATGCTAGTGTTTCACGTGATCACAGAGCAGTCTGCGCTGTGGGGCTCTGAGGGGGCGCGTGGGGGCGGGGCTCTGGCTCCGAGGGGCCGCGCCGGGGGGGGGGGGCTCTGGCTCAGAGGGGGCGTGTGGGGGGCGGGGCTCTGGCTCCGAGGGGCCGCGCGTGGGGGCGGGGCTCTGGCTCAGAGGGGGGCGGGGCTCTGGTTCAGAGGGGGCGTGTGGGGGGCGGGGCTCTGGCTCCGAGGGGGCGCCGGGCTGCCTCCCCGAGCCCCCAGCGCCCGTGTCCCCGCAGGTTCGGCCGGAGGAAGGTGATCCTGCTGGGGTCGCTGCTGCTCAGCCTGCTGACCCTGGGGACGGCGCTCTCACCAGGGTTTGGGTTCTTCATCACCACGCGCTTCCTGGTGGGGTTCCTGTCGCTGGGCATCTTCAACGTCACCTACACGCTGGGTGAGACGCCGCGGGGGCTGTGGCGCCCGTCCTTCTGTGTCGCAGGGTCATGAGGGAAGCCCTTTCATGTGCCTCACATCACGCCAGCAGGGACCCCTCGTTGACGTTCACCTCTGTGTGGGCACAGAACTCTGGACTGTTACACTTTCTGGGGCAGCGAATGGGCTGTGAATGAGTGTCTCACAGCAGGATCTTTAACAGACAGAAGGCGCCAGCCGTGCGGTTGAACCGATACCCTGGCTTCTTTCAAGAGACAGCTGGATGAGACCCTGGGATCAATTAGCTATTAACTACCATCTACCTCCTCTCGCTTGTAAGATTTTTATGTTCTTAGGGTGTTTCTTCAGCAGCGACAATCAGCCAGGTGTGTTCAGACAGGTGTGATCCTAGCTGCAGGACACTGTGAGTTTCTGTAGTCTTTCATCAGAAGTTAGGAAAACCATCTCTGAGAACACAGACGGAGAGATTAGTGTGATCACGGCCGTCAGAGGTGAAATGAGAAACAAGGGGGCTTGGAGAAATCGTTCTCTAAGGTGGCATGGCCTTCCTTGTCCCTCATCCTGCAGGGATGGAGTTCGTGGGCCCAACTCAGAAGCGTGTGCCCGGGGTGCTCCTGACCTTGTCCTTCATTCTGGGCCACATGCTGCTGACGGGGCTGGCCTACTGGGTGAAGGGCTGGAGGATGATTCAGCTGACCATCGCTCTGGTCTCCATGGCGTCCGTGCTGTGCTGCTGGTGCGTGTGGCCCCTGGCCCCTGGCCCCTGACTGCCCGCTCTCCTTCCCTCCTGCTTGTCTAGTTCTAAAGCCTCTGAGCAACAGTCGGCCACTTGAAATATATTGTGCTTCTCAAATCCACCCTCTCCTCTCCTAGACGACTTTACCTCTCTTTCCGGTCTGCCATCAGTCGATGGAAACTGAATCTGCGTAAAACAACAGAAGACAGTGATGAGACCACCAGTACCCAGGTTCTTCTTGTAGGACCTGCGTTTAACAGTTCTGCTACCTCTCCCTTCTCCCTGAAATCCCCCCCCCGTGACCCCAGGATCCTGCCGGAGTCTGCTCGCTGGCTCATCCTGCAGGGCCGGGCCGCGGAGGCCACCATCATCGTGAGAAAGGCAGCCCGAGTCAACAGGGCCGCCCTGCCTGCCGCCATCACCCTGATCGGCAGCCCGAGCCACAAGGTAGGCCAGCCACCCTGCAGACACATAATCATGGCAGCACCGAGCAGCCGGGGGAGCAGGGCAGGGCCTCGGCCACTTTCCCAGGTGGGTGTGGGCGTGTTGTGGGAAAGGGAAATGATTCCACAGTTGCGGCTGTCATTGTTGTATGGCAATACACAGCAAAGCTTCTACTGCTGGTAATGGTGCCCAATAAGGAAACGAAGGCTAGGTATTGTGGGTGCATCATAATCTCTTGCAAGCGTACAGTTTTCAGTATTGAGACAGTTCAGTAGTTTTCGCGGTCCATTCACGCCGCCTGGCCAGTTACAGAGGATGCACCGACCCAGGCCAGCTGTGGAGAGGATATCGAGGAGCTCTCTGCAGCGCTGGGCTGAGCGCTCCCCCTGCTCCCCGTCTTTGTCTGCGCAGCACCCCAGCTCTGAGGAGCAGAAGCGCACCGCGCTGGACCTGCTGAGAACCCCGAACCTGCGCAGGAACACAGTCGTCCTGTGCATCAACTGGTACGTTCTGGGCCGCCGCATCGGGTCACTTAGGATCCTCAGTTACCAGGCAAAGAAACTGTCTGGCCTGCATTCTTCAAGAAGGTCCTGCTAAAACATGCAGATAACCTGATTATACATATTACACAAAGACTAAAGACATACTGGAGAGATAGAGAGGAGATTTGAGACCCGCAGTATGTAACCTTGGATGAGGAATTGTACCCCATTTTCAGTATAATATGCTCCTCCGGGCTCTTGCTTGCTCAACTGCACAGGTTTTCCATCTGCTGCGCCTACTACGGCCTGCTCCTCAACACCCAGAACCTGGCCGGGAACTTGTACATCAACTTCCTGCTGATGGGGCTGTGCGAAGTGCCGGCGCAGGTGGGCCTGGCGCTCCTGTTGGACCGGATCAAGAGGAAGTCCCTCCTGCTGGCCTCCCAGCTGCTGGGCGGCGGCGCGTGCCTGGCCGCTGCCTGCTTCGCCTGGCACGGTGAGCACGGCGGCAGCAGCCTCCCCCCCGCCCAGCTGTCGGCCACTGCACAGCCCACCCGTCTCACGCGGAGCAGAAATCCTGAAGCAACCCTGTAGATGTGTGGCGGACAGGCAAGCCTGAGTCATCAGTGTGGCACCTGCGCATCCGTTCTGAATCTGTCCTGAGCTCTGCAGATCAGCGACACTTTAAGCCCCAAGTGAGGCCAGGTGCCTTCCTGACATGTGAGAGCTTTTCCCAGTGATTGCACCTCTGTACAGTAGACTTCCGGGCTCATAATTCCAGCCGACCACAGTAGATATATTTCTTCCTGACGGTTTTGACCACAAAATAATATGTACTTATAGCCCCCCTGATTTCCAAACCCATTTATTTTTTTTTATTCAGTGAGAGACCACAGGGTTTAAAAGTGCAGGACGTGCTGCGCCCCCCCCTCTACAGCCATGGAGAGAAGAACCGTTTCTCTTCTTGCGTACCTCAGGAAATAAAACCCACAGCTGACGATAACTTAAAAAGCTGGGAAGCAGGGCTGTCTTGGTTCTGTGGCCAGCAGGAAAATACAGTATACTGTACACACAGCGCTCCCGCCTTGCGTGCCAGGTTAGTGCTGGGCAGCAGGGCTGGAGGTCCATTAGGTTGAGGTCTAATCTGCTTGACTGCTGTTCCTTCAGAGATGGGCTGGCCAACAGTGGGATCTTGCCTGGCTGGACAGTTCCTGATCTCCTCGTCCTTCACCTGCATCTTACTCTACACAGTGGAGATCTTGCCGACAGCGGTCAGGTAACAGCGGTCTAAGGCCAGGGCTCCCTGTGAGGAGCGCCCTGGCTCACCTGCCTCACTCAGGTGCACCTGTGCTCCTGGCCAATGGAGTGGAACCAGGTTTCCGAGCTGAGAGCTGAGTCCAGCTTATACTGAAGTCGGAGACTTATTTGAATTTCATTGTTTCTATATCACTTTTTCTGCATGGATCGATGCTCGAGAGCGTTATTGAAGGTCTGGTTGATTCTAAAAACATCTATTTATAAAAAAAAAAACAGCGAAGGGTTTTGTGGAAGAGCTTTTCAGTACTGAATCTGTTACGGCTCCTAATCAACCAGCATGTCGTCCAACACTCTTCTGCGCATGTCCTCTTGTGTGTTCGGCAGGAGCACAGGGGTGGGGCTGTGCAACACTTTCGGGAGGCTGGGCTGTATCGCTTGCCCCTGGGTCATCTTCGTGGCCGACGCCTGGAAGCCCGCCCCCTTTGTCCTGTTCGGCGCCATGGCGACGGGGGCGAGCCTCCTGGCGCTGCGGCTGCCCGAGACCCTGGGCCGGAAGCTGCCCGAGACCCTGGAGGACGGGGAGAAGCTCTAGGAGGCGGGCGTCCAGTGCCCTGGTCCCTGAAATGCACCGCGTCACCAGCCGAGCTCCTGGTCAGTAGGGTTACTGTTCCAGAAGCCTTCGCTGAGCTTCACGGAACCGCTGATGTCACAAGAGTTTTTTTTTCTGCAAGGTCAATAAAGACTGGACAGGGCTAGAGATCATTCCTATTCCACAAGCTGGGTTTCTGAATCCCTTTCACGCAGGAGTAACGGGTTAATTTAATTTGCGGGTAGTTTAACCGGCCGAGCCCGTGCTGCAGGACAATTGCCGTGTTTGATGTTTAACACAGTGCAGTTCCCACTTTTGCCTGGACATTAATAATTGTTCATCTACAGCTGTTTGCCAGTAGTGCAAGAGTTACCACACGAACAACAGAGGGCTTCTGCATTTATCGGCTGCAGGAAGAACTGTTGATCTTAAACATTAAAACATTAAACAATAAAAAGGTTTAATGATTGTTTTGTTAAATACTGGGGAACTGAGAGAAAATATCTATTTCTGACTTCAAAACTCGACAAGACCATGATTAAAAGTCAGACTCTGTATCTCCACACTCCCTACCAGTGCACAAACTGGGGGATACTGCCTCTGGGATTTGGGGGTTGGGGCTTATAAATTATACCTGAAAATAATTTCAAAATGTAATGTGCAATATTTCAATACCAACGGGCATGGGAGAATAAGAGATAAAGCATACACAAATGATTATTTAACAAGATAGTTGAAGACTGGTGTTGACTAGGAACAGGGCTGGCAACTCCAATCTAGAGCGTAAATAAAACTATTTTGCAAACTGCAATTTTTGATCTTCTCTCGTTAATGACTTTTTGAGTAAAGTCCTGCATTCAGGGCTTTTGTTCTGCACTCAAGACGAGCAAATGTTTAAAATGTCACCCGGCACAATGCACCGGGACCCTGTAAGGTCCCTTCAGTGTCACAGGGTGGTCATATACAGGTGCACTCAACAGAAGCACAGAAACAGACGGGAAAACAGCACATCCATAATGATCTTTAATGTCAATATATACAGACCTTGAAAGAAAAATATATTTTAAAAAATTAAATGAAATAAATACAATATGATACAATTTCCACAATGTCTTCGAAGAGAGATTCGCGATGCTGAAGCAGGCGGGTCCTCTGGACTTCCTGCTCTTCGTATTCACACTGAGGATTCCCTGTATCCCATCATTCCCCCGATTTGTTGACCTCTAACCCCGCAGGATAAAACCGTACCTACAGCCACTTCACCGTGTAACAATTCACACTTCTTGACCTGGTTTTGATTTTTTTTTTTAAACACCCACATAAGATAATGACAACCTTTTCAAGGCAAGGAAATAAAAAAAAAATCTCTTTATCTCTGAAGCTACAACAAAAATACTCAATACCTCTGTTAAAAAAAAAAAGCAACGCCTCACCTAGTCTGTGTGCAAACCTCAAGACGCAAAAGAAAAGAGTGAGCAACCTTGTGAGTTGTAATAAATAAATATAGATATATCTGGAAAATATTAAACCAAAACTAGGTGCTTCAACATTTTCTGGAAGAAAGAAAAAAAAAACGTTGCCCTGTATTTTTTCATGGGAATCCTCCAAAGCTATACTGCTTCACTGGGAGCAGCTCCTGCGCTGGGATCTTCCCAATCCCAGGAGCTGCGCACAGCGCCAGCTAGGAAGAGACGCACCGTTTTCCCTGTCCGCTCCTGTGGTCTCGGGAACGGAATGCGGGTTACGGGCAATCCGGATATTTCATACCTTTGTAGCTCAGGCCTTGTGCCCGAGTAATAATCCTGAATGACGAACGCAAGCGATTACTTTCTTACGGCTGGATGTGGTTTTCGCTAAGATGCCACTCGAGTTTTGTGGATGAACTAGCGAGGGACAGAGAGAGAGAGTGGGAACCAGGGCAAAAACCGGTGTCTGCCCGTGCTCACTGCCCACCCCTCACGTACTGAGCACAGCAGGCCCAGGCCCAGGCCCGGCTGCCCCAATCGCTACCGATCTCTCTCAATGCCACACACAGTTTGCTGAAGGAGCTCCGAGAGTGGCCAATCACAGTGAATGGAAAGTGAGAGCTGGTGTGTTCCTCTGCAAGGAGACGGTGTTGGAAAGAAAAAGAAAATGGAGATGTTTTTTCCCAGCACTATCACATATGCTTGCTCCTTTTTAAAAAAAAAAAATCACTGCACGGGGATCCCTCTGTGCTGAATGGGAAAGCAGCCTCCCCTGGATCTGATCCCACAGCAAAGGGAGCAGCACGCCCCGCTCGGGAGAGCTCAGACCCCCGGGACGAGCACATGGGCACGAGTTCTGGGTCAGGAGGACAGGTGGGATTTGCAACTGCCGAGTTTAAGGATATCGGGGTGGGGAAGAAAATAAAGCGATCCGTAACACCCACCCACTCTCCCCCTCCCGCAGAAAAAACAAACACACCCCGGGGGTTTTCACTACAAGTCCGTGGAGGTGAGCTTTTTCATGCTGCGCCGCTGTGCGAGGCTGGAGGCGGCCACGGGCTCCAGCACGGGCTGGCAGGTCTTGTGGTTCAGTGCAGAGTACGTAGCTGCCATGGCGCCCTGCCGGGAGAGGGAGACAACAGCACAGGGTTAAAAAAGGAAAAAATTGCTTACGCTTCTATAGCGCTTTTCTGGACACTCCACTCAGAGCGCTTTACAGGCAATGGGGACTCCCCTCCACCACCACCAGAGTGCAGCCCCACCTGGATGATGCGACAGCAGCCAGAGTGCGGTCACAGTATGTTCATCACACACCAGAGGGGAGGAGAACAGAGTGATGACGCCAGTTCAGAGATGGGGGATTATTAGGAGGCCATGACTGGTAAAGGCCAATGGGAAATTTGACAAGGAAGCCAGGGGTAACACCCCTACTCTTTTTGAGAAGCATCCTGTGATTTTAAATGCTCACAGTCAGGACTTTGGTTTTACGGCTCATCTGAAAGACGGCGCCTTTTTGCATATAGTGACATTAGGACCCACACAGCCTGCAGGGTGAGCGCCCTCTACTGGCCCAACTCACACCTCTTCCAGCAGCAGCCTTAGCTTTCCCAGGAGGTCTCCCATCCAGGTACTGGCCAGGCTCACACCTGCTGAGCATTAGTGGGCTACCAGTGGTGAGTTGTAGGGTGATGTAGCTGCTGGTTTATTCGTGGGGCTCATAGGCTCACTGCTGGGATATTATTTTACTCTCCCTCTTCATTCCCATTCCCAGCTGCTATCTTTAGGGGGGCTGTCTAGGATGCCTGTGGCCAAGGGAAATGTCTACAGCACCCCTTTGTTCCCTGTGCAGTCGGTACATTAGACTCAGCTAGGTGACTGTTTCCTGCATGGGGCCATCGGCTGAGTGTAATATGGGCAGAGCAAGATGTGTGTAAACGCACTGCTGCACGGCAGGAGCTACTGGTTTTTAACGTCAGCTGACGTTGCCAAGTTTATTTGTTTTTGTAGCTTTTCATGATGATGCTAAAGACATATCACCCTTCTGGATGGACAAAGTATATAACAACAACAACGACGACAACACTGCCACCTCCATGCACAAATCAGAAGAGTGCTGATGGGATCCGAGAGGGTGCTGTTCTGTTCCAACTGATCCAAGAACCTCAGCCAGCCCTTACTCTGACAGCTGTATGGGTCCGATACCACTGAGACAAGGACCCCATTAAGGCCCGTTTTCCACCCTTCCCTGCCGGGCTGGGAGCAGGGCGTGGCAGCTCCTGCCTGTCTCTTTGGCTCTGTGCTAAGAGGCGGCTGGTGGATGAGGTGTGAACCCTGCCCCCCCTCCCTACCTTGACCAGGTGTGGGGCGTCGTGCCGCGTGAGCTGGAAGTGGGGCAGCTGGTCCCGGCAGGCAATCCAGGGGTGCTTTAGCACCTGCTCTGCCGTGTACCGCTGGTGTGGATCTACATGAAGCATATGGGACAACAAGTCCTACATTTGAAACAAAATCGTCACAGGTAGGACCAGGGTTAACACTCCGAACCAAGAAGAAACAACGTTATATATATATACACACACACACATCAAAGGAAGAAAAAACAGACTGTAAACATGGCAACATTTCTAACACACTGAGCTCCTGTTCATCTAGAGGGCAAAAACCCTGTTAAAGGCCTTTCAGATTGCATACAAGTATATTTTTATTAGATTTATATTAGGATGGTTTTATCTAAAAAATGCATGACCTTCTGTGCTGACGGAGGACAGGCTATGCGTCACTATTACTGTGCTCAACTATTACATACGAAACTGCAGCAACATTAAATGCTGAGGCCCAAGCAAACGACCCGGACAAGAGTCTGGTACACCATACCGCCAGGTCTGAAACACATCAGAGCTAGAACACAGGTAGTCTTCCACCCACCATCACCCTTCCAACTATAGGCATAAGCCACCACTGTCCTGCCACACACAGAGGGAATTTACTAAATACGGGTGTGCTTTCCTCTACATTATCTACATGATCAGTTTCATGCATTGAGGTACTCATTGCAGCACCCTTACAATGAAAAACTACTCAAGGGGGGAATTTACTCCAAGTGTTTGGTGCAACCCGTCACTGGACCTGGACTAAGATTCCTCTGCGAGACCGCTTAAGGAATTTCAAAGTCATGAATTGCAGATCAGACACGATCTCTCCGCGGTGAGAGAAGAGAGGGTGAATCTGTCTCGGAGGTTTGAAATAAATCTGGGCGGAGCACACTCAACTTCATCACGAGGGCAGCAGGAAGTCTGTGTGTATGGATGTGCTCTGCTACTGTTAATGTGGCGATAACATCCGGGAGCTTGTCCCCAGAGATGATGGGGGAACTTCCCACTGATTTTATGCAGCTAATGGCACCTTCTTTTACACCATGTAAGTGCCAAAAGCAGGGGGCACAGCGTGCTCGTGTCCACATGCTGACACACCAGCTACTGTTCCAGTGGTGCATCGGGGGGCGCCAATCCGTACCTTGGAGGTCTCCGAAACAGTGTCCCAGTTGCCTCCACTCAGGGAGAACTTCCCACTGCCGATCCGGAGCAGAATCTCCTCCGGCGTGTCGTTGGGGCCGTTGGCGAAGGGCGTGTACCTGGGCAGGAGACAAGGTGGCAGGGCTCAGACACCAGGGCGCAGACCAGCGGGCATCCCGCCACCCCCGCCCCCATCGGCGCCAGGGAAGCTGGTGCGCGGCTGGTTGGCCACAGGCCTTTCCTTTGCACTTCGTCGTCCTGTTAAATACACCACCCTCGATTTTAGTATTTACTGGCCTTGTGTGTCTGCCCAGCGTTAACCACCTGCTTCCCACTTCCATCCTTTCTCTTCTCTGCACACCGACGGCCAGAAGCCAGCTCCACGACCCCCCCCGGCAAGCTCTGGTGGTGCACAGGACCCCAGGGAGAGGACAGCACGCCCACCTGGGCAGGATCTGGGCAGACTCACCCCGCCAACATGGTGTAGAGCAGCACCCCCAGGCTCCAGATATCACAGGCAGCGTCATAGCCCTGCCGCATCAGCACCTGCCCGGAGGTCACAGAGGTCAGGGGTCAGAGGTCAGAGGTCAGATCACAGGGGTTTGAACATCACTGTCTCTACAGTCATACGGGAGGCTGATCCTAGCTCACAGCTCCTGTCTTGTCCTACTTCTTAGCAATTTAGAGAGATTTCTAATCTTCATTATTTATATCAACACCAAGAGATGATGTGGAGATATCTGTACGACAGAAACGACTTTTTATATCAGGTCAAGGGGTATCTTTTTTTCCCTGAAATTAAAAATCTCAAAAGGGTTTCAGGATCCTTCTCAGTTTCCTCCTCCTCTTTCATGAAGCGAGCAGCACGAGGCGCAGGCTGGGATGGGGGGAGGGGGGGAGAAACAGACCTCTGGGGCGACGAAGTTGGCGGTGTAGCAGGGGGTGAGCAGCAGCCCGTTCTCCCCACGCAGCTGCTTGGCAAATCCAAAGTCGCAGATCCGGATGGAGTCGGGATTCCCGGAGTCATCCATGTACAGGATGTTGCTGGGCTTCAGATCCCGGTGCACCACCTACGTGGAAGAAAGACAGGAGAAAGGCGGCAGCTGAACACCAATGGAATCGGCATGCGTTACTCCTGCGCTCGGCTCCACCATTCATCCCGATTGCCTTCTGGGAATGTCCCGTGAGAGCACAGCCCTGTAAGGACCACATGTCATAGACTCCTCTGGGGAAGCGAGCTGGAAACAGCAGGAAGCAGAGCCATCTCTCATCGCACATCAAGTAATCCCTTACCAGCCGCGAGGGTTACCTTCCTGAAAACCCTCTGGGTACGCAAGTTCCCATTTGTTAAACTTAAATATGACCAAAGTCGCCCATGAACATTCATTTTTAAACATTCAACTTTTTCGCCTCTAACAAATGAACACAAACAGACCCATTTGAAATACAAGAGATCTCAACAAAAAAAAAAAACATGCCATCAACGTCAAAATCCTAAAAACAAATGGTAAAAATATAGAAAAAATATTTCTTTAAATATTCTTATCGATCAGGCATTCGCTTCCAAATTAACCCAGTTTCGGCAGCGCCAGAAAACCTGATCAGCTAAATAAACGATGTCTTCCTCAGCACAGCAGGAACACAGGTATGGCTCTTTCCTGTGCTCGTCCTACCTCCCCTGCTAACTCAACTCAAGCCTTTTTATGTTATCAACTACTCTACGCTGATGAGAAGCCTTCCAGCCTCCCTCTCCAGAACGATCCTCACAAAAAAACAGGTAAAGGTTCATTACATGCCAAAAGGAAAAGAGACACAACATTTCGGCTGTAGAGCCTTCTTTAAGAGATCAGGCTCCACTACCGAAAGTCTGCGTCTCTTTTCCTTTCAGCCTGGAATAAACCTCTTTGCAGCCCTCGCGTGCTAACACAGCACCCTACTTGAACCATTTCACTCAATGCTTGTGAGTCTCATCAGCTTGGCCCAGGGAACTGGTTGAGGAAAGCAAGGAAAAATTCCCCCCTTTAATTTCGAGTTACACACCTTTTAGTGGTGTGGGTGACACACGCACACACACACACCCTGGCGACAGGAAGAAGAGATCTCTTTAAGGACGAAGGCCTGGCAGACACCGCTAAGTGTGGCTGCCCCACTGAAACACCCCCCCCCCGCCTCACCCCCTGGCAGTGCAGGTAGTCCACGGTCTTGGCGATGGTGTAGAGCACAGCGCTGGCTTCGCGCTCCGAGAAATACTTCTGCCGCAGGATCTTGTCCAGCAGCTCCCCGCCCTTCATGAGCTCCGTCACCAGGTACACGAACCGCCCCTCGTCGTACGCCTGGGGAGAGAGGGCCGAGAAACCTCGTCTTCACGCCTCCCACCGCACATG